>NW_023665530.1:629166-943750 GCF_014743375.2 Drosophila subpulchrella
TCCGCCCCAGAAGGTTTAACTGGTAAATTGTCTAAGATTCTCTCCTTTCCACAAATGGGTCATAAACATGTCATAAAAGGGATTCAAGCAAGAGCTACCCGAACATGCGTACCTGTCAATTACCTGACCGCAATAAAAGGGACACATGCACAAGCCTGAAGGCGCACGCTCATTGACAAGATCATGGGCCTAACGCCAACGACCTCACGGCTGACTGCTAGCTCTAATACGTTCCCATAATAGGGGTTGAAATCACGACCGCGCAACAACTCGCAAGTAGCCGACATATCTCAGTCAAGGAAATATTTTCCATTCTCCGTACCTGTAATTTTAACTCGAAATTAAAAGTCAGAAATTTATTTTGTAGCATAATAATACATTTATTCATTTATTTTGGTATTGCGAACATGTTTTTTACGTTACTTAATCTTTTTCATTCTTTTTTCTAGATTATAGTATATATTCATAATGTTGAGTGCTTCCTTTTTGTAATCCGAAATTCGATGGCATACACAAGTATCAACTCCCTCGGTGGCTACATCATTGCTCCACACGCAGGTGTTCATATGATTTCCATGAATAGATATTTTCATATTACCTACATCACATTCAAAGAGTTTTGATTGTATGAACTGGAGCCGTACATAGTGTGCATTGAACAAAATTCCGTCAAATGCGTTCAGAAAATTATTTATTTTAACTGAATGCATGTTGTCTATCTAAGTCAACAATCTCGTCTTACACTTTTAAATATGGTTACACAATTTATACGGAAATTTTATATAGGTTTTCATCTTCATCTTTTACCCAAAGATGTGCATTCTCGAAATTCAACAAATGAAAATCTTTGATTTTTCCCAAACTCGAAATGATTTTTACCAAACTGTCCCCTATTGGCTACCTGAGTATGATTGTGTGTATAAATTGAGAAGATCTTTCCTTTCCCACCTGCAGCAAAGTATGTGCGACCTCTTCTAACCAACACTCTCCTTTATTCTATGATTTTGTGTCTCCTTTATCGATTTGATGGTGTCCTATTGGTTACACTTGTATCAAATATTTTTCAAAATCAATACTTCTCATCTCTTCTAACCAATGAATAGTCGATGTAACCTAATAGAATTACCTAAGTTTTTGAATTTAAAAAAATCGTAAGTATGCACCTCTCATCTTCAATATTATCGTTCACGCCCACTACAAACACTATAAATGATCGAGGACAATAGTTAGTCTTCCAAAAATAGTCTTGAAGTGGGATACTCTGCTACGTCAAACACAACTTAAGTAAAAGTGAAAAAATGATCGTGAAAAAATTGTTTAAACTAAAAGAATAAAATAAAATGAATAACCAAAATCAGTATTGTCAATCCTGCAAGTGTTTCTTGCAAAAGAATAAGTGGGCAAACTATGTCCGATCGGAGGTGCATAAGCGAAATGCAATTCAACCCCTTGACGGAAGAGTCAAAAAAATTTCTGAGGGATTTAAGTGAAGAATACTGCATTACATGTATGTAAACGATGGATCGGACTTGATCTTACCTGTGAGTTTCTTGAATGAAGCTGGATTGTCACTGCTACCTCATCTTAGCATTCTATTAGGAAGTTATACTTCAGCAAAAGTCAACTTTGAACTGTTTGCAGAGTATATACTTTTTAAAGATGAGTCTGAAGAAATTGAAATGAAAAGATTTAAAAGTAAAATGACGATCATGAATAAAGATTCTTATTTAGAATGTATCTTTCATGAACATACCATGGAAATAATTTCTAAAACTCAAGAATTTCAAGAGAGAGACAGCGGATGGTCTCTTATAAAATTGATTCGCTTGGAAATGAATGTGAGTCACTATACACCGATGGCTGGTTCGTCCTTCATACCACTACCTCGTTTCCTTTTGACAAAAAAAGCAATAGTTAATGTTTGTAATGAAAATGATCAATATTGTTTTAAATGGGCATTGATCTCTGCCTTAAAAATTGTTAACAGGCCGCAAAGATGTTCGTCATATAATATTGATATATCGCTGGAGATAATTTATATGTGATGAAATAAAATTAGATTTCACAGGGTTAACTTTCCCCCTTGAAATAAAATGTATAATTGGACCACTTTTTTAATCGGAAGTGGAAAAACCTCTTCATATCAATATGATGTTTTTGGAAGGCGGTGGAAATGGACATAACATGTACATTAAAAATATTTCAAGGTAAATTGTTTTATTAATTTTTATCTCTTTTAAGCAATTAAATAATGTGTATATAATTCTTTTTCAAAGACTAATGACTGCGCAAAGAGGAAATCAGAGGAGGGCGCAATTTTTCTGCAATGTGTGCTTGAATTTTTCCGGAACCCAGGAAGCTGCATTGAAACACAAGACGCTCTGCAGTAGGAAGGTTTCAAAGATGCCGCACCCCCAAAATAATACACTGAAATTTACCCAAGTTCAACATCAGCTTCAAGTTCCATTTGTTGTCTACGCGGATTTTGAATGCATTCTGGAACCAAAAAATCTTAAAGTGAGCCCCAAATTATTTAATATTAATGAACATATTCCAATATCATATGCATATGTAGCAGGATTGCTACGTCGTAGTATGTATGTATGTGTATGTTATTGTATTCCTTCTAGATCATTCATGTTAGTTCTAAGAATAAGTTGTTGTTGTTGTACGATGCCGCTCACTGTTCTCTAACTCTCTCTCTCAATCTCATCGCTCTCACACTCTCTCAATGAATCGGGGGTTGATGCGGATCGTGAGCTGAGAGCGAGGGCAGTTGAACGCCGACCGTGATCCTGAAATACCAAATTATCAAATAAAAGAAAAGACTAGAAGTGCATATTTGTGTTGGTGTTTAACTTCAGGGGAATACGTTATACCCCTACAAAATCAGAAGTGGGCCGATCACGAGCCAATTAATTAAAGTAAAGACAAAAGAAAATCAAAATGGAATTAAATAACGCTTCGATCGAACAATTGAAAAGGTGGTTGAGTGTGTTGAAGCTATCAACAACCGGAACGAAAAAGGAATTGATCTTGCGGTTAAATAAAGTACCAAAGGAAGTTCGTGGAAAAGTTGATGAAATGGCGAAACAAAAAGATGATGAAGACGGCGACAAAAGGAAGGGCAATGACAGCAGCGACGAAATTTTCGAAGACGGCGGCGGAATTTTCCAGAAAGAAGGCGGCGACAGAAGTAACGGCAAAGACGGCGGCATCCAGAGCTACGACGAAGAAGACGGCGACAAAAGTGACGGCGGCATTGAGAATTACATCGAAGAAGACGGCGAAACTAACGGCGAAGATGGTGCAGCGAATGACGAAGTGGCTGGCAGCATTCTCAGAATTAGAGGCAAACGGAGCAACGAAAAAGGCGGCGAACAAAACGAAGGCGGTGGAAAGAACGACAATTACGCAGAAGACGGCATGCACAACCAGGCTGGAGAAAATTCTAGAAACGCAAAAAGCAGCGAATGTAAAGCGGTGGTGGAAAATTTTAACGAGAGCATCGACGTCTCGTTGGGCATGGCAACACAGGTATTGAGTGAGTTTTCTGGCGAGTCGTGTGCCCGCAAATGGACTACTCAAGTGCAAAATATCGCGACCATTTATGGAATAAGAGGAAAATTCGTAAAGATGCTAATGCTGATAAAGGGAAAAGCTTATGAGTGGCTGCACGCGGATTCAGACCGCGTGTTGCTACCGTTGGATGACCTAATGGCAGAGCTGATCTCAACGTTTGGAGAAAAATCATCGAAGTTGGAGATACGGCGCAAATTTGAAGGGCGCATATGGAAGCAAAGCGAAACTTTCGGGAGTTATGTCGACCATAAGATAATGCTTGCTCAGGGCATTAATATTGATGCAGATGAAATGTTGAGCTGCATCATCGAAGGTATCCCCAATCAAGGGCTACGCAATCAGGCCCATATTCAATGCTTTGTGAATATTGGGCACATAAAGAGAGCGTTTGCTGATGTAAGCTTGCCAAAGCTATATGGAGTTGGCAGGCCGACAACATCAACGGATCCCAAGGACAGCAAGGAGACTCGTTGTTTCAATTGCAATGCAAAAGGGCATTGGGCGTACGAGTGCAGGAAGTCAAAGAGGGAGAAAGGATCGTGCTATGCGTGCGGTGAGATGGGACACTTTGTTGCGAAATGCTTGAAGAACAAAAACAAGAACGAGGGCGAAAACAAATATGTAAGATATGTTGAAATTAATTTTGTAAACGATTCTAATACCAGGTTAATTGCAGAATGCCTCATAGATACAGGAAGCCCAATTTCATTTATTAAAATATCCAAAGTGCCAGAAGACATTTCGAAATTACCAGTTTTAAGTTCGTATTATGGTTTAAACAAAAGTTACCTGAAGACTTATGGAAAAATATTATGTTATGTTTTGAAAAATTTAAATAAAGTACTTTTTAATTTAGTTATTGTGGCAAACGAATCTATGAGTCATGATGTAATCTTGGGACGAGATTTTATGGATGCTTGTAATCTAAATTTAAACCTTGAAACTTTGAAAATGGTTACAGTTGAGAATATTGAAAATCCTTCTGATGTTAGCGATGAAAAGCAGATAGTTAGCGATGATGTTAGTGATGAAAAGCAGATAGTTAGCGATGATGTTAGTGATGAAAAGCAGATAGTTAGCGATGATGTTAGTGATGAAAAGCAGATAGTTAGCGATGATGTTAGTGATGAAAAGCAAATAGTTAGCGATGTTGTTAGTAATGTTAGGGATAAAAATACAATTTTTAGCGATGTTAATCATGGAATTAGGGACAGCAGGGAAACAATTAAGGAAATTTTTAGTAAAATCAGAAATGAAGAAGAAGTTACGAATAAAAATTATATTGAGCCGGAAATAAATCTAGTGGAAAAGGAATTATTTAATATAAATTTAACGGATGAAAGTGTAGAATACAAAGTTGGTGATCATGTGAATTATAATGTTAGGTGTCAGTTTGTTAGGATGGTAGAAAGTTGTTATGTAAATAAAGAAAAGCCAAAGGAACCGGAGGTTAGATGCGAAATGAAGTTAAGATTAGAGGACTCAAAACCATTCAGTTGTTCGCCCAGACGTTTAGCTTACACAGAGAAAGAAAAATTACAGGTGATATAAGACGAATACTTAAGTGAAGGAATTATAAGGCCAAGTGAATCTGAGTATGCATCTCCAATAGTGTTAGTTAAAAAGAAGTCAGGCGACTTACGACTATGTGTAGATTACCGAAAGCTTAACAAGACTATGGTGAAAGATAATTATCCGTTACCTTTGATTGACGATTTATTAGATACATTAGTAAATAAAACAATATTTTCGAAATTAGATTTAAAGCATGGCTACTTTCATGTGTTTGTGGATAGTGAATCGATAAAATATACCTCATTTATGACGCCTTTAGGACAATTTGAGTTTATGCGGATGCCAATGGGGCTGAAGAATGCACCAGCGGTGTTTCAACGATTTATCAATAAGATTTTTGCAGACATGATAAGGGATGGTAAGGTAGTTATATACATGGACGATATCATGATTGCGAGTAAAGAAATGCAAGAACATTTAAGTGTTCTTAGAGAAGTTTTTGATCGATTAGCAAGGAACAAACTAGAATTAAGAATGGACAAGTGTGAGTTTCTACAAGCAAGTGTACAATACTTAGGATTTTTGGTAACTAGCAAAGGAATACAGGCTAATGACAAAGGAATAGAAGCTGTTCGAGATTTTCCCGTTCCAGACAAAGTACATGGTGTTAGAAGCTTTCTAGCTTTGTGTTCGTATTTTAGAAGGTTCATTAAAGACTTTTCGATGATCGCTAAACCTCTATATGAATTGTTAAAAAAGGATAGAAAATTTGTATTGAAAGAAAATGAATTGCAATGTTTTGAAATGCTTAAGAAAAAGTTAGTGGAAGCTCCAGTGTTAGGATTATATTATTACAAGGACGAGGTAGAATTGCATACAGACGCCAGTGCACAAGGTTTTGGAGCAGTTTTGCTGCAAAGAAAAGAGGATAAAAAGCTTCATACAATATTTTATTTTTCGAAAGCAACAACAAAAGACGAAGCGAAGTATCATAGTTTTGAACTGGAAACGTTAGCAATTATTTACGCTCTTAGAAGATTTAGAATTTATGTGCAGGGTAGACGATTTAGAATAGTCACAGATTGTAACTCACTGACGTTGACGTTAAATAGAATTGAGTTAAACCCCCGTATTGCACGGTGGGCATTAGAATTGCTAGAGTATGACTTTGAATTAGTCCACAAATCGGGGAAACTTATGCAACATGTTGACGCGTTAAGTAGAAATACAAACATAATGGTAGTTGAAACGAATAGCTTTGAAGATAATTTAATTATTTGTCAAGCGAAAGATGAAAAATTAAAAGATGTTAGAAAAAAGTTAGAAAATGAGGAAGATAAAATGTTTGAGATGAGGAATGGAGTTATATATAGAAAGTCGAATAATGGAAAGCTGTTATTTTGTGTTCCAGAAGAAATGGAGGAAAAGATATTATACAAATATCACAATGAATTAAATCATTTAGGAAGAGATAAAGTTATGGATGCTATTGTTAGGACGTATTGGTTTTCGAATATGAAAGAGAAAGTGGTTAGACATATTGAAAATTGTATAAGATGTGTAGCATATTCGCCAAAGTCAGGGAAAGGGGAAGGACTGTTGCACAGTATACCAAAAGGAAATGTGCCATTCGAAATTATACATATTGATCATTATGGACCGGTTGATAATGGAAGAGCAAAGAAACATCTATTTGTGGTTATAGACGGATTTACCAAATATGTTAGGCTATATGCAACAAAGACGACGAACACAAAGGAAGTTATTATAGCATTGAAAGACTACTTCAGGTCTTACAGCAGACCAACTTGTATAGTTTCGGATAGGGGAAGCTGTTTTACGTCGGAAAATTTTGGAAAATTTATGGAAGAATGTAATATTAAACATGTCAAAATTGCGACTGGGTCACCTCAAGCCAATGGACAAGTAGAAAGGATTAATAGAATTGTGGGACCAATGATAGCTAAATTAGCAGATCCAGAAGAGAAAATGCATTGGGACACAGTTGTGGAAGATGTTGAGTTTTCATTGAACAACACGAAGCAAAGAAGCATAGCACAAATGCCAAGCAAAATGTTGTTTGGAATCGAGCAGAAAGGAAAAGTTATTGATGAATTGAGACAAAAGTTAGAAGAATTAGATAATGTAAGTGATGTTAGAGATTTAGACAAAATTAGAAAAGATGGTTCAGAAGCGCAAAGAAAATTACAAAAAGACAACGAACAGAGATATAATGAAAAAAGGACAAAGAGTTCGGAGTACAAAGTGGGAGACTACATAATAGTAAAAAATTTTGATAGCTCAGTAGGAGTCGCAAGAAAGCTAATACCTAAACACAAGGGTCCTTATGTTATAGATAAAGTTTTGAGAAATGATAGATACTTGATAAAAGATGTTGAAGGTTTTCAATTATCGCGTTGCCCTTATCAAGGTGTCTGGAGTAGCCAAAATATTAAGCATTGGATTGGAAAACGAAAATAAAGTTGTAAATATATCAAGAAATTTGTAAATAAAAAACTAAATTATAGAAACTAAGATAAATATAAGCCGAAATCAATTGTAAATTAACACAAGATCAGGGGGTCTTAAAATGTCAGGACGGCCGAATTGTAGCAGGATTGCTACGTCGTAGTATGTATGTATGTGTATGTTATTGTATTCCTTCTAGATCATTCATGTTAGTTCTAAGAATAAGTTGTTGTTGTTGTACGATGCCGCTCACTGTTCTCTAACTCTCTCTCTCAATCTCATCGCTCTCACACTCTCTCAATGAATCGGGGGTTGATGCGGATCGTGAGCTGAGAGCGAGGGCAGTTGAACGCCGACCGTGATCCTGAACATACCAAATTATCAAATAAAAGAAAAGACTAGAAGTGCATATTTGTGTTGGTGTTTAACTTCAGGGGAATACGTTATACCCCTACACATATTATATAAAGTGTGCTTTTGATTCAAAACTAGATAATTTTTCTTTTAGAAACAGGAAAAAATTCAGGAATAAGTTTTGTAAATTCATTGATAAAAAATTTAACTAAATTGAGTGATGACTACTTACATAAAATAGTTCCTATGAAAATGACTTTGAATGACCAGCAAAAATTTGATAATTCATTGAATTGTTCTATTTGTCAGACAGTTTTAGGGACTGATAGGGTTAGAGATCCTTGTCATTTAACAGGTCGCTTTAGAGGTGCAGCCCACTCTAAATGTAACTTGGATTATAAAGTTAACAAATTCATACCAGTAGTTTTTCATAATTTTTCGAAATACGACTGTCATTTATTTATACAAGAGTGAGCCCCAAATTATTTAATATTAATGAACATATTCCAATATCATATGCATATTATATAAAGTGTGCTTTTGATTCTAAACTAGATAAATTTGTTTTAGAAACAGGAAAAAATTCAGGAATAAGTTTTGTAAATTTATTGATAAAAAATTTAACTAAATTGAGTGATGACTACTTACATAAAATAGTTCCTATGAAAATGACTTTGAATGACCAGCAAAAATTTGATAATTCATTGAATTGTTCTATTTGTCAGACAGTTTTAGGGACTGATAGGGTCAGAGATCCTTGTCATTTAACAGGTCGCTTTAGAGGTGCAGCCCACTCTAAATGTAACTTGGATTATAAAGTTAACAAATTCATACCAGTAGTTTTTCATAATTTTTCGAAATACGACTGTCATTTATTTATACAAGAGTTGAGAAAGATTCCCGGTGAAATTTCCGTAATACCAATAAATAAGGAAAATTATATTTCTGTTTCAAAAATAATCAAATGCTTTAGTGAAAATAGTTTTGAAATTCGTTTTCTCGATACGTATAGATTTATGCCATCAAGTTTAGATACCCTAGCTTCTAATTTAGTTGATGATCAAATGAATACTGTAAAGTCATTTTTTAGTAATGATATTGAATTTCAACTAATGCGTAAGAAGGGTATATTTCCCTATAAATATTTAGATTCCGCTAGTAGACTCGAGGAATCTTCCCTCCCACCAAGGAAAGCATTCTATAGTAATTTAACGGAAAGGGAATGCTCTCAGGAAGATTATGATCACGCTCTTAAAGTTTGGTCCCATTTCTCATGTTCCACTCTTAAAGATTATTTAGAATTATATTTGAAAACTGATGTATTCCTTTTAACTGACATTTTTGAAAACTTTGTAATTTTGTATTTGTATGCAAATTTATTCACTTGACCCAGCTAGGTATTTTACGACACCAGGGGTATCTTGGGAGGCAATGTTGAAAACTACAAATATTCAACTTGAATTGCTGACAGATATAGATATGTATAGATTTATTCAAAGTAGCATTCGAGGTGGTTTAGTTCAATGTTGTCATAGATATACAAAAGCAAATAATAAATATTTGTCAGATTTTGACTCCTCGAAGGAGTCTTCATTTTTAATGTATGTGGATGCTAATAACTTGTATGGTTGGGCAATGTCACAACCTTTACCATGTAAAGACTTTAAGTGGATGTCTACTACAGACATAGACAATTTTAATATTCATAATATTCCATTTGATAGCAACTACGGTTATTTTTTGGAAGTGGACTTAATATATCCATACCGTTTACATGATCTTCATAATGATCTTCCATTTTGTCCGTCAAATTGTCTGGCCTCAAAATAGGATAAGGTAAAAAAATTAATCGCTGACCTGGGAAATAAGAAAAATTATGTAATACAGTATAGGAATTTTCAACAATGTGTACAGAATGGGTTAGTACTGAAAAAAATTCATAGAGGAGTTCAATTCTTACAAAAACCTTGGTTAAAGAATTACATTGATCTAAATACTTTACATAGGCAAAATGCAAAAAATAAATTTGAAAAAGATTTTTTTAAGTAATGAATAATTCTGTATACGGAAAAACAATGGAAGATCCCGAGCGCAGGGTCGATATTAAGCTTATTAGCACATGGGAAGCTCCGGATAGCTCGAAGACTGGACGAAAAGCACATTGCGCCAAAACTTTAATTTCAAAATCCAATTTTCATAGTGCAACTAAAATTAATGACAATTTCTATGCAATTCAAATGAAAAGGTTGCCCGTTCTATTTAATAAGCCAATGTATTTGGGATTTGCAGTATTAGACTTATCGAAATGGAAAATGTATGATTTTCACTATCAATATATGAAGCCAAAATTTCAGGAAAAGTTACTCTTAAATTATATGGATACTGATTCATTTATCCATACAATAAAAACTGAAGATTTTTATAAAGATATTCGTAATGATCTTGAAGCAAAAGTTGATACATCGGACTATTCAGATGAAAGAATTAATCTATATAACTTCAAAAGAGTTAACAAAAAAAGTTTAGGATTTTTTAAAGATGAACTTAACGGTAAACTCATGACAGAATTTGTAGGTCTGTGCTCAAAGGTTTATTGTTATAGAATAGATCAAGTTGAATCTTCACATAATAAAGCAAAGGGAGTGAGTTCCCGAAATCTTACAATTGAACACTATAAAAATGTTTTATTATCTGGGGCCTCACTATATGGTAATAGAACAATGTTTAGATCAAAAGCACACAAAATAACTACAGTTAAAGTAAATAAAAAAATTCTTTGTGGCAAAGATAACAAAAGAAAACGTAATGTTAATGAAACACAATTTTTAGAGTTGAGTAATGAAGACCATGCTACGACATCAATAAAACATCAGGGATTAATTGAAAAAGATATTTTAGAAAATGTTGAATGGCTAGAATCAAATTCATTTTGCTTGGGTGAGATGATACAAAATAATTATGTGAACGATGGAGAATCATTAGATAGCCTTAAATTTCAAAAGGAACATATTGAAAAAGAACTATTTTATAAATCAGTTGAATTGGAGATGTTTTATTATGATCGAGACTTTGGAAAATATAAATGAAAATTATTTTGAGTTTGTAAAAAGTATTTTTATTATATTTAATTTTAGTTTAAAACATTGTACAAAAATATTAATATCAAACGTAATATAAGATAAGATAAATATATAAATAAAAATTAATAAAATAAATCATTTATTATACTACAAAATGTCTTCCTTTTTTATCCAGCTAGTCTTTGAAAACCCGAGCCACTTAACCAAAACTTTATTTCCTTTTCGCCTTACAACTTTTTCAACTTTTTTTTTTCAGTTCTTCTTTATAGAATCCGCCCTGAATCGGGCTACCATCTAAATCTTCAAGTAAGTATGTTTTAGGGTATGTATTCTTCACCTTTCTAATTTTAAAGATTTCAGTTGTATAGTTTGGTGTATACCCATTCTCAAAGACATGTTTATATTTACTGATACGAACGTGGTCCCCCTTAAGGAATTTACTTGCAATAAATATTTTCAGGTGATTATACGAAGTATGTAATATTTGTTTTTCATTGGAGGAATTGACTTTACTTGGACTCATTTTTATTGTTCTATGCACTCTGTTATTGTAATTATTAATTAATTGTTTATACATATCTATCCACTTATATTTTCCATTGAAACTAAACTCACGCCACATTAATTCTTTAAGAGTTCTATTGAAACGTTCAACTATTGATGCTTTTAGAGTACTGAAGGTTGAATAATGATTTATCCTATAACTTTTCATTATTACTTTAAATTTAGAATTAAAGAATTCAGTGCCATCATCAGTTTGCAGGTTTTTTGGTGTTCCATGACCCGATTTAAATATTCTCTCCATGGCTTGGGAAACATCATTTGCATTTTTTGATTTTAATGCCTCAACCCAAGCATATTTCGAAAATGTGTCTATAACAGTCAACAAGTATCGGTACCCTTCATTAGATTTTGAAAAGGCTCCCATTTCAACCAAATCTGCTTGCCACAGATCGTTTATATCCCTTGTAATCACTCGTCTTCGTTGAAAGTTTTTTCGAGATGGTCCGTGCAACTCATTTACGATTTCCCGCTTAATCATATTCTTCTAATAGGCTGAAAAGCGACACCTTCTAACTCAATTGTGTTTTTTTTCGGAAATGATATCGGTTTTGTTACATATTTAAATATACAGTCCTCAATGGCTTTAATCTTTTAACATTTGAGTTATAATATTTCTTAAATCTTCTCCCAACTTTCCGAGAATCTCATCAGTATATTGTTTCGTTGCTAGATCATTGTTGTCTAAAGGCTTAGATACGTTTTTGATACGTTTATTTTGAGCATTTAGATTACCGTCCTCATCGATGAATAATTCCTCAGTAGAATTAACACGTCTTTTCAAATTTTCTGATCGTTCCTTATCAACAGAAAAATGTCCAAACTTGTCGACAGACATGATGTTTATAAATGTAAAACATATTTGTCCTTCTTATTTATACCCATTAAAATATAATCCTTTCTTCACGCAATTCCTCTAATATTGAAAAAGTTTCGTTATTGTGGCTGGTGTTACCCGCTCCTTTTGATGCTACTAAAATTTCCAATCGTTCGACTAACTCATTTACATCATTCCAATATACATAGTTTGGATTTGATTTTTGAAGAGTCATGAAACCAAAACCTGTTTTTGAGCGAAGTGGAGTAGACGTTGTAGGACTGAAATCTTTGTCTATTAACTTCTTAATAATATGGCTATATTTGTATGCTCGTGTACCCTTGATTCTGTTATTAGGTTTAAAGCCTACTCTATGTATATTCGTTTCTAAAATAATTTTTTTATACATTTTCAAGTCTTGATCATCTTAGTTTTCAGGTTTACTAAGAGAAATTAGAGAGTACAGACCAGGAGTCAGATCACAACTCATTCCACTAGAAAATGTTTTTTTATTATTTTTAATTTTGATTTCTTTATCTCCCAATGTTAATGAATTGTTTGCAGTTTTTTTAGGTCCAAAACCTTTATCCAACACATTTCCTCTGGTCAAATTACTGATATTAAAATCATAATTATAACTAGTGTTATTATCTTCTTGCTCTGCATCCACACCCATTTCGGCCTCTCCTGTATACATTGGTAAAGGTGTTGTCCCTTCTTCTTCACTCTTTTCCGTCTCCTTTTTCTCATCTTCTATATCTTCCTCTATATTCGTCTGTGAAAAGAATTGATTATAGGAATCACTATCATCGAAAGACCTTGGTGGAGTTATGTTTCGATTAGACTGCAGATCTTTCTCATTAGTTGTAAAGTAGAAATCGTCAAGCTCTCTCTCATCATCATCGTATTTTTTAATTTGCTTCATTTCACGCTTTACTTTTATACTATCTTTTACATTAGAAATCTTTTGTTTTTTATTTTCTTTAACAAGTTCATGTAAGGGTTCAGTAATAGGTTTAAAAGTTTCCTCCAATTGTAAATTCGTATGATTTTTGACTTGTTTGAGATCATCGAATTTTCGCTTCAAAGCAAATCTAGCTTTGGTTGACTGTGACAAAATATTCATTGTAGTATATTTTACAAACTTTATAGGTAAAAGATTTTAAATTTCCGAAATTCATGTAGTCACTCCTCAGTTACTAAACAAATACTGTTTAGGGATCGCCATAATCTGTATTATTTATATACCATTTCCGAATAAAAAAGATTCGATACATTTTCTTTATTATATTTAAAAAAGTGTATTTATTGTTATATTCTTAAAATCTCAATCTTTTTAATGATTACTGACTTATTTCTAAATACAAATTGTCATTACTTTTATAAATATTAAATTTTCCATCAACCATTTCATTGATGATATCATCTTGAAGAGAGGTGTACCTTTCCGGCATGTAGAGGATGTGCTCCTCCAACTCGAGAGCAATAGATTCTCCAACCTTTGTTGTTTTGCGCTTCGCCTTGAGGATCGGGAATCTTACATTTTCAGGCATCCTTGTCTTCGACAGCAGTGTCTTTTTATTAAATTTATTAAACTCTTTAATTACAATATTCATCTGGTTTTCCTGATTCATGATGGTTGTTGAGGTTTTTGAAGTTGGTACAGTTGTTCCACGTTGTATTTAGCTGTATTTTTATGTTTACTACCTGTATAGCAGTTGTTCAGTACTTGTTTCGTACTTGCTTACTACTTGTTTTAGCTGGTTAATAGCTGTTATTAGATGGTTATTATCTGTTTAGTAGTTGTTAACTAGTTGTTTACTAGTTGTTATAAGCTGGTCACCAGCTGTTTTGAGCTGCTATGAGCTGTTATAGTTTTTTGTTAAGAATGATCAAAAATTCTTATCCTCTAGATGACGTTCGATGTGAAGTAAAAACTTGGACTGTGAATTTGAACGCGTGCAGGTCCACTTTTTATACTATACAGAGTTCACACATACACGTACCCATAAATTGATTTTCAACCCCCCCAAATGTAAATTAACCATTTAAATATACCGGTTTTGACTCCACATCTTCTACGAAAAAAAGTAGAAAAGAGAGGCACAGGTGTCCACAGTTGTATGTATCAAAGTCTTGAACTCTATCGTAATTGTATTGTATTCTATGACCCAAGTATTTCACAACTTCTCTAGGTGGCTGAAGATTTCCAAAACTATCGAAATAATGTATATTATTTTTATTTTTATTATATGCAACCCAATGTGTACCACTTGATCGTGAATTATCTAGGTTTACTATACCACACTCCCGACTTTTTGGTGCTTCTGGAAGTAGATCTCTCATAAACACTCCTCTAAAATGTGGGATATATTTCTTAGCAAAATGTATTATGTCTATATTTGATAGTGGTCTATTGGGTAGCAGAGAAATTAATTTTTACGCTTCTTAATTCCTTTCCCCTTACTGTAGGGCTTAAGAAAGAAACCATAACCCTTTCTATAGGGCTTGAGATATAATCCTTCTCCTACAGCAACACTTTCAATTTTCCTGTTGTGACGTTTTTTCTCCTCCATATCTTCTTTAGCCATTCTCGCATTGTTAATTGTTTTTGCAATTGCTGCACTACCACTTGCTAAACTACCAAGAGCGCTGAGGGCTGTCAAGATCGGCACGATTGGTAGAAAACCTCCAATTTTGGGTACATTAATAACACGAGGTACTTTAACATTTTTCTTAGAACCGATTGATTGATGAATTGATTTACGTGCAACTTTCATTGCACTCATAATGTCTAATGGTTCTTGTTTTTTTAATGTCTTAGTAGCAACATTAATAACAGTCGAAAGGTTTGTCATTTTATTCTTCAATATCTTTTTCCTTCCTTTCTTTTCCGTTTTATTCAATCCCATACCAAATTTTTTCTTGGCTTTCATTATATTTGTAACAAAGTATGCTGCTGCTTTTTCACCAAGACTGCTATCTGGTGCCTTGACACGCGACCAGGCTTTGTCAATTAATATGGAGTCTGCCCTATGTCGTTCACTCAATGCCTTGTTTTGAGAATATGCAATATTGTGCTCTTTGCAAGCTTCATCCAATGGGTTTATTCCTTGATCACCACGTTCCAACCGTTTCTGTAACTTTGTACCCGGTCCACAAAAATGATATCCCGGAATATGGGCTTCAAACGGAAATGTATTGATTAGCTTATCGACAAGACCACCACCGTGTTTACAATTAAAAATACGACTGATGCGATTATAAAAACGTTTCCCCATTTTATTGATGTTTAATCATCAAAGATTTCTCATTGAATGAGGTACATTAGATTAAAAGATGCGTTTAATAAGTCAAAAACAAAAAATTGTAGTTAGAAATATTAACGATGAAAACGAGAAAAATCTACCGCCACGACATAGTGCTCTCTTACCGAACACAATAAGAGCTCTAATTTTTGGGCCTTCGAGTTGTGGTAAAACTAATATTGTGTTAAGTCTAATAGAGAGTCCTAATGGATTAAAATTCGAAAATGTTTATATATTTTCAAAAAGTTTATATCAACCTAAATATGAGTACTTGGAGAAATTAATCAAACCGATTAGAGGAATGGGATATCATACATTCTCCCATAATGAGGGTGTACTAGACCCCAGTGAAGCTAAAAACAATTCCATTATGATATTCGATGACGTAGCTTGTGAAAAACAAGATAACATAAGATCTTGTTTTTGTATGGGTCGACATAAAAATATCGACTCGTTTTATTTATGTCAAACGTATAGTCATATACCTAAACATCTGATTCGTGACAATGCCAACTTTATTATAATGTTTAAACAAGATGATTTAAACATGCGGCATATATATCGGGACCATATTAACACTGAAATGAATTATGAAACATTTGTGAAAATTTGTCAAAAATGTTGGAAGGAAAAGCACGGATTCCTATTAATTAGCAAGGATAACGAAATGGATAACGGAAGATACAGAAAAGGATTTGATCAATTTATTATGATTTAAGGAGTAATTTCAATATAAAGCTTGGTTAGACACTTACAATGCCACAGTTTATCAAGAGATTTCAATATGTCTAGATCACTTGCATTATCCTTGAATGGAAATAGTTCCATTATAAATACAAACTTTTTTCCACCTATCGAATTGAATGGTCGATATGAGTGTGCTCTTATCGATTTTAATATGTATAATTCGATTCCAAATATTGATGAAAAAAATAACCTCTTCCACATCGGTGACAAGGTTATTACAATTCCAACTGGGTCATATGAGTTGAATGATATCACCGATTTCATTTACAATAAACTAAAAGACTATAACTTTGAAAATACATTTAAAATTCAAAGTAATAATAATAAACTTCAAGTTGAAATAACTACCATGCGAGAGTCAGTTTACTTTAATAAGGAAAGATCGGTTGGACAACTGTTTGGTTTCCATCAAAAAGTACTAGAACCACATCCTACAAAAACCTATCGATCAGATCAGACCGTGAACATATTAAAAATTAATACAATTCGTTTGGAATGTAATATAATCAGCGGTTCATATGTAGATAATACACCGAATCACACATTACATGAGTTTGGCATTAATGTTCCGCCTGGGTATAAAATGACAGTGATACCACATAACCTAATTTATTTACCAATCAACAGTGACGAAATAAGCACACTATATATACGCATAGTTGATCAAAACGGTGATTTGGTGAATTTACGTGGTGAAAACGTTTCGATTCGCATGCACATTCGGTTAATATAATGATTATTTATAATAAAAGACGTAGCTTAAGTCCTCAGCCAAGCATTACTAATTGTAAAGCTATAGAAAGAGGATCAACAGTAAAAAGAAGCTCACTTACTTTGAAAAATAAACTATTTTTAAAGTCGTTAGGCTTGAAGCTTCGAGTATAATATAAAAGGTGGAAAGGAAAACATTGAACGAAAATTTAAATGTTAGAGAAAAGGTTTACTCAGATGAGAGTATTTCGAAGAAAGAGTTTCATACTTATTCATCGTATAATCAAACATTTAAACCAAACGATGAAATTCGAATTACTATTCAAAATCAAGACTTGTACGTGTTCCTCACGAAAGTTACCTTAATTTTCAAGGAATTATTAGAAAAGATTCACCGAATGGACCTACAACTGATAATGCTACCACTTTTTTTTTTAAATAATTGTATGGCTTACTTTTTGGATGAAATAAAGTACGAAATAAATGGATGTGAGATTGATAAAACACGATTTGTCGGTATGACTACAACCCTAAAAAATTATATATCTCTGGATAATCTTCAAAGTCAAAATCTATTAAATTCCGGAAGGAGCAGAGGAGACGAAATTTCTACGGGACCCCACTTTAACTTTTCTGTACCATTAAAAAATTTGATGGGATTTGCTGAGGATTATAAAAAAGTATTGTTAAATTGTAAACATGAACTAGTGTTGTGTTAAATTGTAAACATGAACTAGTGTTGATGCTAACTAAGAATCTTGGTGATGTGTTTGAACAAACCAGAAATGAACAAACTTTTAAGTTGGAAATGACGAATATAACCTGGAAAATTCCCCATGTAGCGATTTTGCAAAAATTAAGATGTACGATATTATTAAAAGTGGTGTAAACCTACCAATTGCATTCCGGAGTTGGGATTCACATGTTGACCCCAAATTGGGGTATGAAAGTCAGCACAGTTGGAATGTGAAATTGTCGGCTAACCGCGAAAAACCAAGATTTGCCATAATTGGGTTTACACTAAATGGAGAACTTATCACAAATAACTTATCAAACTTGAAAGTTCACTTGAATTCTGAGTCATATCCATATGATAATCTAAATGTTGATTTTAGTAAGAATCAATATGCACATCTATATGAAATGTATACAAGATTTCAATCTAGTTACTGTAATCGTGAATCACAACCATTTTTGACCCCAAACGAATTTAAATTGAAGGCCCCTATTATTGTGGTTGATCTTTCATATCAAAACGAATCAGTGAAAACTGGTCCTATTGATGTGAGAATAGAACTGAAGACACCAAGTCATGAAAATACCCAAGCTTACTGTCTCCTCATACATGACCGTTTAGTTGAATATAACCCATTAAACGGACTAGTACAACGAGTTGTTTAACATTAGAAAAATGTTGAAAGATACTGTTTCGATTGATGTTCAAGGTTTTTTTGATAATAATAAAATTTTTATTCTAAAGGAAATTGGAATTGTATTCGAAAAAGATCCAAACTTGAATAATAGATTTTTAATAGAACCACCATATGATTTTACTTTGCTAAATACAAAATCTCGAAAGACTGCAATTTGGTTAACCAATACGCATCACAAAATTTTTTGGAACGATGGAGAAAATAGTTTTCCACAAACTCGAAAGTATCTAAGGACAATTACAAGCGGAAAACAAATTATTTGTAAAGGTGTGGAAAAGAAACGATTTCTACAGAAGTTTTTTGGGAGTCGTCAGCTCATTAATATCGAGGAAATGGGCTGTCCGTCATTAAACAGGTTTAAAGGAAACCGGTTTCCCTATTGTGAAACACACCTTAAGGGCGGGGTTTGTGCTCTTAACAATGCATACATTATTTTGACATTTTTTAAAAGTAGCTCCAAAAAAGTTGAGACTAGATGTGTAGACACCTACAAGAAAATAAAATTAACAAAATGAAATTTCACGAGGAAATTGACCAATTTAAAGGACAGATAATTGATCAGCATTTTCAATACCTTCTAAACACAAAAACTATGTTCATGAATCGAGGTGGACATGATCTCAAAACTACGAATTATGGTGAACACTTTACATTTTGTAATCCAGAAATGACGTCGGAAACGTGCGCCTGCTTCTTCTATGCAAATTGCCGGAATCAAAGCAGAAAATAAATTTCTATATATAATAAAAATGTTCACAATACCAAAATAAATGAATAAATGTATTATTATGCTACAAAATAAACTTCTGACTTTTTATTTCGAGTTAAAATTACAGGTACGGAGAATGGAAAATATTTCCTTGACTGAGATATGTCGGCTACTTGCGAGTTGTTGCGCGGTCGTGATTTCAACCCCTATTATGGGAACGTATTAGAGCTAGCAGTCAGCCGTGAGGTCGTTGGCGTTAGGCCCATGATCTTGTCAATGAGCGTGCGCCTTCAGGCTTGTGCATGTGTCCCTTTTATTGCGGTCAGGTAATTGACAGGTACGCATGTTCGGGTAGCTCTTGCTTGAATCCCTTTTATGACATGTTTATGACCCATTTGTGGAAAGGAGAGAATCTTAGACAATTTACCAGTTAAACCTTCTGGGGCGGAAACAAAAATGTGTATTTGAAAATATTCCACATCTGAGAATCATTAACTTGTGAAATTTATTTTATTGGGGTTCTTTTGATTTCTAAATTAGTTTTACAATCATAGGAAACATTATTCCCCAACATGATCGGACATGTTCCTCTAGGATAACTATCTTTGAATACTTTGGGTGTGCGACCTTTCACACGTGCACAGCAACACCTGTGATAATGAGGCAAAAGGGTACGTGATCACACCTTTCCCCAACATGATCGGATATGTTCCTTTAAGATAATAACCTTTGGATACTATGGTTGTGCGACCTTTCTCACGTGCACCTTTCTCACCTGATTATTAATTGCACATAATGAGGGGAAGGATACATGATCAATATTGTCACATGGGGATGTGGGGGCGATGGGGGCAATTAAGTATACTCTTTATAGACATGATCGTGACATTTTTATGAGTTCAAAGTCCATTAAAATCAGTTAATTTATTGGATTATGCTAATTGTCCTAGAACCCGCATACGTTTATGAGTGGAGGGAGGGGGGCGGGGGCCATTAATATGCTAATTGTCCCAGAATCCGCGTTTCCATACTTCTATGAATACTTAAGTGAAGGAATTATAAGGCCAAGTGAATCCGAGTATGCATCTCCAATAGTGTTAGTTAAAAAGAAGTCAGGCGCCTTACGACTATGTTTAGATTATCGAAAGCTTAATAAGACAATGGTCAAAGATAATTATCCGTTACCTTTGATTGACGATTTATTAGATACGTTGGTAAATAAAACAATATTTTCGAAGTTAGATTTAAAGCATGGCTATTTTCATGTTTTTGTGGATAGTGAATCAATAAAATATACCTCATTTATGACGCCAATTTGAGTTTATGCGGATGCCAATGGGGCTGAAGAATGCTCCAGCGGTGTTTCAACGCTTTAGCAATAAGATTTTTGCAGACACATAAGGTAGTTATATACATGGACGATATCATGATTGCGAGTAGGGAAATGCAAGAACATTAAGATGTTCTTAGGGAAGTTTTTGATCGATTAGCAAGAAACAAACTAAAATTGAGAATGGACAAGTGTGAGTTTCTACAAGCAAGTGTAGAATACTTAGGATTTTTGGTAACTTACAAAGGAATTCAGGCTAATGACAAAGGAATAGAAGCTGTTCGAGATTTTCCCTTTCCAGACAAAAAACATGGTGTTAGAAGCTTTCTGGGCTTGTGTTCGTATTTTAGAAGGTTCATTAAAGATTTTTCGATGATCGCTAAACCTCTATATGAATTGTTAAAAAAGGATAAAGAATTTGTATTTGAAGAAAAGGAATTTCAATGTTTTAAAATGCTTAAGAAAAAGTTAGTAGAAGCTCCAGTGTTAGGATTATATTATTACAAGGACGAGGTAGAATTGCATACAGACGCCAGTGCACAAGGTTTTGGAGCAGTTTTGCTGCAAAGAAAAGAGGATAAAAAGCTTCATCCAATATTTTATTTTTCGAAAGCAACAACAAAAGACGAAGCAAAGTATCATAGTTTTGAACTGGAAACGTTAGCAATAATTTACGCTCTTAAAAGATTTAGAATTTATGTGCAGGGTAGACGATTTAGAAAAGTCACAGATTGTAACTCACTGACTTTGACGTTAAATAGAATTGAGTTAAACCCCCGTATTGCACGGTGAGCATTAGAATTGCTAGAGTATGACTTTGAATTAGTTCATAAATCGGGAAAACTTATGCAACATGTTGGCGCGTTAAGTAGAAATACAAACATAATGGTAGTAGAAACGAATAGCTTTGAAGATAATTTAATTAAAAATTAAAAGATGTTAGAAGAAAGTTAGAAAATGAGAAAGATAAAATGTTTGAGATGAGGAATGGAGTTATATATAGAAAGTCGAATAATGGAAAGTTATTATTTTGTGTTCCAGAAGAAATGGAGGAACCGATATTATACAAATATCACAATAAATTAGGTCATTTAGGAAGAGATAAAGTTATGGATGCTATTGTTAGGTCGTATTGGTTTTCGAATATGAAAGAGAAAGTGGTTAGACATATTGAAAATTGTATAAGATGTGTAGCATATTCGCCAAATTCAGGGAAAGGGGAAGGACTGTTGCACAGTATACCAAAAGGAAATGTGCCATTCGAAATTATACATATTGATCATTATGGACCGGTTGATAATGGAAGAGCAAAGAAACATCTCTTTGTGGTTATAGATGGATTTACTAAATTTGTTAGGCTATATGCAACAAAAACGACGAACACAAAAGAAGTAATTATAGCATTGAAAGACTACTTTAGGTCTTACAGCAGACCAACTTGTATAGTTTCGGTTAGGGGAAGCTGTTTTACGTCAGAAGATTTTGGAACATTTATGGAAGAATATAATATTAAACATGTCAAAATTGCGACCGGATCACCTCAAGCCAATGGACAAGTAGAAAGGATTAATAGAATTGTGGGACCAATGATAGCTAAATTAGCAGATCCAGAACAGAAAATGCATTGGGACACAGTTGTGGAGGATGTTGAGTTTTCACTAAACAACACGAAGCAAAGAAGCATGGCACAAATGCCAAGTAAGATGTTGTTTGGAATCGATCAGAAAGGAAAAGTTATTGATGAATTGAGACAAAATTTAGAAGAATTAGATAATGTTGGTGATGTTAGAGATTTAGTCAAAATTAGAAAAGACGGTTCAGAAGCACAAAGAAAATTACAAAAAGACAACGAACAGAGCTATAATGAAAAAAGGACAAAGAGTACGGAGTACAAAGTGGGAGACTATATTATGGTAAAAAATTTTGATAGCTCAGTAGGAGTTGCAAGAAAGCTAATACCTAAACAAAAGGGCCTTTATGTTATAGATAAAGTTTTGAGGAATGATAAATACTTGATAAAAGATGTTGAAGGTTTTCAATTATCGAGTTGCCCTTATCAAGGTGTCTGGAGTAGCCAAAATATTAAGCATTGGATTGGAAAACGAAAATAAAGTTGTAAATATATCTAAGAATTTGTAAATACAAAACGAAACTATAGGAACTAAGATAAATATAAGCCGAAATCAATTGTAAATTAACACAAGATCAGGGGATCTTAAAATGTCAGGACAGCCGAATTGTAGCAGGATTGCTACGTCGTAGTATGTATGTATGTGTATGTTATTGTATTCCTTCTAGATCATTCGTGTAAGTTCAAAGAATAAGTTGTTGTTTTTGTACGATGCCGCTCACTGTTCTCTGTCTCTCTCATCGCTCTCACACTCTCCCAATGAGTCGGGGGTTGATGCGGATCGTGAGCTGAGAGCGAGAGCAGTTGAACGCCGACCGTGATCCTGAACAGACGAGATTATAAAATAAAGACTAGAAGTACATATATATGTGTGCTGGTGTTTAACTTTGGGGGAATATATCATACCCCTACAATATTTTAATGCAGATAACAACATAATCAATCCACAAGCCCATAAAGGTATGCCATATCGAAATCCGTGTTCTTTTGACCAAGTAATGGGCTTTTAGAGAGGGAGGGAAGGCCCATTTCTGTAAACCTTCGAAAAATTAAAATCAATGACATAAAAACGGTCATATTTTTCACCATCTTTAAACTTATATATTTAAGTGCAGATAACAACATAATAATTGCACAAGCCCTTAAAGGTATGCCATATTGAAATCCGAGACCTTTTGACCAAGTTATGGGCCTTTAAAGATGGAGAGAAGGCCCATTTCTGTAAACCCTCGCAAAATTAAAATCAATGACATAAACACGATCATAATTTCTACTACCCTTAAAGCTATATATTTTAATGCAGATAAGAACATAATCATTCCACAAGCCCATAAAGGTATGCCATATCAAAATCCGAGTTCTTTTGACCAAGTTATGGGCTTTTAAAGATGGAGAGAAGGCCCATTTCTGTAAACCCTCGCAAAATTTAAATCAATGACATAAACACGGTCATAATTTTAACTACCCTTAAAGCTATATATTTTAATGCAGATAACAACATAATCATTCCACAAGCCTATAAAGGTATGCCATATCGAAATCCGAGTTCTTTTGACCAAGTTATGGGCTTTTAAAGAGGGAGGGAAGGCCCATTTCTGTAAACCTTCGCAAAATTAAAATCAATGACATAAAAACGGTCATATTTTTTACTACCTTAAAAGCTATATATTTTAATGCAGATAACAACATAATCATTCTACAAGCCCATAAACGTATGCCATATTGAAATCCGAGTCCCTTTGACCAAGTTATGGGCTTTTAAGGATGGAGAGAAGGCCCATTTCTGTAAACCTTCGCAAAATTAAAATCAATGACATAAAAACGGTCATATTTTTTACCATCTTTAAACTTATATATTTTAGTGCAGATAGCAACATTATCACTCCACAAGCCCATAAAGGTATGCCATATCGAAATCCGAGTTCTTTTGACCAAGTTATGGGCTTTTAAAAATGGAGAGAAGGCCCATTTCTGTAAACCTTCGCAAAATTAAAATCAATGACATAAACACGGTCATAATTTTTACTACCCTTAAAGCTATATATTTAAATGCAGATAACAACATAATCATTCCCCAATTCCATGAAGGTATTTCATATCGAAGTCCGAGTTCTTTTGGCCAAGGTATGGGCTTTTAAAGATGGAGAGAAAGCCCAATTCTGTAAACCCTCGCAAAATTAAAATCAATGACATAAAAACGGACATTTTTTTTACTACCTTAAAAGCTTTATATTTTAATGCAGATAACATAATCATTCCACAAGCCTATAAAGGTATGCCATATCGAAATCCGAGTCCTTTTGACCAAGCTATGGGCTTTTAAAGATGGAGAGAAGGCCCATTTCTGTAAGCCTTCGCAAAATTAAAATCAATGACATAAAAACGGTCATATTTTTTACTACCTTTAAAGCTATATATTTTAATGCAGATAACAACATAATCAATCCACATGCCCATAAAGGTATGCAATATTAAAATCCGAGTCCTTTTGACGAAGATGGAGAGAAGGCCTATTTTTGTAAACCCTCGCAAAACTAAAATCAATGACATAAAACGGTCATAATTTTTACTACCCTTAAAGCTATATATTTTAATGCAGATAAGAACATAATCATTCCACAAGCCCATATAGGTATGCCATATAAAAATCCGAGTTCTTTGACCAAGCTATGGGCTTTTAAAGATGGAGAGAAGGCCCATTTCTGTAAACCTTCGCAAAATTAAAATCAATGACATAAAAACGGTGATATTTTTTACTTCCTTAAAAGCTATATACTTTAATGCAGATAACAACATTATCATTCCACAAGCCCATAAAGGTATGCCATATCGAAATCCGAGTTCTTTTGACCAAGTAATGGGCTTTTAAAGATGGAGAGAAGGCCCGTTTCTGTAAGCCTTCGCAAAAATAAAACCAATGACAGAGGAACGGTCATATTTTGTACTACCTTTAAAGTTATATATTTTAATGCAGATAAGAACATAATCATTCCACAAGCCCATATAGGTATGCCATATAAAAATCCGAGTTCTTTTGACCAAGCTATGGGCTTTTAAAGATGGAGAGAAGGCCCATTTCTGTAAACCTTCGCAAAATTAAAATCAATGACATAAAAACGGTGATATTTTTTACTTCCTTAAAAGCTATATACTTTAATGCAGATAACAACATTATCATTCCACAAGCCCATAAAGGTATGCCATATCGAATTCCGAGTTCTTTTGACCAAGTTATGGGCTTTTAAAGATGGAGAGAAGGCCCGTTTCTGTAAGCCTTCGCAAAAATAAAACCAATGACAGAGGAACAGTCATATTTTTTACTACCTTAAAAGCTATATATATTAATGCAGATTACAACATAATCCTTCCACAAGCCCATAAAGGTATGCCATATCGAAATCCGAGTCCTTTTGGCCAAGTTATGGGCTTTTAAAGATGGAGAGAAGGCCCATTTCTGTAAGCCTTCGCAAAATTGAAATCAATGACATAAAAACGGTCATATTTTTTACCATCTTTAAAATTATATATTTTAGTGCAGATAACAACATAATAATTCCACAAGCCCTTAAAGGTATTACATATCGAAGTCCGAGTTCTTCTGGCCAAGTTATGAGCCTTTAAAGATGGAAAGAAGGCCCAATTCTGTAAGCCTTCGCAAAACTAAAATCAATGACATAAAACGGTCAGATAACAACATAATCATTCCACAAAACCATAATGGTATGCCATATCGAAATCCAAGTCCTTTTGACCAAGTTATGGGCTTTGAAAGATGGAGAGAAAGCCCATTTCTGTAAGCCTTCGCAAAATTAAAATCAATGAAATAAAAACGGTACTATTTTTTACTACCTAAACACCTTTATATTTTAATGCAGATAACAACATAATCATTCCACAAGCCTATAAAGGTATGCCATATCGAAATCCGAGTCCTTTTGACCAAGTTATGGGCTTTTAAAGATGGAGAGAAGGCAAATTTCTGTAAGCCTTCGCAAAATTAAAATCATTGACATAAAAACGGTCATATTTTTTACTACCTTTAAAGCTATATATTTTAATGCAGATAACAACATAATCATTCCACAAGCCCATAAAGGTATGCCATATCAAAATCCGAGTTCTTTTGACCAAGTTATGGCCTT
Source organism: Drosophila subpulchrella (assembly GCF_014743375.2). Classification (NCBI taxonomy): domain Eukaryota; kingdom Metazoa; phylum Arthropoda; class Insecta; order Diptera; family Drosophilidae; genus Drosophila; species Drosophila subpulchrella. The sequence continues at coordinate 655,555 of NW_023665530.1, forward strand.
TAAAGATGGAGAGAAGACCCATTTCTGTAAACCTTCGCAAAATTAAAATCAATGACATAGAAACGGTCATATTTTTTACCATCTCTAAACTTATATATTTTAATGCAGATAGCAACATTATCACTCCACAAGCCCATAAAGGTATGCCATATCGAAATCCGATTTCTTTTGACCAAGTTATGGGCTTTTAAAGAGGGAGGGAAGGCCCATTTCTGTAAACCTTCACAAAACTAAAATAAATGACATGTACACGGTCATAATTTTTACTACCCTAAAGCTATATATTTTAATGCAGATAACAACATAATCATTCCACAAGCCCATAAAGGCATGCCATATCAAAATTCGAGTCCCTTTGACCAAGCTCTGGGCTTTTAAAGATGGAGAGAAGGCCCGTTTCTGTAAGCCTTCGCAAAAATAAAATCAATGACATAAAAACGGTCATATTTTTTACTACCTTTAAAGCTACATATTTTAATGCAGATAGCAACATTATCATTCCACAAGCCCATAAAGGTATGCCATATCGAAATCCGAGTCCTTTTGACCAAGTTATGGGCTTTTAAAAATGGAAAGAAGACCCATTTCAGTAAACCTTCGCAATATTAAAATCAATGATATAGAAAAGGTCATATTTTTGACTTCCTTTAAAGTTATATAATTTAATGCAGACTACAACATAATCATTCCACAAGCCTATAAAGGTATGCCATATCGAAATCCGAGTCCTTTTGACCAAGCTATGGGCTTTTAAAAATGGAGAGAAGACCCATTTCTGTAAGCCTTCGCAAAATTAAAATCAATGACATAAAAACGGTCATATTTTTTACCATCTCTAAACTTATATATTTTAATGCAGATAGCAACATTATCACTCCACAAGCCCAAAAAGGTATGCCATATCGAAATCCGAGTTCTTTTGACCAAGTTATGGGCTTTTAAAAATGGAGAGAAGGCCCATTTCTGTAAACCTTCGCAAAATTAAAATCATTGACATAAACACGGTCCTAATTTTTACTACCCTTAAAGCTATATATTTAAATGCAGATGGCAATATAATCATTCCACAATTCCATAAAGGTATTCCATATCGAAGTCCGAGTTCTTTTGGCCAAGTTATGGGCATTTAAAGATGGAAAGAAGGCTCATATCTGTAAACCTTCGCAAAACTAAAATCAATGACATAAAAACGGTCAGATAACAACATAATCATTCCACAAAACCCTAATGGTTTGCCATATCGAAATCCGAGTCCTTTTGACCAAGTTATGGGCTTTTAAAGATGGAGAGAAAGCCCAATTCTGTAAACCCTCGCAAAATTAAAATCAATGACATAAAAACGGTCATATTTTTTACTAGCTTAAAAGCTTTATATTTTAATGCAGATAACATAATCATTCCACAAGCCTATAAAGGTATGCCATATCGAAATCCGAGTCATTTTGACCAAGCAATGGGCTTTTAAAGATGGAGAGAAGGCCCATTTCTGTAAGCCTTCGCAAAATTAAAATCAATGGCATAAAAACGGTCATATTTTTTACTACCTTTAAAGCTATATATTTTAATGCAGATAACAACATAATCAATCCACATGCCCATAAAGGTATGCAATATTAAAATCCGTGTTCTTTTGACCAAGTTATGGGCTTTTAAAGATGGAGAGAAGGCCCATTTCTGTAAGCCTTCGCAAAATTAAAATCAATGACATAAAAACGGTTATATTTTTTACTACCTTAAAAGCTATATATATTAATGCAGACTACAACATAATCCTTCCACATGCCCATAAAGGTATGCAATATTAAAATCCGAGTCCTTTTGACCAAGATGGAGAGAAGGCCCATTTCTCTAAACCCTCGCAAAACTAAAATCAATGACATAAAACGGTCATAATTTTTACTACCCTTAAAGCTATATATTTTAATGCAGATAAGAACATAATCATTCCACAAGCCCATATAGGTATGCCATATAAAAATCCGAGTTCTTTTGACCAAGCTATGGGCTTTTAAAGATGGAGAGAAGGCCCATTTCTGTAAACCTTCGCAAAATTAAAATCAATTAAAATCAAATTCCTTAAAAGCTATATACTTTAATGCAGATAACAACATAATCATTCCACAAGCCTACAAAGGTATGCCATATCAAAATCCGAGTCTTTTTGACCAAGTTATTGGCTTTTAAAGATGGAGAGAAGGCCCATTTCTGTAAACCTTCGCAAAATTAAAATCAATGACATAAAAACGGTCATATTTTTTACCATCCTTAAACTTATATATTTTGGTGCAGATAACAACATAATAATTCCACAAGCCCCTAAAGGTATGCCATATTGAAATCCGAGTCCTTTTGACCAAGTTATGGGCTTTTAAAGATGGAGAGAAGGCCCATTTCTGTAAACCTTCGCAAAATTAAAATCAATGACATAAAATATTTTATATTGGCTTAAAAGCTTTATATTTTAATGCAGATAACAACATAATCATTCCACAAGCCTATCAAGATATGCCATATCGAAATCCGAGTCCTTTTGACCAAGTTATGGGCTTTTAAAGATGGAGAGAAGGCCCGTTTCTGTAAGCCTTCGCAAAAATAAAATCAATGACATAAAAACGGTCAAAATTTTAACTACCTTTAAAGCTACATATTTTAATGCAGATAGCAACATTATCATTCCACATATTTTGTACTACCTTTAAAGTTATATATTTTAATGCAGATAAGAACATAATCATTCCACAAGCCCATATAGGTATGCCATATAAAAATCCGAGTTCTCTTGACCAAGCTATGGGCTTTTAAAGATGGAGAGAAGGCCCATTTCTGTAAACCTTCGCAAAGTTAAAATCAATGACATAAAAACGGTGATATTTTTTACTTCCTTAAAAGCTATATACTTTAATGCAGATAACAACATTATCATTCCACAAGCCCATAAAGGTATGCCATATCGAATTCCGAGTTCTTTTGACCAAGTTATGGGCTTTTAAAGATGGAGAGAAGGCCCGTTTCTGTAAGCCTTCGCAAAAATAAAACCAATGACAGAGGAACAGTCATATTTTTTACTACCTTAAAAGCTATATATATTAATGCAGATTACAACATAATCCTTCCACAAGCCCATAAAGGTATGCCATATCGAAATCCGAGTCCTTTTGGCCAAGTTATGGGCTTTTAAAGATGGAGAGAAGGCCCATTTCTGTAAGCCTTCGCAAAATTGAAATCAATGACATAAAAACGGTCATATTTTTTACCATCTTTAAAATTATATATTTTAGTGCAGATAACAACATAATAATTCCACAAGCCCTTAAAGGTATTACATATCGAAGTCCGAGTTCTTCTGGCCAAGTTATGAGCCTTTAAAGATGGAAAGAAGGCCCAATTCTGTAAGCCTTCGCAAAACTAAAATCAATGACATAAAACGGTCAGATAACAACATAATCATTCCACAAAACCATAATGGTATGCCATATCGAAATCCAAGTCCTTTTGACCAAGTTATGGGCTTTGAAAGATGGAGAGAAAGCCCATTTCTGTAAGCCTTCGCAAAATTAAAATCAATGAAATAAAAACGGTACTATTTTTTACTACCTAAACACCTTTATATTTTAATGCAGATAACAACATAATCATTCCACAAGCCTATAAAGGTATGCCATATCGAAATCCGAGTCCTTTTGACCAAGTTATGGGCTTTTAAAGATGGAGAGAAGGCAAATTTCTGTAAGCCTTCGCAAAATTAAAATCATTGACATAAAAACGGTCATATTTTTTACTACCTTTAAAGCTATATATTTTAATGCAGATAACAACATAATCATTCCACAAGCCCATAAAGGTATGCCATATCAAAATCCGAGTTCTTTTGACCAAGTTATGGCCTTTAAAGATGGAGAGAAGACCCATTTCTGTAAACCTTCGCAAAATTAAAATCAATGACATAAAAACGGTCATATTTTTTACCATCTCTAAACTTATATATTTTAATGCAGATAGCAACATTATCACTCCACAAGCCCATAAAGGTATGCCATATCGAAATCCGATTTCTTTTGACCAAGTTATGGGCTTTTAAAGAGGGAGGGAAGGCCCATTTCTGTAAACCTTCACAAAACTAAAATAAATGACATGTACACGGTCATAATTTTTACTACCCTAAAGCTATATATTTTAATGCAGATAACAACATAATCATTCCACAAGCCCATAAAGGCATGCCATATCAAAATTCGAGTCCCTTTGACCAAGCTCTGGGCTTTTAAAGATGGAGAGAAGGCCCGTTTCTGTAAGCTTTCGCAAAAATAAAATCAATGACATAAAAACGGTCATATTTTTTACTACCTTTAAAGCTACATATTTTAATGCAGATAGCAACATTATCATTCCACAAGCCCATAAAGGTATGCCATATCGAAATCCGAGTCCTTTTGACCAAGTTATGGGCTTTTAAAAATGGAAAGAAGACCCATTTCAGTAAACCTTCGCAATATTAAAATCAATGATATAGAAAAGGTCATATTTTTGACTTCCTTTAAAGTTATATAATTTAATGCAGACTACAACATAATCATTCCACAAGCCTATAAAGGTATGCCATATCGAAATCCGAGTCCTTTTGACCAAGCTATGGGCTTTTAAAAATGGAGAGAAGACCCATTTCTGTAAGCCTTCGCAAAATTAAAATCAATGACATAAAAACGGTCATATTTTTTACCATCTCTAAACTTATATATTTTAATGCAGATAGCAACATTATCACTCCACAAGCCCATAAAGGTATGCCATATCGAAATCCGAGTTCTTTTGACCAAGTTATGGGCTTTTAAAAATGGAGAGAAGGCCCATTTCTGTAAACCTTCGCAAAATTAAAATCATTGACATAAACACGGTCCTAATTTTTACTACCCTTAAAGCTATATATTTAAATGCAGATGGCAATATAATCATTCCACAATTCCATAAAGGTATTCCATATCGAAGTCCGAGTTCTTTTGGCCAAGTTATGGGCATTTAAAGATGGAAAGAAGGCTCATATCTGTAAACCTTCGCAAAACTAAAATCAATGACATAAAAACGGTCAGATAACAACATAATCATTCCACAAAACCCTAATGGTTTGCCATATCGAAATCCGAGTCCTTTTGACCAAGTTATGGGCTTTTAAAGATGGAGAGAAAGCCCAATTCTGTAAACCCTCGCAAAATTAAAATCAATGACATAAAAACGGTCATATTTTTTACTAGCTTAAAAGCTTTATATTTTAATGCAGATAACATAATCATTCCACAAGCCTATAAAGGTATGCCATATCGAAATCCGAGTCATTTTGACCAAGCAATGGGCTTTTAAAGATGGAGAGAAGGCCCATTTCTGTAAGCCTTCGCAAAATTAAAATCAATGGCATAAAAACGGTCATATTTTTTACTACCTTTAAAGCTATATATTTTAATGCAGATAACAACATAATCAATCCACATGCCCATAAAGGTATGCAATATTAAAATCCGTGTTCTTTTGACCAAGTTATGGGCTTTTAAAGATGGAGAGAAGGCCCATTTCTGTAAGCCTTCGCAAAATTAAAATCAATGACATAAAAACGGTTATATTTTTTACTACCTTAAAAGCTATATATATTAATGCAGACTACAACATAATCCTTCCACATGCAATGCAATATTAAAATCCGAGTCCTTTTGACCAAGATGGAGAGAAGGCCCATTTCTCTAAACCCTCGCAAAACTAAAATCAATGACATAAAACGGTCATAATTTTTACTACCCTTAAAGCTATATATTTTAATGCAGATAAGAACATAATCATTCCACAAGCCCATATAGGTATGCCATATAAAAATCCGAGTTCTTTTGACCAAGCTATGGGCTTTTAAAGATGGAGAGAAGGCCCATTTCTGTAAACCTTCGCAAAATTAAAATCAATTAAAATCAAATTCCTTAAAAGCTATATACTTTAATGCAGATAACAACATAATCATTCCACAAGCCTACAAAGGTATGCCATATCAAAATCCGAGTCTTTTTGACCAAGTTATTGGCTTTTAAAGATGGAGAGAAGGCCCATTTCTGTAAACCTTCGCAAAATTAAAATCAATGACATAAAAACGGTCATATTTTTTACCATCCTTAAACTTATAAATTTTGGTGCAGATAACAACATAATAATTCCACAAGCCCCTAAAGGTATGCCATATTGAAATCCGAGTCCTTTTGACCAAGTTATGGGCTTTTAAAGATGGAGAGAAGGCCCATTTCTGTAAACCTTCGCAAAATTAAAATCAATGACATAAAATATTTTATATTGGCTTAAAAGCTTTATATTTTAATGCAGATAACAACATAATCATTCCACAAGCCTATCAAGATATGCCATATCGAAATCCGAGTCCTTTTGACCAAGTTATGGGCTTTTAAAGATGGAGAGAAGGCCCGTTTCTGTAAGCCTTCGCAAAAATAAAATCAATGACATAAAAACGGTCAAAATTTTAACTACCTTTAAAGCTACATATTTTAATGCAGATAGCAACATTATCATTCCACAAGCCCATAAAGGTATGCCATATCGAAATCCGAGTTCTTTTGACCAAGTTATGGGCTTTTAAAGTTGGAGAGAAGGCCCGTTTCTGTAAACCTTCGCAAAAATAAAACCAATGACAGAGGAACGGTCATATTTTTTACTACCTTTAAAGTTATATATTTTAATGCAGATAACAACATAATCATTCCACAAGCCCATAAAGGTATGCCATACCGAAATCCGAGACCTTTTGACAAAGTAATGGGCTTTTAAAGATGGAGAGAAGGCCCATTTCTATAAACCTTCGCAAAATTAAAATCAATGACATAAAAACGGTCATTTTTTTTACTAGCTTAAAAGCTTTATATCTTAATGCAGATAACAACATAATCATTCCACAAGCCCATAAAGGTATGCCATATAAAAATCCGAGTTCTTTTGACCAAGTTATGGGTTTTTAAACATGGAGAGAAGGCCCATTTCTGTAAACCTTCGCAAAATTAAAATCAATGACATAAAAACGGTTATATTTTTTACTACCTTAAAAGCTATATATATTAATGCAGATTACAACATAATCCTTCCACAAGCCCATATAGGTATGCCATATCGAAATCCGAGTCCTTTTGGCCAAGTTATGGGCTTTTAAAGATGGAGAGAAGGCCCATTTCTGTAAGCCTTCGCAAAATTGAAATCAATGACATAAAAACGGTCATATTTTTTACCATCTTTAAACTTATATATTTTAGTGCAGATAACAACATAATAATTCCACAAGCCCCTAAAGGTATTCCATATCGAAGTCCGAGTTCTTTTGGCCAAGTTATGAGCCTTTAAAGATGGAAAGAAGGCCCAATTCTGTAAGCCTTCGCAAAACTAAAATCAATGACATAAAAACGGTCAGATAACAACATAATCATTCCATAAAACCATAATGGTATGCCATATCGAAATCCAAGTCCTTTTGACCAAGTTATGGGCTTTGAAAGATGGAGAGAAAGCCCATTTCTGTAAGCCGTCGCAAAATTAAAATCAATGAAATAAAAACGGTCATATTTTTTACTACCTTAACAGCTTTATATTTTAATGCAGATAACAACATAATCATTCCACAAGCCTATAAAGGTATGCCATATCGAAATCCGAGTCCTTTTGACCAAGTTATGGGCTTTTAAAGATGGAGAGAAGGCCCATTTCTGTAAGCCTTCGCAAAATTAAAATCATTGACATAAAAACGGTCATATTTTTTACTACCTTTAAAGCTATATATTTTAATGCAGATAACAACATAATCATTCCACAAGCCCATAAAGGTATGACATATCAAAATCCGAGTTCTTTTGACCAAGTTATGGGCTTTTAAAGATGGAGAGAAGGCCCGTTTCTGTAAGCCTTCGCAAAAATAAAATCAATGACATAAAAACGGTCAAAATTTTAACTACCTTTAAAGCTACATATTTTAATGCAGATAGCAACATTATCATTCCACAAGCCCATAAAGGTATGCCATACCGAAATCCGAGTTCTTTTGACCAAGTTATGGGCTTTTAAAGTTGGAGAGAAGGCCCGTTTCTGTAAACCTTCGCAAAAATAAAACCAATGACAGAGGAACGGTCATATTTTTTACTACCTTTAAAGTTATATATTTTAATGCAGATAACAACATAATCATTCCACAAGCCCATAAAGGTATGCCATACCGAAATCCGAGACCTTTTGACAAAGTAATGGGCTTTTAAAGATGGAGAGAAGGCCCATTTCTATAAACCTTCGCAAAATTAAAATCAATGACATAAAAACGGTCTTTTTTTTTACTAGCTTAAAAGCTTTATATCTTAATGCAGATAACAACATAATCATTCCACAAGCCCATAAAGGTATGCCATATAAAAATCCGAGTTCTTTTGACCAAGTTATGGGTTTTTAAACATGGAGAGAAGGCCCATTTCTGTAAACCTTCGCAAAATTAAATTCAATGACATAAAAACGGTTATATTTTTTACTACCTTAAAAGCTATATATATTAATGCAGATTACAACATAATCCTTCCACAAGCCCATATAGGTATGCCATATCGAAATCCGAGTCCTTTTGGCCAAGTTATGGGCTTTTAAAGATGGAGAGAAGGCCCATTTCTGTAAGCCTTCGCAAAATTGAAATCAATGACATAAAAACGGTCATATTTTTTACCATCTCTAAACTTATATATTTTAATGCAGATAGCAACATTATCACTCCACAAGCCCATAAAGGTATGCCATATCGAAATCCGAGTTCCTTTGACCAAGTTATGGGCTTTTAAAAATGGAGAGAAGGCCCATTTCTGTAAACCTTCGCAAAATTAAAATCATTGACATAAACACGGTCATAATTTTTACTACCCTTAAAGCTATATATTTAAATGCAGATATTTTGTTGAACGTTGATGCACTAAGAGCAGTACAAACAAGTGGCCCAAACGACACCAAGCACGTGCTTGTTACGCGCGGGCCCATTTTTATTTCGGGCAAATACGGTTCGCGAGGAAGGTACATAGAACAAACAAGGACAGGACAAAACATAGATCAACAAGACTAAAGCAAATGAGCCAAGATTTTAGTTTTTAATACAGGGATAGAGGTTGAGGAACAAATTAAATGATATAGGTTGTTATAATTATTACAAAGAACGCGATAAGGCTCATGCTGACTAAAATTAGATGATGATGGCAAGTTTATAGGATAGTAGTTTCGCATTAGTCTAACAGGAACATTGAAAGTAAGGCGGCTTACCAAATCTACAGAATCAATATCGCCTCTGATAAGATTATTCATAAAAATAGTACCAAGCATAGTTCTACGGCTTACTAGACTAGGCAAATTAATTAAAAGCAATCTACTCGAGTAAGAAGGCAACCTGACGTTTTGATCCCAGTTCAAACCACGTAAGGCAAAAAGAAGAAATTGTTTCTGTACTGACTCTATACGGTCAATGTGCACTTGATACTGAGGACTCCAAACGGAAGAACAGTATTCCAAATTAGGACGGACAAGGGAGGTAAATAATAATTTGGTAGTGTATGGATCATCAAATTCTTTAGACCAACGCTTTATAAACCCAAGAACACTCATAGCTAACAGTAGAGGTTATGTGGGAGTCAGATTTAAGTTTAGGATCTAGGAGAACACCTAAATCGTTTACTGAGTATATTCGGTCCAGGGACATGTTCTGAAGAGAGTAACTTATGAACGTTGGCGTACCCCTATAAAAAGTCATAACGTTGCATTTAAGATAGTTTAAATTCAAAAGGTTGTACTGACACCATTCCTGGAATCTATTAATGTCTGACTGCAAGCAGAAACCAGACTCAATATTATTATATGAAAAACAAAGCTTAACATCATCAGCATACATTAGTACACGAGAGTGAGTTACTATAGAGGGAAGATCATTTATAAACAGAGTAAACAGCAAAGGGCCTAAATGACTGCCCTGAGGCACTCCAGATGTCACGTTGATCATCTTGGAAACAGCGTTTTTGAATAAAACCCTCTGAGATCTACCATTCAAATAACTTGAAATCCAAGTTAACAGATTATTCGGAAAACCGAGCTGATCTAATTTGAATAAAAGAAGAGAGTGGTTTACAGAGTCAAAGGCTTTACTAAAATCTGTATATATAACGTCTGTCTGCAATTTTTCGTTAAACCCATCTATTACAAAAGATGTCAATTCGAGCAGGTTAGTGGTGGTCGATCTTCGCTTAACAAAACCATGTTGACACGGCGATATTAAAGAGGAGCACAAATGTTGCAACTGAGAGGTAATAATGCGTTCAAATATTTTAGGAATTGCAGACAATTTGGAGATTCCTCTATAGTTCTGAACATTAACCTTCGCACCCTTTTTGTGGAGTGGAATAATAAAAGAATCTTTCCAGATAGTAGGAAAAACAGATGATGAGATAGACAAATTGAAAAGTTTAAGAATGGGTTTACAAATAGTTCGGGCACAAAACTTAAGAACACACCCAGGGAGTCCATCTGGCCCCGGAGAATAGGTTGGCGTTATAGTTTCTAAATCAGTTAAGAGAGAACTTTCGGTGATTACAGGAGAAAAAATACAATTTGCCCTGTTTAAGTGATTAGGGTAGCTTGAATTAGACCAAGAAACAGAACTATAAGTAGATTGGAAGAATTCAGCAAATAAATCTGCAATTTCGGGATCCGTAGATGCCTCAATAGAGTTTAATCGTACAGATGATGGCAATGCTGAAGACTTTCGCTTAGCATTGACAAAGTTATAAAACTGCCTTGGATCCTTTGAAAATTCAAATTTACATCGGTTCAAATACATGGAATAGCGACTGTTAAGTACATTAAAATTAGTACGAGCCACCACATATCTTGAAAAATCGGATGGCCTACCCGACTTTTTGTACTTTTTATAGAAGTTTGTTTTTAGGTTTCTAAGTCTTTGCAACTGATTGGTAAACCAAGGAGGCCTGTCTAACCTAGGAGCAAAACTATCAGAAACACATTCACAGAAAAAAGAGTTTAGGACACTATAAAATAGTTCCGTAGCACTTTCAATATCCAAGCAATTATTTAAATTTGTCCAGTTATATTGTGAAATCAAGTTATTGAGTTTATTAAAGTCACATTTACGAAAGCATCTACTTTTAGTTGGTGAAAGAGAAGAAGAATGGGTGTCAACGCAGGGAAGACAAATTGTAAGTTCTAATGTGGGATGATACCGGTCTTCTGGCATAACTAGTGGGTCAATTCTAGATACCGTGACTTCAGACGGATCTAAAGCAAATACAAGATCTAATTGTCTGTTTAGAGAATTACGTATAAAGCTAACTTGCTGTAATGATAATTCTAACAGACCGTCAACGAATTCATGGTCAGATAAGGGGGTAGAGACAAGTGAGTCAGTGGAAAGGGACCAAGAAATGTCAGGGAGATTGAAATCACCCAAAACAATCAAAAGATCCCTTTCGGAAAGATGAGATAAACCAGTTTTTATTGCAGACAAATGTTGCTTATAAATTGTTAAGTCGGATCCAGGTGGAATATAAGAACAAGTTACATAAATAGAAAAAGATTTCAAAGAAACTTTAACACCAACAAATTCTATTTCATTGGGATTAAGAAAGTATATCCTTTCCGATGTTAAAGTAGAGGTAACGGCAACCAGCACCCCACCGCCCCTACGAGGAGAGCGATCAGTTCTATACGTACTAAAATTTTTGGACAGAACTTCAGAGTCTGATATCTCCGGTTTCAGCCAAGTCTCAGTAAAGGCCAGAATGTCTTCCGAAAAGGCAGAGGAGTCAGCATAAAGCTTAGGTAGCTTCATATTAAGTCCCCTAACATTTTGATAGGCCAAAAGTAAACTGCTCAGTTTTTTGGCGCAGGTACTGTCGTGGAAGGCCTATTATTAGTTCTCCGCCTGTTTGGAACAAATTCTTTAATGACCAATTCATCATTAAGCCAAAAACTTTTAGAATTTAGTACATTAAATACTTCCGGAGGAGCAGATATTTTAAAGGAAGATATCCTACGAACATATGGAAATTTAAACTCCTCCACTGTGATGTTTTGAGATGGGAATTCCTGTTGTATAAATTCCAAGACATCAGCAGATGTGGTTTCAGGTGTTAAACGAGACACAAATAATTGCTTCCTATATGGAACAACCGAGAGGCTCTTTCTTCCACCACCAGCAATCTGAACATCGTTCGTCTGATTATCGAGACTAGGGACTATAGAGCTAACTTCCACCGTAGGCACAGAAAGCTGCGTAAGGTTTGAAACGGTAGGCTGACTAGCAGAAACAGGGACTCCAGAGCATTTGGTACCTATGGGTACTGCTGTCAGAGAAGCTTTAGGTCCACCAGCCCCAGTGGATGCCGACATTGCTGCCGTTACCGATCGGGTAAAAATATTAGAAGCTAAGTTGGGATTCGGAACTGATGCCTTTACTTGAAGAGATTTTGAAGGAGCAGTCTTCTTGCGTTTAGGTGACCCTACTGACATTTTTTTATTATCAAGGTCCGCCTTAAACTCTTTAAAATCAGCAACTACGCTCATGAGTTTATCGAACAGTTTCATAAAACGATCATTGGTCAGCGCAACATAGCCATCCAAATCACGATCTATTTCCACGCATGAGGCACAAGTCCACGAAAAACCAACACGCAGATCAATATAATCTTTTACTCTGCCAACAAGTCCAGTACATTTTGGGTGTATGACAATGTTGCAGAGACGACAGTAAATAAAAACGTCATTAGGTGACGATCCAAACTGACAATCTTTTTTGCAACAAAAAAGAGCCATTTTTAATTATAGAAAAAAAGTTATTAATAAAACCAAAGAATCAAAAGAATTATAAATACCTCACTTAATTTGACACTGGGATCAAACAAATAAAAATGTAGACACACAAGAACACAAAAGTATAAGAGCGCGTAGAGACTTCGAGAGCGAGAGAGCGCAACAGAGTGGCTGTCGACTGAGCGTGGCTTGCGAAACACAAACAAAATATACACGACAACAGTTTAGACGACAAGAAACGGGAGAGAGATTACAAGAAGGTTATGGGAAACAACAACAAAAGCTATTGAAACCAAAGCACCACAGCGTACAGAAGTTACAATAACAAAATGCACGGGCTAAACACAGAGTAAGGTTTTGTTAAAATTTCTACAATAAAATAGACAATTAAACATAAACAAACGATTTAAAACACAAGCACGGCTGGTTATGAAGGACTAAGTTACAAAACAAGGCACCAGTATCACAGATATTAATGACAAATTGACAAAAATCACAGAGCACAAGATAAACACAACCGGTCACAAGCGACGCTAAATCGACTATTGATAACAACATAATCATTCCACAATTCCATAAAGGTATTCCATATCGAAGTCCGAGTTCTTTTGGCCAAGTTATGGGCATTTAAAGATGGAAAGAAGGCTCATTTCTGTAAACCTTCGCAAAACTAAAATCAATGACATAAAAACCCTCAGATAACAACATAATCATTCCACAAAACCCTAATGGTTTGCCATATCGAAATCCAAGTCCTTTTGACCAAGTTATGGGCTTATAAAGATGGAGAGAAAGCCCAATTCTGTAAACCCTCGCAAAATTAAAATCAATGACATAAAAACGCTCATATTTTTTACTAGCTTAAAAGCTTTATATTGTAACGCAGATAACATAATCATTCCACAAGCCTATAAAGGTATGCCATATCGAAATTCGAGTCCTTTTAACCAAGCAATGGGCTTTTAAAGATGGAGAGAAGGCCCATTTCTGTAAGCCTTCGCAAAATTAAAATCAATGACATAAAAACGGTCATATTTTTTACTACCCTTAAAGCTATATATTTTAATGCAGATAACAACATAATCAATCTACATGCCCATAAAGGTATGCAATATTAAAATCCGTGTTCTTTTGACCAAGTTATGGGCTTTTAAAGATGGAGAGAAGGCCCACTTCTGTAAACCTTCGCAAAATTGAAACCAATGGCATAAAAACGGTGATATATTTTACTTCCTTAAAAGCTATATACTTTAATGCAGATAACAACATAATCATTCCACAAGCCTATAAAGGTATGCCATATCAAAATCCGAGTCCTTTTGACCAAGTTATGGGCTTTTAAAGATGGAGAGAAGGCCCATTTCTGTAAGCCTTCGCAAAATAAAAATCAGTGACATAAAAACGGTCATATTTTTTAATACCTTTAAAACTATATATTTTAATGTAGATAACAACATAATCAATCCACAAGCCCATAAAGGTATGCCATATCGAAATCCGAGTTGTTTTGACCAAGTTTTTTTTTTTTGTAAACCTTCGCAAAATTAAAATCAATGACATAACAACGGTTATATTTTTTACTACCTTAAAAGCTATATATTTTAATGCAGATAATGACATAATGAATCCACAAGCCCATAAAGGTATGCAATATTAAGATCCGAGTCCTTTTGACCAAGTTATGGGCTTTTAAAGATGGAGAGAAGGCCCATTTCTGTAAACCCTCGCAAAATTAAAATCAATGACATAAAACGGTCATAATTTTTACTACCTTAAAGCTATATATTTTAATGCAGATAACAACATAATCATTCCACAAGCCCATAAAGGTATGCCATACCAAAATTCAAGTCCTTTTGACCAAGTTATGGGCTTTTAAAGATGGAGAGAAGGCCCGTTTCTGTAAAATAAAATCAATGACATAAAAACGGTAATATTTTTTACTAGCTTAAAAGCTTTATATCTTAATGCAGATAACAACATAATCATTCCACAAGCCCATAAAGGTATGCCATATAAAAATCCGAGTTCTTTTGACCAAGTTATGGGTTTTTAAAGATGGAGAGAAGGCCCATTTCTGTAAACCCTCGCAAAATTAAAATCAATGACATAAAAACGGCTATATTTTTTACTACCTTAAAAGCTATATATATTAATGCAGACTACAACAAAATCCTTCCACAAGCCCATAAAGGTATGCCATATCGAAATCCGAGTCCATTTGGCCAAGTTATGGGCTTTTAAAGATGAAGAGAAGGCCCATTTCTGTAAACCTTCGCAAAATTAAAATCAATGACATAAAAACGGTCATATTTTTTACCATCCTTAAACTTATATATTTTGGTGCAGATAACAACATAATAATTCCACAAGCCCCTAAAGGTATGCCATATTTAAATCCGAGTCCTTTTGACCAAGTTATGGGCTTTTAAAGATGGAGAGAAGGCCCATTTCTGTAAACCTTCGCAAAATTAAAATCAATGACATAAAATATTTTTCATTAGCTTAAAAGCTTTATATTTTAATGCAGATAACAACATTATCATTCCACAAGCCTATCAAGGTATGCCATATCGAAATCCGAGTCCTTTTGACCAAGTTATGGGCTTTTAAAGATGGAGAGAAGGCCCGTTTCTGTAAGCCTTCGCAAAAATAAAAT
Source organism: Drosophila subpulchrella (assembly GCF_014743375.2). Classification (NCBI taxonomy): domain Eukaryota; kingdom Metazoa; phylum Arthropoda; class Insecta; order Diptera; family Drosophilidae; genus Drosophila; species Drosophila subpulchrella. Next base: position 671,072 of record NW_023665530.1, read on the forward strand.
CAATGACATAAAAACGGTCATTTTTTGTACCATCTTTACAGTTATACACCTTAGTGCAGATAACAACATAATAATTTCACAAGCCCCTAAAGGTATGCCATATTGAAATCCGAGTCCTTTTGACCAAGTTATGGGCTTTTAAAGATGGAGAGAAGACCCATTTCTGTAAACCGTCGCAAAATTAAAATCAATGACATATTCTTGGACGTTGATGCACTATGGTCAGTACAAACAAGTGGCCCTACGACACCAAGCAAAGCTTGTTACGCGCGGAGCCCATCACCGTTTTGGGCGAGTAAACATAATCGCGGACAAAGAAAAGGACAATGTAACAATAGACAATTAAAAATACAGGTCAATACACGAATAGACAAAATACATCAAGTAAAACTAATTAGTTACTAGGGAGGATAGTATTATTGATTTAAAGATAGGAAGTGAGTCAGTAGTAGATATTAGATGATATAGTCTATTATAATCATTGCAAAGTACTCTAAAAGGTTCATGCATTGCGTAATTAGAGATACAGTGATTTAATACTAAAGGAATATAGTTTCTAGTGAATCTATTTGGCACATTGAAATGCAGGAGACCCAGTAACTCGGGACTCTCTACATCACCATGAATAAGATTTCTAATAAACGTAATACCAAGCATAGTTCTACGGTTAGCTAACGATGGTAAGTTAATTAGAAGTAGTCTACTAGAGTAGGATGGTAGTATTAGGCTTGTATCCCAGTTAAGTCTCCGTAAGGCAAATATTAAGAAGTTTTTTTGCACAGACTCAATCCGGTCTATATGCACCCCATATTGGGGACTCCAAACAGGAGCGCAGTACTCAAGAATTGGTCGGACTAATGAAATAAACAAGGTCTTTGTGACATAGGGATCATCGAATTCCTTCGACCACCTTTTGATAAATGCAAGCACGCCCCTGGCTTTATTTACCATAGTAGTAATGTGATCGGAAAATTTAAGTCTAGGATCCATGTAGACTCCAAGGTCGTCAGCATGCGTTATCCTATCTAACGCACAACCACTCAAAGTATACGTTGAGTAGTGGGGGCCGACACGAAAAAAGGTCATTAGTTTACACTTAGAACCATTTAAATTCAATTCATTATCCATGCACCATGTTTGAAATGCATTTAGATCCGATTGTAAAGCTAAACTTTGTGCGGGGTCATTATATTGCAGGCACAACTTAACGTCATCTGCGTACATAAGAACCCGTGACTTCGTTAAGACTAATGGAAGGTCATTTATAAATAATGTAAACAGGAGCGGACCAAGATGACTTCCTTGTGGTACACCGGAAGTAACTCGGATTAGGGATGACAAAGAGTTTTTAAAAATGACCCTTTGAGTCCTATCATTCAAATAACTTAAAATCCACCTAAGAAGATCACCTGGAAACCCTAAAAGGTCCAATTTCCGGACTAAAATCGGGTGATTTACAGAATCAAACGCCTTACTAAAATCAGTGTAGACCACATCAGTCTGACGATTCTTTCTAAAACCTCCTATAACAAATGAAGTAAACTCCAAAAGGTTGGTTATCGTTGACCTACGTTTTACAAATCCGTGTTGACAAGAGGAAATAAGGGACCTACAACTGTGTTGTAAATGAGGCGTAATAATGTTCTCAAAGAGCTTCGGTATTGCTGATAGCTTTGAAATACCTCTGTAATTACTTGCGTTCAATTTACTCCCTTTTTTATGAAGCGGGATAACAAACGATTCCTTCCATCTGTGTGGGAAATCGGATGTTTCTAAAGACAAAGTAAACAGTTTGTGCAATGGTCTACACAAAGTCTCAGCGCAATACCTAAGCACACATCCAGGGACTCCGTCAGGACCCGGAGAGTAGAATGGTTTGACCCTTTGCAAATCTAAAAGAAGTGAGCTTTTACTTATAACAGGACAACAAATAAAGTTTGATTTAGGAATGACATATGGGTAAGACTGATCTGGAGAACTTGATGTTGAATAGGTGGTTTGAAAAAACTGTGCAAAAAGATCGGCTATGGCTTGATCAGTGCTAGCAGCCGAATTTTCAAATTTAAGTGATGATGGGTAACTAGAAGATTTACGCTTTGTGTTAACAAAATTATAAAACTGTTTTGGATCCAGTGTAAACTGGGTCTTGCAACGAGCTAAATAGTTTTTATAACACTGGGCGTTAAGCACGGTGAAATCAGACCGAGCACTTAAGTATCGGGAAAAGGCAGCTTGTGAACCTGAAGCTCTAAACTTTTTGTAGAGTCTAGACTTTACATTTTTAAGTCGTGCCAGCTCTTTGTTAAACCACGGAGGTTGGTTTGAAATTTTAGGATAATACGTAGGAACGCATGTATCAAAAACTTCGTTTAATATGTTATAAAATATATTAACCGCTTCATTTATATTAGTACTTAAGTACAGATTGGACCAATCCGAGCAAGCTATAAGGCTATTAATGAGTGCAAAGTTCGCTCTACGAAAGCAGGGGATGCGTTTAGCTATTTTTTCAGATACTTCATACACTTTTGTACCCGTGTCAATAGTCAGCTCTAGCGTTGGGTGATAAGGGTCTTCTGGTAAAGTAATTGCAGAGGTTCTAGCTATGCAGACACAATCTGGACTGGAAACAAAGCATAGATCCAGTAATCGTCCTAAGAAATTTAATACATGATTTACTTGAGACAATGAAATATCAAGCAAACCGTCAAGAAAATCATGCTGCGTTGAAGGTAACAATATATTTGAGGTTTCGACGGTGGACCATGTCGCCCTAGGTATATTAAAGTCACCTAAAACTATTAACTGATCCCTATCTGATAGTTTACTTGAAATAAACTGGATAGCGGACAGATGATTCGCATATGTCGGGAATTCCGATGATGGCGGAATATATGAACATGTTATGTATATAGAAATACCCGGAAGGGATAGTTTTATACACAGAAATTCAATGTCATTTATTTCGTCGGACGTTATTACTTCAGACGTTAATTCTGAGTCAACTGCAATTAAAACTCCACCTCCACGTCGGGACGGACGATCAAGCCTGTAAGTTGTGTACTTACTTGGAAAAACTTCGGAACTTAGAACTTCCGGTTTTAACCAGGTTTCAGTAAAAACAATAACATGTGAAGACAAGGAAAAACTATCAGTATACAATTTGGTCAACTTACTTTGTAAACCTCTTGTATTCTGATAATAAAGCTGAAGAAAAGAATCTAGTTTTTTGAGATAGATGAGGATGTAGATGTGGATGGCTCTTTAAAGGGATTTCCAACTTCCTTTTGTAGGGGTTTGATATATTCCCCCAAAGTTAAACACCAACACACATATATATGTACTTCTAGCCTTTATTTTATAATTTCGTCTGTTCAGGATCACGGTCGGCGTTCAACTGCCCTCGCTCTCAGCTCACGATCCGCATCAACCCCCGATTCATTGAGAGAGTGTGAGAGCGATGAGATTGAGAGAGAGAGTTAGAGAACAGTGAGCGGCATCGTACAACAACAACAACTTATTCTTAGAACTAACATGAATGATCTAGAAGGAATACAATAACATACACATACATACATACTACGACGTAGCAATCCTGCTACAATTCGGCCGTCCTGACATTTTAAGATCCCCTGATCTTGTGTTAATTTACAATTGATTTCGGCTTATATTTATCTTAGTTTCTATGATTTAGTTTTTTATTTACAAATTTCTTGATATATTTACAACTTTATTTTCGTTTTCCAATCCAATGCTTTATATTTTGGCTACTCCAGACACCTTGATAAGGGCAACGCGATAATTGAAAACCTTCAACATCTTTTATCAAGTATCTATCATTTCTCAAAACTTTATCTATAACATAAGGACCCTTGTGTTTAGGTATTAGCTTTCTTGCGACTCCTACTGAGCTATCAAAATTTTTTACCATAATGTAGTCTCCCACTTTGTACTCCGAACTCTTTGTCCTTTTTTCATTATATCTCTGTTCGTTGTCTTTTTGTAATTTTCTTTGCGCTTCTGAACCATCTTTTCTAATTTTGTCTAAATCTCTAACATCACTAACATTATCTAATTCTTCTAACTTTTGTCTCAATTCATCAATAACTTTTCCTTTCTGCTCGATTCCAAACAACATCTTACTTGGCATTTGTGCTATGCTTCTTTGCTTCGTGTTGTTTAATGAAAACTCAACATCTTCCACAACTGTGTCCCAATGCATTTTCTGTTCTGGATCTGCTAATTTAGCAATCATTGGTCCCACAATTCTATTAATCCTTTCTACTTGTCCATTGGCTTGAGGTGACCCAGTCGCAATTTTGACATGTTTAATATTACATTCTTCCATAAATTTTCCAAAATCTTCCGACGTAAAACAGCTTCCCCTATCCGAAACTATACAAGTTGGTCTGCTGTAAGACCTAAAGTAGTCTTTCAATGCTATAATTACTTCCTTTGTGTTCGTCGTTTTTGTTGCATATAGCCTAACAAATTTAGTAAATCCATCTATAACCACAAAGAGATGTTTCTTTGCTCTTCCATTATCAACCGGTCCATAATGATCAATATGTATAATTTCGAATGGCACATTTCCTTTTGGTATACTGTGCAACAGTCCTTCCCCTTTCCCTGACTTTGGCGAATATGCTACACATCTTATACAATTTTCAATATGTCTAACCACTTTCTCTTTCATATTCGAAAACCAATACGTCCTAACAATAGCATCCATAACTTTATCTCTTCCTAAATGACCTAATTCATTGTGATATTTGTATAATATCTTTTCCTCCATTTCTTCTGGAACACAAAATAATAACTTTCCATCATTCGACTTTCTATATATAACTCCATTCCTCATCTCAAACATTTTATCTTCCTCATTTTCTAACTTTTTTCTAACATCTTTTAATTTTTCATCTTTCGCTTGACAAATAATTAAATTATCTTCAAAGCTATTCGTTTCTACTACCATTATGTTTGTATTTCTACTTAACGCGTCAACATGTTGCATAAGTTTTCCCGATTTATGAACTAATTCAAAGTCATATTCTAGCAATTCTAATGCCCACCGTGCAATACGGGGGTTTAACTCAATTCTATTTAACGTCAACGTCAGTGAGTTACAATCTGTGACTATTCTAAATCGTCTACCCTGCACATAAATTCTAAATCTTCTAAGAGCGTAAATTATTGCTAACGTTTCCAGTTCAAAACTATGATACTTTGCTTCGTCTTTTGTTGTTGCTTTCGAAAAATAAAATATTGGATGAAGCTTTTTATCCTCTTTTCTTTGCAGCAAAACTGCTCCAAAACCTTGTGCACTGGCGTCTGTATGCAATTCTACCTCGTCCTTGTAATAATATAATACTAACACTGGAGCTTCCACCAACTTTTTCTTAAGCATTTCAAAACATTGCAATTCCTTTTCTTCAAATACAAATTCTTTATCCTTTTTTAACAATTCATATAGAGGTTTAGCGATCATCGAAAAATCTTTAATGAACCTTCTAAAATACGAACACAAACCCAGAAAACTTCTAACACCGTGTACTTTGTCTGGAACGGGAAAATCTCGAACAGCTTCTATTCCTTTGTCATTAGCCTGTATTCCTTTGCTAGTTACCAAAAATCCTAAGTATTGTACACTTGCTTGTAGAAACTCACACTTGTCCATTCTTAATTCTAGTTTGTTCCTTGCTAATCGATCAAAAACTTCTCTAAGAACACTTAAATGTTCTTGCATTTCTTTACTCGCAATCATGATATCGTCCATGTATATAACTACCTTACCATCCCTTATCATGTCTGCAAAAATCTTATTGATAAATCGTTGAAACACCGCTGGTGCATTCTTCAGCCCCATTGGCATCCGCATAAACTCAAATTGTCCTAAAGGCGTCATAAATGAGGTATATTTTATCGATTCACTATCCACAAACACATGAAAGTAGCCATGCTTTAAATCTAATTTCGAAAATATTGTTTTATTTACTAATGTATCTAATAAATCGTCAATCAAAGGTAACGGATAATTATCTTTCACCACAGTCTTGTTAAGCTTTCGGTAATCTACACATAGTCGTAAGTCGCCTGACTTCTTTTTAACTAACACTATTGGAGATGCATACTCAGATTCACTTGGCCTTATGATTCCTTCACTTAAGTATTCGTCTAATATCACCTGTAATTTTTCTTTCTCTGTGTAAGCTAAACGTCTGGGCGAACAACTGAAAGGTTTTGAGTCCTCTAATCTTAATTTCATTTCGCATCTAACCTCCGGTTCCTTTGGCCTTTCTTTATTTACATAACAACTTTCTACCATCCTAACAAACTGACACCTAACATTATAATTCACATGATCACCAACTTTGTATTCTACACTTTCATCCGTTAAGTTTATATTAAATAATTCCTTTTCCACAAGATTTATTTCCGGCTCAACATAATTTTTATTCGTAACTTCTTCTTCATCTCTGATTTTACTAAAAATTTCTTTAATTGTTTCCCTGCTGTCCCTAATTCCATGATTAACATCGCTAACAATTTTATTTTTATCCCTAACATTACTAACAACATCGCTAATTATTTGCTTTTCATCACTAACATCATCGCTAACTATCTGTTTTTCATCACAAACATCATCGCTAACTATCTGCTTTTCCTCACTAACATCATCGCTAACTATCTGCTTTTCATCACTAACATCATCGCTAACTATCTGCTTTTCATCACTAACGTCATCGCTAACTATCTGCTTTTCATCACTAACATCATCGCTAACTATCTGCTTTTCATCACTAACATCAGAAGGATTTTCAATATTCTCAACTGTAACCATTTTCAAAGTGTCAAGGCTTAAATTTAGATTACAAGCATCCATAAAATCTCGTCCCAAGATTACATCATGACTCATAGATTCGTTTGCCACAATAACTAAATTAAAATGTATTTTATCTAAATTTTTCATAACATAACATAATACTTTCCCATGCGTTTTTAGGTAACTTTTGTTCAAACCGTAATATGAACTTAAAACTGGTAATTTTGAAATGTTTTTGGGTACTTTGGATATTTTGATAAATGAAATCGGACTTCCTGTATCTATGAGGCATTCTGCAATTAACCTGGTATTTGATTCATCTACAAAATTAATTTCAACATATCTTACATAATTATTTTCGCCCTCGTTCATGTTTTTATTGTTCAAGCATTTCGCAACAAAATGTCCCCTCTTACCGCACGCATAGCACGATCCTTTCTCCCGCTTCGACTTCCTGCACTCGTATGCCCAATGCCCTTTTGCATTGCAATTGAAACAGCGAGTCTTCTTGCTGTCCTTGGGACCCGTTGATGTCGTCGGCCTGCCAACTCCATATGATTTTGGCAAGCGTACATCCGCAAACGCTCTCTTAATGTGCCCAATATCCACAAAGCATTGAATATGCGCCTGATTACGTAGCCCTTGATTTGGAATTCCTTCGATGATGCAGCTCAACATTTCATCAGCATCAATATTAATACCTTGAGCAAGCATTATCTTGTCGTCGACATAACTCCCAAAAGTTTCGCTTTGTTTCCATTTGCGACCTTCGAATTTGCGTCTTATCTCCAACTTCGATGATTTTCCGCCAAACGTTGAAATCAGCTCTGCAGTCAAGCCATCCAACGGTAGCAACACGCGGTCTGAATTTGCGTGCAGCCACTCATAAGCTTTTCCTTTAATTTTGCTCACCATTAGCATTTTCTCGAATTTTCCACCTATTCCATAAATCTTCGCGATATTATGCATTTGAGTAGTCCATTTGCAGGCACACGACTCGCCAGCAAACTCTCTCAACACCTGTGTTGCCATACTCAACGAGACGCCGATGCTCTCGTTAAAGTTTTCCACCACCGCAACGTTGCCGTTTTTTACCTTACGTTCGCTGCTCTTTGCGTTCCTAGAATTCTCTCCAGCCTGGTTGTGCATGTCGTCTTCTGTATAGTTTTCGTTCCGTTTGCTTCTAATTCTGAGAATGCTGCCAGCAATTTCGTTATTCCTTTCACCATCTTCGCCGTTAATTTCGCCGTCTTCTTCGTCGTAATTCTCAATGCTGCCGCCTTCGCCGTTACTTTTGTCGCCGTCTTCTTCGTCGTAACTCTGGATGCCGCCGTCTTTGCCGTTACTTTTGTCGCCGTCTTCTTCGTTGTAACTCTGGATGCCGCCGTCCTTGCCGTTACTTTCGTCTCCGTCTTTGCTGTTACTTTTGTCGCCGCCTTCTTTCTGGATAGTTCCGCCGCCGTCTTCGAAATTCTCGTCGCCGCTGTCTTCGCCTTTACTTTTGTCGCCGTCTTTGTCTCCTTTTTGTCTCGCCATTTCGTCAAACTTTTCCCGAATTTCCTTCGGTATATTATTTAATCGCAAGATCAATTGTCTCTTTGTTCCGGTTGTTGATAACTTTAATACACTTAACCACCTTTTTAATTGTTCAATCGACTCGTTGTTTAAATCCATTTTGATTTTCTTTGTACTAACAATTTAATTAAATGGCTCGTGATCGGCCCACTTCTGATTTTGTAGGGGTATGATATATTCCCCCAAAGTTAAACACCAACACACATATATATGTACTTCTAGCCTTTATTTTATAATTTCGTCTGTTCAGGATCACGGTCGGCGTTCAACTGCCCTCGCTCTCAGCTCACGATCCGCATCAACCCCCGATTCATTGAGAGAGTGTGAGAGCGATGAGATTGAGAGAGAGAGTTAGAGAACAGTGAGCGGCATCGTACAACAACAACAACTTATTCTTAGAACTAACATGAATGATCTAGAAGGAATACAATAACATACACATACATACATACTACGACGTAGCAATCCTGCTACACTTTGAACGAATTTTCTTTTTTTTAGCTTCGTACTCTTTAACAAAAATGCCAACAGGCCAAAAATTGGCTGAGCACATAGTTGCAAAATGAGCACAGGGAACACCGATCTTAAAAGATGATACTTCCCTAGCATATCGAAAATTAAATCGTTCAACCTTTAGATCATCAATCTGAACTTTGTTACGGATATAGGCCGTAATGTCCAGGGATGAAAGGTCAGGATTTAGCCGAGAAACAAAAATTTGTTTCCGCTGCGGTACACAGGTGACTGTTTTAGGTACCACACATGTGACAGGTTTTGGTACTACGGCATTTACGGCTGCACTACCAGTTTCATTCGGTACTCCGGACGTTAAGTCAACATGCGGCGTTGGAATTATTAAAGTATTGTTTATAGCAGATTTTTCGGGCGTCTCATGCGGCAAAATCTCGCGTCCTTTGCATTCGGAAACCGAATCTTTTTTAGCTTTCGATCTCAGTACCATTTGTGCGGCGGCTGAGATCGACTGCTGTGCTGCAGACCCAGGATCGCCAGAGAGAGTTACACTAGCGGCTACCGTGGGTTGTCTATCGACCGCGATCTTTTTACGCTTAGGAGAATCGGGCTCAGATAGCATACGGCTAGTGAGCTGCGACTCAAGCGCCACAAGCAGATCCGTATTTTTACGGCTGTTCCGGATTAATTCCGTAACAGTGCTTTTTGTAAGCCGCCTTATAGAGAGTGCCTGGGTTTCATAAGCAATGCATTCATCACAATAGTAGCGCAAGCCACTTCTCATGTCGATTGCATCGCGTACCAGGCCCGAATAGCCAAGGCATTTTGCATGAAAAATATTATCACACGAATGGCACGGAATGCTCTGTTGTCCAGCCGAAATTAACGACTTGCATTTCTTTAAATTGCAGACAGCCATTATCGCGATATTCCGAACCACAGTGCCAAGAGAATAAAGCTACGCAAGTAAAAGAGAGAGTTAGAGAGCGGGAGAGAATGAGCGGGAGTAAGTAAGCTGGGGGAGCGTAAGTTTTAGATGTTCCAAAAACAAAGTTATAAGCGGGAGTGCGGGAGAGCGGGTAACTACCGTTTAGACACTTACCGCTCCAAACAGCGTTTGGAAGAAAAGAAGAAGGCAATTAGAAAAAAACAATAACAACAAACACTGCACAGAGATTAGAACGTGCAAACTAATTTTGTTAATTTAAACACAAAACAATCACTATGCACTCGCGAAGCGAACGGATGTTGTTAGGGACATAAAAAGTTATATAAACGTATGAAAATATGAATTAAACCCCGATGGTTTATGGACAAAAAGAACAAAAATTCGGAGCGCAAGACAAAAACACGACCGTTCGCTGAAAGAGAGTGTACATGTGGGGGTATTCTAGTCTAGAGGCTCTATTTTAGAGCCTTTTTTAACAATTAATTAAAACTAAACCATTGATATTTTTAGTGTCGGGTTTTTTATCATTTCTTTATTTAACTTAGAAGAGTACATAAAATAAAATTTGAAAAAAAAAAATTTATTTTTCATCGAGTTATGTGTCCTTGAAGTAGAGGGGGGAAAAAAAAGGCCGTGTCCTCGTCGCCATGATTTCTACCCTTGTGGTCATCCGAAAAATAAAAAAAAAAAAGATTCTTAATCAGTACGAATGTCGCTATGGCATGAACCAGCAAAACAAAAAAAAAAAATTTTTTCATAAAATGGCGGCCACCCAAAAAAAAAGTCGATTTTTTCACTAATTTTTTAATTTTATCGAATTTTTTAAAAATATTACAAATTTTAAATTCTTATTTTTTGTTTGGTTCATGCGATAGAGAGATATTGAAAGAATATTCATGCCAAAATTTAAGTAAATCGGCTGATTAGAACTTGAAATATTATGGCTACCGTATCAGAAAAAGTAGTTTGGAGAAAAACGCGTTTAAAGTTTTACGTTAAATTTCAGGCAGTGTAAATGATAGAATAGCACGTATAACTTACATTCTCTTAATCAGCCATAATTTAAAAAATAATTTGAATTTTGAAAAATCCGTTTAGGGAGATATTTTTAAATATCTAAACTATCGAATTATGAAAAAAAAAATTTTTAGATTTTTTCAAATTTCTAGACTAGAATACCCCCTTAAAGCTACATATTATAATGCAGATAGCATTCCACAGGCCCATAAATCCGAGTCCTTTTGACCAAGTTATGGGCTTTTAAAGATGGAGAGAAGGCCCATTTCTGTAAGCCTTCGCAAAATTAAAATCAATGACTTAAAAACAATCATATTTTTTACTACCTTTAAAGTTATATATTTTAACGCAGATAACAACATAATCATTCCACAAGCCCATAAAGGTATGCCATATCAAAATTCGAGTCCTTTTGACCAAGTTATGGGCTTTTAAGGATGGAGAGAAGGCCCGTTTCTGTAAGCCTTCGCAAAAATAAAATCAATTACATAAGAACGGTCATATTTTTAACTACTTTTAAAGTTATATATTTTAATGCAGATAACAACATAATCATTCCACAAGCCCCAAAAGGTATGCCATATCGAAATCCGAGTCCTTTTGACCAAGTTATGGGCTTTTAAAGATGGAGAGAAAGCCCATTTCTGTAAACCTGCAAAATTAAAACCAATGACATCAAAACGGTCATATTTTGTACTACTTTTAAAGCTATATATTTTAATGCAGATTACAACATAATCATTCCACAAGCTTTTAAAGGTATTTCATTTCGAAATCCGAGTCCTTTTGGCCAAGTTATGGGCTCTTAAAGATGGAGAGAAGGCCCGTTTCTGTAAGCCTTCGCAAAAATAAAATCAATGACATAAGAACGGTCATATTTTTTACTACCTTTAAAGTTATATATTTTAATGCAGATAACAGCATAATCATTCCACAAGCCACAAAAGGTATGCCATACCGAAGTCCGAGTCCTTTTAAACAAGTTATGGGCTTCTTAAAGATGGAGAGAAGGCCCATTTCTGTAAACCTTCGCAAAATTAAAATCAATGACATAAAAACTGTCATATTTTTTACTACCTTAAAAGCTATATAATTTAATGCAGATAACGACATAATCATTCTCAAGCCCATAAACGTATGCCATATCGAAATCCGAGTTCTTTTGACCAAGTTATGGGCTTTTAAAAATGGAAAAAAAGGCCATTCCTGTAAACCTTCGGAAAATTAAAATCAATGACATAAAAACGGTCATATTTTTTACTACACTTAAAGCTGTATATTTTAATGCAGATTACAACATAATCATTCCACAAGCCCATAAAGGTATGCCATATCGAAATCCGAATTCCTTTTGACTAAGTTATGGGCTTTTAAAGATGGAGAGAAAGCCCATTTCTGTAAACCTGCAAAATTAAAACCAATGACATCAAAACGGTCATATTTTGTACTACTTTTAAAGCTATATATTTTAATGCAGATTACAACATAATCATTCCACAAGCTTTTAAAGGTATTTCATTTCGAAATCCGAGTCCTTTTGGCCAAGTTATGGGCTCTTAAAGATGGAGAGAAGGCCCGTTTCTGTAAGCCTTCGCAAAAATAAAATCAATGACATAAGAACGGTCATATTTTTTACTACCTTTAAAGTTATATATTTTAATGCAGATAACAACATAATCATTCCACAAGCCCCAAAAGGTATGCCATATCGAAATCCGAGTCCTTTTGACCAAGTTATGGGCTTTTAAAGATGGAGAGAAAGCCCATTTCTGTAAACCTGCAAAATTAAAACCAATGACATCAAAACGGTCATATTTTGTACTACTTTTAAAGCTATATATTTTAATGCAGATTACAACATAATCATTCCACAAGCTTTTAAAGGTATTTCATTTCGAAATCCGAGTCCTTTTGGCCAAGTTATGGGCTCTTAAAGATGGAGAGAAGGCCCGTTTCTGTAAACCTTCGGAAAATTAAAATCAATTACATAAGAACGGTCATATTTTTAACTACTTTTAAAGTTATATATTTTAATGCAGATAACAACATAATCATTCCACAAGCCCCAAAAGGTATGCCATATCGAAATCCGAGTCCTTTTGACCAAGTTATGGGCTTTTAAAGATGGAGAGAAAGCCCATTTCTGTAAACCTGCAAAATTAAAACCAATGACATCAAAACGGTCATATTTTGTACTACTTTTAAAGCTATATATTTTAATGCAGATTACAACATAATCATTCCACAAGCTTTTAAAGGTATTTCATTTCGAAATCCGAGTCCTTTTGGCCAAGTTATGGGCTCTTAAAGATGGAGAGAAGGCCCGTTTCTGTAAGCCTTCGCAAAAATAAAATCAATGACATAAGAACGGTCATATTTTTTACTACCTTTAAAGTTATATATTTTAATGCAGATAACAGCATAATCATTCCACAAGCCACAAAAGGTATGCCATACCGAAGTCCGAGTCCTTTTAACCAAGTTATGGGCTTTTAAAGATGGAAAGAAGGCCCATTTGTGTAAACCTTCGCAAAATTAAAACCAATGACATAAAAACGGTCATATTTTTTACTACCTTTAAAGCTATATATTTTAATGCAGATTACAACATAATCATTCCACAAGCCTTTAAAGGTATTCCATTCCGAAATCCGAGTCCTTTTGGCCAAGTTATGGGCTTCTTAAAGATGGAGAGAAGGCCCATTTCTGTAAACCTTCGCAAAATTAAAATCAATGACATAAAAACTGTCATATTTTTTACTACCTTAAAAGCTATATAATTTAATGCAGATAACGACATAATCATTCTCAAGCCCATAAACGTATGCCATATCGAAATCCGAGTTCTTTTGACCAAGTTATGGGCTTTTAAAAATGGAAAAAAAGGCCATTCCTGTAAACCTTCGGAAAATTAAAATCAATGACATAAAAACGGTCATATTTTTTACTACATTTAAAGCTGTATATTTTAATGCAGATTACAACATAATCATTCCACAAGCCCATAAAGGTATGCCATATCGAAATCCGAATTCCTTTTGACTAAGTTATGGGCTTTTAAAGATGGAGAGAAAGCCCATTTCTGTAAATCTGCGCAAAATAAAATCAATTACATAAAAACGGTCATATTTTTTACCATCTTTAAACTTATTTATTTTAGTGCAGATAACAACATATTAATTTCACAAGCCCCTAAAGGTATGCCATATTGAAATCCAAGTCCTATTGACCAAGCCCATAAGGGCTTTTAAATATGGAGAGAAGTCCCATTTCTGTAAACCTTCGCAAAATTAAAATCAATGACATAAAAACGGTCATATTTTTTACTACCTTTAAAGCTATATATTTTAGTGCAGATAGCAACATTGTCATTCCACTAGCCCATAAAGGTATTCCAAATCGAAGTCCGAGTCCTATTGGCCAAGTTATGGGCTTTTAAAGATGGAAAGAAGGCCCATTTCTGTAAACCTTCGCAAAATTAAAATCAATGACATAAAAACGGTCATATTTTTTACCATCTTTAAACTTATATATTTAAGTGCAGATAACAACATTTTAATTCCACAAGCCCCTAAAGGTATGCCATATCGAAATACGAGTCCTTTTGACCAAGTTATGGGCTTTTTATGGTCCTGATAGAATACCAAGTTGTATACTTAGGAATTGTTCATCTTATCTTGCTCTTCCCTTAACATTGATATTTAATCTGTCCCTAAGTCAATGTAGATTTCCATCCATATGGAAGGAATCCTTTATTATCCCATTGTTTAAAAAAGGGAACAAGTCCGATATCTCAAACTATCGTGGTATTGCTAAACTCAGTTCTATTCCAAAACTTTTTGAAAAAATTATTACCTGTCAGTTGCAGCATCATTGCAGGTCTATTATTTCACCTTGTCAGCGTGGCTTCACTAGATGTCGCTCTACTTCTACAAACCTACTTGAATTTACGTCTTTAATTACTAGAGGTTTTCTGACACATCATCAAACTGATGTGATTTATACCGATTTCTCTAAAGCTTTTGATTCAGTGAACCATAGGATTCAATTAGATCTTGATTGTTTGTATACGTGGTGCATGATTAACATGTTGAATTTGAACTATTCTAAATGTAACTTTATGACCTTTTATCGTTGTAATCCATCTATGTATTCTTATTCTATCGGAAATAACGCCCTTGAACGTATTTTTTCTGTTCAGGATCTTGGCGTTCTATTTGATCATAAACTTAGTTTTAAAGACCATATATCTACTATAACTAACAAAGCCAGAAGTCTCCTGGCGTTTATGAAGCGTTGGTCAAGGGAGTTTGATGATCCATACACAACAAAGCTTTTGTATGTTTCTCTTGTTCGTCCGTCAATGGAATATTGCTCGTGTATATGGTCACCTCAAATTAGCTGTTACCAAAATATGTTAGAGTCTGTTCAAAAACAATTTCTTTTATTTGCTTTGAGAGGTTTAAACTGGGACACAGGAAGTCGATTGCCCTCTTATCATGCGAGGTTACGCCTGCTGGACTTACCAACCCTGAACCATCGTAGAAAGTGTCATGGAGTTATGTTTTTGCATAAATTAATTAATGGTGATGTTGACTCTCCCTTCCTTCTTAGCTCCCTCAACTGGAATGTACCCTGTAGAACAGTTCGTCGTTTTCGTCCGTTGTCTCTGCCAATTTGTAGATCCAATTATGCCCTTCATGATCCTTTTCGGGTTCTTTGTGACGACTACAATGCACTGTGTCACGTCTTACTGTTTGATAGCCCTAATGCAACTAATTATGATAAACTTATGTATTTTCTATCTTCCAATAATTTGTAAATTTCTATTTTACTAGCCATTCTATGTGAGCATGTATTTTAAACTGTCTATTGTTATGTCGTCTTTTTCCATGTCCGCGATTTCGTTTACTTGCCCAAATCGGTTTAGGGCTCCGCGCGTAACAAGCCTTGCTTGGTGTCGTAAGGACCACTTGTTTGTACTGACCATAGTGCATCAACGTCCAAGAATAAAGATGGAGAGAAAGCCCATTTCTGTAAATCTTCGCAAAATTAAAATCAAAGACATAAAAACGGTCATATTTTTTACTACTTTAAAAGCTATATATTTTAATGCATATAACAACATAATCATTCCACAAGCCCATAAAGGTATGCCATATTAAAGTCCGTGTCCTTTTGACCAAGTTATGGGCTTTTAAGGATGGAGAGAAGGCCCATTTGTGTAAACCTTCGCAAAATTAAAACCAATGACATAAAAACGGTCATATTTTTTACTACCTTTAAAGCTATATATTTTAATGCAGATTACAACATAATCATTCCACAAGCCTTTAAAGGTATTCCATTCCGAAATCCGAGTCCTTTTGGCCAAGTTATGGGCTTCTTAAAGATGGAGAGAAGGCCCATTTCTGTAAACCTTCGCAAAATTAAAATCAATGACATAAAAACTGTCATATTTTTTACTACCTTAAAAGCTATATAATTTAATGCAGATAACGACATAATCATTCTCAAGCCCATAAACGTATACCATATCAAAATCCGAGTTCTTTTGACCAAGTTATGGGCTTTTAAAAATGGAAAAAAAGGCCATTCCTGTAAACCTTCGGAAAATTAAAATCAATGACATAAAAACGGTCATATTTTTTACTACATTTAAAGCTGTATATTTTAATGCAGATTACAACATAATCATTCCACAAGCCCATAAAGGTATGCCATATCGAAATCCGAATTCCTTTTGACTAAGTTATGGGCTTTTAAAGATGGAGAGAAAGCCCATTTCTGTAAATCTGCGCAAAATAAAATCAATTACATAAAAACGGTCATATTTTTTACCATCTTTAAACTTATTTATTTTAGTGCAGATAACAACATATTAATTTCACAAGCCCCTAAAGGTATGCCATATTGAAATCCAAGTCCTATTGACCAAGCCCATAAGGGCTTTTAAAGATGGAGAGAAGTCCCATTTCTGTAAACCTTCGCAAAATTAAAATCAATGACATAAAAACGGTCATATTTTTTACTACCTTTAAAGCTATATATTTTAGTGCAGATAGCAACATTGTCATTCCACTAGCCCATAAAGGTATTCCAAATCGAAGTCCGAGTCCTATTGGCCAAGTTATGGGCTTTTAAAGATGGAAAGAAGGCCCATTTCTGTAAACCTTCGCAAAATTAAAATCAATGACATAAAAACGGTCATATTTTTTACCATCTTTAAACTTATATATTTAAGTGCAGATAACAACATTTTAATTCCACAAGCCCGTAAAGGTATGCCATATCGAAATACGAGTCCTTTTGACCAAGTTATGGGCTTTTTATGGTCCTGATAGAATACCAAGATGTAAACTTAGGAATTGTTCATCTTATCTTGCTCTTCCCTTAAGATTGATATTTAATCTGTCCCTAAGTCAATGTAGATTTCCATCCATATGGAAGGAATCCTTTATTATCCCATTGTTTAAAAAAGGGAACAAGTCCGATATCTCAAACTATCGTGGTATTGCTAAACTCAGTTCTATTCCAAAACTTTTTGAAAAAATTATTACCTGTCAGTTGCAGCATCATTGCAGGTCTATTATTTCACCTTGTCAGCATGGCTTCACTAGATGTCGCTCTACTTCTACAAACCTACTTGAATTTACGTCTTTAATTACTAGAGGTTTTCTGACACATCATCAAACTGATGTGATTTATACCGATTTCTCTAAAGCTTTTGATTCAGTGAACCATAGGATTCAATTAGATCTTGATTGTTTGTATACGTGGTGCATGATTAACATGTTGAATTTGAACTATTCTAAATGTAACTTTATGACCTTTTATCGTTGTAATCCATCTATGTATTCTTATTCTATCGGAAATAACGCCCTTGAACGTATTTTTTCTGTTCAGGATCTTGGCGTTCTATTTGATCATAAACTTAGTTTTAAAGACCATATATCTACTATAACTAACAAAGCCAGAAGTCTCCTGGCGTTTATGAAGCGTTGGTCAAGGGAGTTTGATGATCCATACACAACAAAGCTTTTGTATGTTTCTCTTGTTCGTCCGTCAATGGAATATTGCTCGTGTATATGGTCACCTCAAATTAGCTGTTACCAAAATATGTTAGAGTCTGTTCAAAAACAATTTCTTTTATTTGCTTTGAGAGGTTTAAACTGGGACACAGGAAGTCGATTGCCCTCTTATCATGCGAGGTTACGCCTGCTGGACTTACCAACCCTGAACCATCGTAGAAAGTGTCATGGAGTTATGTTTTTGCATAAATTAATTAATGGTGATGTTGACTCTCCCTTCCTTCTTAGCTCCCTCAACTGGAATGTACCCTGTAGAACAGTTCGTCGTTTTCGTCCGTTGTCTCTGCCAATTTGTAGATCCAATTATGCCCTTCATGATCCTTTTCGGGTTCTTTGTGACGACTACAATGCACTGTGTCACGTCTTACTGTTTGATAGCCCTAATGCAACTAATTATGATAGGTTAGGTTAGGTTAGGTAGGAGTGGTTGGAGACTAACTATTAGTCCCCTCACTTAGGCCACAATGGGCCCCTTGTGATACCACATGATCTCTGAAAGATCCGTTTCCCTAGCTCATGGGTTTTCTGCCTTCTCGAAGTATTCTGTTCTTCTTAAGAAGCATAGTAATTTTTGAATGCTTACGTCCTGAATGGCCGCAAGGTTCGGAAGTGTGTAGCTACCTAGGGTTTGAAAGCGCTTTAGGTTATGCGCTGGGCAGAAGCATAGGAGGTGTTCGATGCTCTCCTCTTCGTCTATCTCCTTGCAGCTGCGGCAGAAGTCGTGGTTACTTAAACCCAGCCTTATCGCATGAGTCCCTATAAGACAGTGGCCCGTGAGGGCATTTAGGAGAGTGGAGATGTCCTCCCTACTACATTGTAGGAGAGTTTTTGTTCTTTTCGTGTTATAGTTTGGCCATGTGAGTCTAGAATTGTGGCATGTTGAGATTGAGTTCCAACGGTTATTGGAAAGAGTATACAATCTCTGCCTGAGATGGAGCTTGCAGGTAGCCATGGGCATCCCTACCGTGTCCTTATCACGAAGGATATCGGCGGTTGTCCCCTGTCTTGCCAGCTCGTCTGCTATGCAGTTGCCCTCAATGTTGCGGTGCCCAGGCACCCAGATGAGGCTGATTCTCAGATGAGTGGCCATCTCGTTAAGAGATTTGCGGCATTCAGAGATTGTTTTTGAGCTCGTTGTGTAGGAGTCGAGGGCCCGGAGGGCAGCTTGACTATCCGAGAATATGAAGATATCACTGTCCTTATGTACAGACGTGTTCAGGTGGGTAGTGGCTTCCTGAATTGCCATCACTTCCGCTTGGAAAACACTACAGTGGTCTGGTAGGCGGAATGAGACTTTTATGTCTAATTCGGGGGAGAAGACTCCCCCACCTGTTTGGGAGTTAAACTTGGAGCCGTCCGTGTATATGTTGACGGCGTTTACGAATTGATGTGGGAGGTTGTCCCAGTCTGAACGGGTGGGTATATGAATTTTGTATCTTCTTTCGAAGTTGACTATGGGTGGGACGTAGTCTGTATAACGTGGTAGGGGTGAATGTTTTGATAGGATAATGGAGTGACCCGTGGAGCCCGTTGTCCATGCCGCTGCTTCACGGAGCCTCAGCGCTGTTGCAGATGCCCAGCTTTTGGCAAGTAGGTCCAGGGGTTGGAGATCGAGAATTGTGTTTAGAGCCTCAGTGGCGGTAGTGCGCAGCGCCCCACTGATGCAGAGTTCTGCGCTCCTTTGGATCTTGTGAAGGATCCGGAGGTTGCAGTTCTTATCTAGAGAAGGCCACCAAACGATGTTTCCGTAGAGGAGAATGGGCCTGACTATTGCAGTATATAGCCAGTGAACTATCATGGGGGAGAAACCCCACTTCCTCCCTATGGCTTTTTTACAAGCGAAGAGGGCTATGGCCGCTTTGCGTGTGCGATCTAGGATGTTGTCAGTCCAGAGGAGCTTTTTGTCAAGAATGACACCTAGGTACTTTGCTTGGTTGCTGAAGGTTAGGCGCGTTTGGTGTAGTTTTGGGGGAACTAGAATTGGTATCTTGTACTTCCTTGTAAAGAGAACTAGTTCGGTCTTTTCCGGGTTAACTCCCAGTCCACAGCCAGCCGTCCACCGGGAAAGGGTGGATAGGGCTGTCTCCATCAGATTACAAAGGGTTTGCGGGAATTTGCCCTGCAGTAGGATAACCACGTCATCCGCGTAGGCTACCACTTTTGTGCCCGCCTCTTCTAGAAGTGATAGCAGTTTGTTGACCACCAAAACCCATAGAAGAGGTGAGAGTACTCCCCCTTGTGGGGTTCCTCTACTGACATTCCTGGTCGAGAGGGCCGATCCCATAGTGGAGTGCACTACCCTGCTGGTTAGCATGGTGTGTATGAGTCCCACTATGGGCCGCTCAATGCCCAGTTCAGTCAGAGCACCAGTGATCGCCGTTGGGGTGACGTTGTTGAAGGCGCCTTCTATGTCTAGAAACGCTGCAAGAGAGTATTCCTTATTGTGGAAGCCTCGTTCTATACTGTACACTAGAGAGTGGAGGGCGGTATCGGTTGATCTACCCTTACGGTACGCATGCTGTGCGTCAGAGAGTAGGCTATGGTCGATGGTTAGTCTGATATGGGTGTCAATTAGCCTTTCCAGGGTCTTCAACAAGAAGGAAGAGAGACTGATCGGGCGGAAGTCCTTTGGGTTGGTGTGGGAGGGCTTGCCGGCTTTCGGTATAAAAATTACCTTAACGTCCAGCCACCTTGTTGGAATATGGTTTAGAGCAAGGCAGCCGTGGAAGATGGCTGTCAGCCAGGGAAGGGACATATCTAATGTCCGTTGTAGCTGGGCCGGGAATAACCCATCTGGGCCAGGTGATTTGAAGGGCTTAAAAGAGTTAACAGCCCACTGAATGCGGTCAGGGTTTGAAATGTTGGCAATACTCTGGTCGTCTAGATTCTCCTCTATGTGGAGGTCCTCCACTACCTGGGTATTGTTAGGGAAGTGTGTGTCTAACAGCAGTTCAAGGGTTTCCTGACTGTTTTCCGTCCAGCCATCATCATTGGTTTTAAGATAGCCAATGGTAGCTGGAGCTTTAGCTAGAATTCTTCTGAGTCTGGATGCCTCCGCAGTAGATTCTATGCTACTGCAGAAATTAGCCCAGGCTCTTCGTTTTGATATTCTTATTTCCTTTTTGTATAGGCTTAGTTTTGAATGATATAGATTCCAGGAGGATTCGCTATTGTTATATTTAGCTTTATTGAAGTAAGTTCTACACTCGCTTTTAAGGTTCGCCAGGGTTGGGTTCCACCATGGGGGTTTGTGCTTTGTTTTGCCTGTTCTACTTGGGCAAGCCCTTTTTAAGGCCTCCCCGCAGATATCGGTAAAAGTGTTAACTAGGTTATCTAATTCTTGACGGTTGTGTATGCGTGTCGGGGGAGCGAGTAGGTTCCTGCTGAGGAGATTTTTGTAGTATCCCCAGTTGGTTAATCTTAGATTAGTGATGTTCTCGGCTGGAGGATGGTCTAGACTTATTGTAAATTCTATGTACCGGTGGTCTGAGAATGAGTGTTCGGTCCCCACCTTCCACGTTTCAAGTTGGTTAAGTAGGGGATCAGATATTAGAGTAATGTCTAGTACTTCCCTCCTATTTCTAGTGATGAAAGTTGGGTCATTACCTTTGTTGCAGATGAATAGATTTGATTGAAGGAGATAATCGTAGAGTAACTCACCCCTTTCGTTGGTGTTTGTACTTCCCCATTGTGTGTGGTGAGAGTTAGCGTCCCCACCCAGGATGAGTTCCTTAGATGAGTGAGTGTGTATGAGTTGTTGTGTAGTGGTGTTTGGTAGTGGCCCTTCGTGGTCGTGAGCCAGATAGAATGATGCTATGGTGTGATGGGTGTGTTCGCTTAGCTCCAGCCTGACCGTGGTAAGGTCGCCTTCGCTAAACTGTGGAATAAGAAATGTGTTAAAGTGTGTTTTTGTGAGAATGCAGGTTCTGGTTTTACCCTTGTCCTTGGTGTAAAAAAGCTTGTATAGGGGGGTTGATAAGCCACAGATGTTGTTACCAACAATCCATGGCTCTTGAATGAGGACTACGTCTATGTTGCCTGTTGCCAGGCGGGTGAGGAGGGCAGCGGATGCTGCCTTGCTGTGGTGCAGATTAATTTGCAGAAACTGCACCATCTTTGGGACTGGGGTCGGGCTGGGTTCCCTCCGCTTCCTCCGCTATGTCCTGGAGGACAGAGCGCCCTGGTCGGGCTGTGTCCTGGGTGCACAGCTGTTTCAGGCTCTCCGTCAGCTCCGAGTCGGTTGACACGTAGCCGGTGAGGGTGGCCTCCTCGTGATCTGGTTCGTCGTCGCTCGGGGGTTCGTACGACGCACAGGCAGCCAGGTTGTCTGCCGCTATCTTGTCTGTGTCGTAAATACGAAGCTGCACCTTATCGAACCCGTAGTTCACTCGGTGCTGCTGGGCTGCGAGGGGTTCCAAGCATGCCTGGTTCAGGAGGATGACCACGCTCATGGTGACTCGCTCGGTCTTCTCCACCTTGACCACCTTCCAACCGTCTGTTGGAAGTTTTGGGTTGAACCTGGTCAGCAGGCTGAGTATAGCCTCTGGTTCCGATGGTTCAGACGGCAGCCACACCCTCGCTCTCGGTCGAGACGGGATGTCTGCAGCCTCACAAACTGCCAGCTTGGCCCCGGGGTAGACCTCGCCGACTTTGTCAATTGCAGCCTTGTAGAGTGCTGCCGATCTCTCGTCTTCGCAGGCGATCAACTTTACGTTGCCCTGGTACCACCCTGCATCTGTGCAATCGGGTGGCGGTCCTGGGTTTTCGTCCAGCACTTTCAAGGCCACTGTCGCAAGGGCCCGTCTAACCAGACCCCAATGGTTTCTTGGGATCCTTCCGCCTTCATCGCTCTGGTCGATGACTCCAATGATCTTCCGATCCTTTACCACTTCCGCAAAGGATCTCGACCATGTGCCGCGGTTGGTTACTTTGGCCTTCTTGCTCGCTGGTTGAGCTGACTCCATCGACCTCTCACGCTTGTTGCTGGTAGTCATAGCGATGTCGAAATCTGGGATAACTGCCTTCGCCCAGGCTATGTCCTCTTGGATTTTCTGGTAATCCAATTTCGAAGTCTGATCCTCACGTATCGGATTGGTGGCCAGCCGTTTGAGGATCCTGGAAGCCTTCTTTCTTTCAAGAGGTCCAGCCTGGTTAGGTGGAACCCTCTTGAACTCCTTTGCCCTGGTACTCACCACGAGACCGGCTTTGGCGCTCCCCTCAGGTTGGAGTGACTGGTTAGCCACACCTACGCTGGTGGGAGGCTTGGGCTTGTCGCTATGGCGAGTTGGGCTTAGCCGGCTGCGTTGTTCGCTGGCCTTGGCAGGGGTAGACGTCACGTGGACTGGGGTAGTCAGAGCCGTGATCTTGCTCTTTCTTTCGTCGTTGGTTACGACTTCCGACTTTATAAGAGTGTCGGGCTCTCGTTTTGTGCAGTCTGTTTGTTTATTGTTATTTGAGTTCTCCATGTTAAATCCCACGAGCTGCGGAGAAAGGACAGGTCCACCCGGGCAGAGATCCGCCGTACCCGGGTAAGGCTGACTTAGAACAGGCGGTCGCCACTTGCCTGAGCTCACCGTTTGAGACTGAGTTATTTGATGACTCGGGCTCCCAGCCAGATTGACTCTCGGCACGGTACGAGTGACACCTTAGTCCAGCCCGGGGTGAGATGAGTTGTGTGGGTAGGGAAGAGGTAGGTTCAAAGAGTGTGGGAAGGGGTGTGTGTGAGCTATTTGTCGGAGGCGGCAGCACAAGCGCGACGTCGGTACTGCTACGGCGCAGATACCCGCTGACTGTCCGGGGCTACTTATTTGCGCTTCGTGTTGGGGGCTTGGCGGTAGCCGGGCCGTGTCCAACTTCCACGCTTATTCGTAGCTACCCTGGAGAACCAGGGCGCTCGCTATCCGCAACCTGCGACCCGTTCGGTAGCCTTCAGCTCGGCGCCCTCAGAGCCATCCCACTAGCTCTTTGGCCGAAAACTAATTATGATAAACTTATGTATTTTCTATCTTCCAATAATTTGTAAATTTCTATTTTACTAGCCATTCTATGTGAGCATGTATTTTAAACTGTCTATTGTTATGTCGTCTTTTTCCATGTCCGCGATTTCGTTTACTTGCCCAAATCGGTTTAGGGCTCCGCGCGTAACAAGCCTTGCTTGGTGTCGTAAGGACCACTTGTTTGTACTGACCATAGTGCATCAACGTCCAAGAATAAAGATGGAGAGAAAGCCCATTTCTGTAAATCTTCGCAAAATTAAAATCAAAGACATAAAAACGGTCATTTTTTTTACTACTTTAAAAGCTATATATTTTAATGCATATAACAACATAATCATTCCACAAGCCCATAAAGGTATGCCATATTAAAGTCCGTGTCCTTTTGACCAAGTTATGGGCTTTTAAGGATGGAGAGAAGGCCCATTTGTGTAAACCTTCGCAAAATTAAAACCAATGACATAAAAACGGTCATATTTTTTACTACCTTTAAAGCTATATATTTTAATGCAGATTACAACATAATCATTCCACAAGCCTTTAAAGGTATTCCATTCCGAAATCCGAGTCCTTTTGGCCAAGTTATGGGCTTCTTAAAGATGGAGAGAAGGCCCATTTCTGTAAACCTTCGCAAAATTAAAATCAATGACATAAAAACTGTCATATTTTTTACTACCTTAAAAGCTATATAATTTAATGCAGATAACGACATAATCATTCTCAAGCCCATAAACGTATGCCATATCGAAATCCGAGTTCTTTTGACCAAGTTATGGGCTTTTAAAAATGGAAAAAAGGCCATTCCTGTAAACCTTCGGAAAATTAAAATCAATGACATAAAAACGGTCATATTTTTTACTACATTTAAAGCTGTATATTTTAATGCAGATTACAACATAATCATTCCACAAGCCCATAAAGGTATGCCATATCGAAATCCGAATTCCTTTTGACTAAGTTATGGGCTTTTAAAGATGGAGAGAAAGCCCATTTCTGTAAATCTGCGCAAAATAAAATCAATTACATAAAAACGGTCATATTTTTTACCATCTTTAAACTTATTTATTTTAGTGCAGATAACAACATATTAATTTCACAAGCCCCTAAAGGTATGCCATATTGAAATCCAAGTCCTATTGACCAAGCCCATAAGGGCTTTTAAAGATGGAGAGAAGTCCCATTTCTGTAAACCTTCGCAAAATTAAAATCAATGACATAAAAACGGTCATATTTTTTACTACCTTTAAAGCTATATATTTTAGTGCAGATAGCAACATTGTCATTCCACTAGCCCATAAAGGTATTCCAAATCGAAGTCCGAGTCCTATTGGCCAAGTTATGGGCTTTTAAAGATGGAAAGAAGGCCCATTTCTGTAAACCTTCGCAAAATTAAAATCAATGACATAAAAACGGTCATATTTTTTACCATCTTTAAACTTATATATTTAAGTGCAGATAACAACATTTTAATTCCACAAGCCCGTAAAGGTATGCCATATCGAAATACGAGTCCTTTTGACCAAGTTATGGGCTTTTTATGGTCCTGATAGAATACCAAGTTGTATACTTAGGAATTGTTCATCTTATCTTGCTCTTCCCTTAAGATTGATATTTAATCTGTCCCTAAGTCAATGTAGATTTCCATCCATATGGAAGGAATCCTTTATTATCCCATTGTTTAAAAAAGGGAACAAGTCCGATATCTCAAACTATCGTGGTATTGCTAAACTCAGTTCTATTCCAAAACTTTTTGAAAAAATTATTACCTGTCAGTTGCAGCATCATTGCAGGTCTATTATTTCACCTTGTCAGCATGGCTTCACTAGATGTCGCTCTACTTCTACAAACCTACTTGAATTTACGTCTTTAATTACTAGAGGTTTTCTGACACATCATCAAACTGATGTGATTTATACCGATTTCTCTAAAGCTTTTGATTCAGTGAACCATAGGATTCAATTAGATCTTGATTGTTTGTATACGTGGTGCATGATTAACATGTTGAATTTGAACTATTCTAAATGTAACTTTATGACCTTTTATCGTTGTAATCCATCTATGTATTCTTATTCTATCGGAAATAACGCCCTTGAACGTATTTTTTCTGTTCAGGATCTTGGCGTTCTATTTGATCATAAACTTAGTTTTAAAGACCATATATCTACTATAACTAACAAAGCCAGAAGTCTCCTGGCGTTTATGAAGCGTTGGTCAAGGGAGTTTGATGATCCATACACAACAAAGCTTTTGTATGTTTCTCTTGTTCGTCCGTCAATGGAATATTGCTCGTGTATATGGTCACCTCAAATTAGCTGTTACCAAAATATGTTAGAGTCTGTTCAAAAACAATTTCTTTTATTTGCTTTGAGAGGTTTAAACTGGGACACAGGAAGTCGATTGCCCTCTTATCATGCGAGGTTACGCCTGCTGGACTTACCAACCCTGAACCATCGTAGAAAGTGTCATGGAGTTATGTTTTTGCATAAATTAATTAATGGTGATGTTGACTCTCCCTTCCTTCTTAGCTCCCTCAACTGGAAGGTACCCTGTAGAACAGTTCGTCGTTTTCGTCCGTTGTCTCTGCCAATTTGTAGATCCAATTATGCCCTTCATGATCCTTTTCGGGTTCTTTGTGACGACTACAATGCACTGTGTCACGTCTTACTGTTTGATAGCCCTAATGCAACTAATTATTATAAACTTATGTATTTTCTATCTTCCAATAATTTGTAAATTTCTATTTTACTAGCCATTCTATGTGAGCATGTATTTTAAACTGTCTATTGTTATGTCGTCTTTTTCCATGTCCGCGATTTCGTTTACTTGCCCAAATCGGTTTAGGGCTCCGCGCGTAACAAGCCTTGCTTGGTGTCGTAAGGACCACTTGTTTGTACTGACCATAGTGCATCAACGTCCAAGAATAAAGATGGAGAGAAAGCCCATTTCTGTAAATCTTCGCAAAATTAAAATCAAAGACATAAAAACGGTCATATTTTTTACTACTTTAAAAGCTATATATTTTAATGCATATAACAACATAATCATTCCACAAGCCCATAAAGGTATGCCATATTAAAGTCCGTGTCCTTTTGACCAAGTTATGGGCTTTTAAGGATGGAGAGAAGGCCCATTTCTGTAAGCCTTCGCAAAATTAAAATCAATGTCTTAAAAACGGTCATATTTTTTAATACCTTTAAAGTTATATATTTTAATGCAGATAACAACATAATCATTCCACAAGCCCATAAAGGTATGCCATATCGAAATCCGAATTCCTTTTGACTAAGTTATGGGCTTTTAAAGATGGAGAGAAAGCCCATTTCTGTAAATCTGCGCAAAATAAAATCAATTACATAAAAACGGTCATATTTTTTACCATCTTTAAACTTATTTATTTTAGTGCAGATAACAACATATTAATTTCACAAGCCCCTAAAGGTATGCCATATTGAAATCCAAGTCCTATTGACCAAGTTATGGGCTTTTAAAGATGGAGAGAAGTCCCATTTCTGTAAACCTTCGCAAAATTAAAATCAATGACATAAAAACGGTCATATTTTTTACTACCCTTAAAGCTATATATTTTAGTGCAGATAGCAACATTATCATTCCACTAGCCCATAAAGGTATTCCATATCGAAGTCCGAGTCCTAATGGCCAAGTTATGGGCTTTTAAAGATGGAAAGAAGGCCCATTTCTGTAAACCTTCGCAAAATTAAAATCAATGTCTTAAAAACGGTCATATTTTTTACTTCTTTTAAAGTTATATAACTTAATGCAGATTACAATATAATCATTCCACAAGCCCATAAAGGTATGCCATATCGAAATCCGAGTATTTTTGACCAAGTTATGGGCTTTTAAAAATGGAAAGAAGACCCATTTTGTAAACCTCCGCAAAATTAAAATCAATGACATAAAAACGGTCATATTTTTTACTTCTTTTAAAGTTATATAACTTAATGCAGATTACAATATAATCATTCCACAAGCCCATAAAGGTATGCCATATCAAAATCCGAGTCCTTTTGGCCAAGACACGGGCTTTTAAAGATGGAGAGAAGGCCCATTTCTGTAAGCCTTCGCCAAATTAAAATTAATGACATAAAAACGATCAAATTTTGTACTACCTTTAAAGCTACATATTTTAATGCAGATAGCAACATTATCATTCCACAAGCCCATAAAGGTATGCCATATCGAAACCCGATTTCTTTTGACCAAGTTATGGGCTTTTAAAGATGGAGAGAAGGCCCATTTCTGTACACCTTCGTAAAATTAAAATCAATGACTTAAAAACGGTCATATTTTTTACTACCTTTAAAGTTATATATTTTAATGCAGATAACAACATAATCAGTCCACAAGCCCATAAAGGTATGCCATATCAAAATTCGAGACCTTTTGACCAAGTTATGGGCTTTTAAAGATGGAGAGAAGGCCCGTTTCTGTAAGCCTTCGCAAAAATAAAATCAATGACATAAGAACGGTCATATTTTTTACTACCTTTAAAGTTATATATTTTAATGCAGATAACAATGTAATCATTCCACAAGCCCCTAAAGGTATGCCATATCGAAATCCGAGTCCTTTTGACCAAGTTATGGGCTTTTTTTTCGCAAAAATAAAATCAATGACATAAAAACGGTCATAGTTTTTACTACCTTTAAAGTTATATATTTTAATGCAGATAACAACATAATCATTCCACAAGCCCCTTAAGGTATGCCATATCGAAATCCGAGTCCTTTTGGACAAGTTGTGGGCTTTTAAAGATGGAGAGAAGGCCCATTTCTGTAAACCTTCGCAAAATTAAAATCAATGACATAAAAACGGTCATATTTTTTACTACCTTTAAAGCTATATATTTTAATGCAGATTACAACATAATCATTCAACAAGCCTTTAAAGGTATTCCATATCGACATAAACATGGTCATAATTTTTACTACCCTTGAAGCAATATATTTTAATGCAGATAACAATATAATCATTCCAAAAGCCCATAAAGGTATGTCATATCGAAATTCGAGTCCTTTTGACGAAGTTATGGGCTTTTAAAGATGGAGAGAAGGCCCATTTCTGTAAACCTTCTCAAAATTAAAATAAATGACATAATAACGTTCATATTTTTTACTACCTTAAAAGCTATATATTTTAATGCAGATAACAACATAATCAATCCACAAGCCCATAAAGGTATGCCATATCGAAATCCGAATTCCTTTTGACTAAGTTATGGGCTTTTAAAGATGGAGAGAAAGCCCATTTCTGTAAATCTGCGCAAAATTAAAGTCAATGACGTAAAAACGGTCATATTTTTACTACCTTAAAAGCAATATATTTTAATGCAGTGTAACGAACACACTCTATGAGCGTTGTCCACCCTAACACCTCTGTCTACGCTTTGACCGGCCTGCTCAAGGAGATGGGTGTGGGTTTGTGTTAAGATGAAACAGAAGTGTCACAGAACTAACAATAGTAGACAGAGAGACGGTAACGATAAGGATTTTTAACCCATCGGCTAAGATTCGGACGAGAGACTGTACCTATCGAAGACGGAGGCCAAGATGTTATTGGCCACCTTCTATACCCACCCTTCCTGTGAAGTCTCATTAGACTCCACCCTTAAAACAACCGCTGCGCTACATCCTCTAAGGTGCCCTCAAAAGATCACAAATTAATTCATCTTAAATTTCATTTAATACGGCAAATACGATAATATGGTTCATGGTTCTTAATACTACACATCCTAACACTAAAACCTTAAAACTAAGCGTTCTTTACGCCAAAAGACTCTCTATATGATCGTGTGTCAGTACAAGATTATCAAATAGGAAAAGAAATGGATATTTTGTTTACGTTAAATTATTACGAAACTGATTACATATTTTATCGATATGCGGCAAACTTATTCAAGATTTACAGAAAAGCACTTAGGCGGATTACGTTAAATTATATAAGTGCAAACGATTCTTAATGAATATTTATCAATAATGTGTGGGAATGTGGGAAATTTACATGTATATATTAGTACCAAAAGTGTGCGGGCTCAGGCAAGAATGAATATATATATGTAGAAATGTAAATGATTTACGGCTATGCCGTACGTACGAACTCTCCAACGAAGTCAGCAGGCCTGATGACGATCGATGAACGCTGTAGAATAGTTTAATTTAGGTGTATATATGTCATACTATGTCGTAAGCACACACGCAAGTATAATGGCTAAAAAGGAATCGTAAATTAAATTATAAACTTGTAATACAAATATTTAGAATAAGAAAATTAAAATACAATCGCTTTAGCGATACAAAAACGAGTTGGCAGTTCCGGCCAAAATTAACTGGAAACCAGAACTGGAACTCAAATTCCAATTGGGATGCGGCATCTGCTTCCGCGGTCTTGCCCGAATTACGCCGAATCGGCGCCGGTGCGTTTTTCGCCCGAACTGTAACGTTATCCGATTTGTAGATCGTGGTGCGGACTTGGTAAGGTCAAAGCCTCACGCGGTTGACGGCGGCGATCCTTAAAGCCGCTTATGGTTTGGCGATGATGAAATTAATCCAGGTGTGGCAAGGATGAAAGATTCCTTTCACGCGGTGTGCGGTATGAGAATCTCAAATGGCGATTCTGGCCTGGCGCTGAAGAAACGTATGGTTCCGCTAATGAATCGCTGCACGCGGCACCTGCTCCTTGCTGTGCGCAGAGGGAGGACTGTAAAACTTCCGTCAATTCCGAGATCTTGCACGTGTCTCTGGTCACTGCTGTTTTCCGGGAATTACAATTAGATTCTTTCAATATATCGTCCCCAATTCTCTTACCACCAACATTGGGAGTGATAACCGGTCGTACTGGTCAAAATTCTAAGAATTTCACACGCGGATGTATGGATGCGGACGGGTTTGAAAATTGTAACACTTTACGCAGGGAACGTACCGATCTCGGGAGAAGCTTGCGACAAAGAGGAGGAAATCATGGCGTCTAGAGTGGACGTAGGATGAGCAAAATCCCTAAAATCAATCAAAATGGTATTTTTGGTATTCGGGCGAGGATCGGATCCTTGCTAAACTGAAGGGTTGCATCTGGGCTATTTATGTTAACTACCATGGGTAATGTCTTAACTAGGAATGACAACTTAGCCGAAAATACTGACTTCCACAGCAGATAACAACATAATAATTCCACAAGCCTGCTAAAGTATGCCATATACAAATCCGAGTCCTTTTGACCAAGTTATGGGCTTTTAAAGATGGAGAGAAGGCCCATTTCTGTAAGCCTTCGCAAAATTAAAATCAATGACATAAAAACGGTCATATTTTTTACTACCTTTAAAGCTATATATTTTAATGCAGATAACAACATAATCATTCCACAAGCTCATAAAGGTATGCCATATCGATATCCGAGTTCTTTTGACCAAGTTATGGGCTTTTAAAGATGGAGAGAAGGCCCATTTCTGTAAACCCTCGCAAAATTAAAATCAATGACATAAACATGGTCATAATTTTTACTATATATTTTAATGCAGATAACAACATAATCATTCCACAAGCCCATGAAGGTATGCCATATCAAAATCCGAGTTCTTTTGACCAAGTTATTGGCTTTTAAAAATGGAGAGAAGGCCCATTTCTGTAAACCTTCGCAAACTAACATCAATGACATAAACACGGTCATATTTTTACTACCCTTAAAGCAAAATATTTTAATGCAGAGAACAACATAATCATTCCACAAGCCCATAAAGGTATGCCATATCGAAATCCGAGTTCTTTTGACCAAGTTATGGGCTTTTAAAGATGGAGAGAAGGCCCATTTCTGTAAACCCTCGCAAAATTAACATCAATGACATAAAAACGGTCATACTTTTTACTACCTTAAAAGCTATATATTTTAATGCAGATAACAACATAATCAATCCACCAGCCCATAAAGGTATGCCATATGGAAATCCGAGTCCTTTTGACCAAGTTATGGGCTTTTAAAGATGGAGAGAAGGCCCATTTCTGTAAGCCTTCGCAAAATTAAAATCAATGACATAAAAACGGTCATATTTTTTACTACCTTTGAAGCTATATATTTTGATGCAGATAACAACATAATCATTCCACAAGCCCATAAAGGTATGCCATATCGAATTCCGAGTCCTTTTGACAAAGTTATGGGCTTTTAATAGTCGATTTAGCGTCGCTTGTGACCGGTTGTGTTTATCTTGTGCTCTGTGATTTTTGTCAATTTGTCATTAATATCTGTGATACTGGTGCCTTGTTTTGTGACTTAGTCCTTCATAACCAGCCGTGCTTGTGTTTTAAATCGTCTGTTTATGTTTAATTGTCTATTTTATTGTAGAAATTTTAACAAAACCTAACTCTGTGTTTAGCCCGTGCATTTTGTTATTGTAACTTCTGTACGCTGTGGTGCTTTGGTTTCAATAGCTTTTGTTGTTGTTTCCCATAACCTTCTTGTAATCTCTCTCCCGTTTCTTGTCGTCTAAACTGTTGTCGTGTATATTTTGTTTGTGTTTCGCAAGCCACGCTCAGTCGACAGCCACTCTGTTGCGCTCTCTCGCTCTCGAAGTCTCTACGCGCTCTTATACTTTTGTGTTCTTGTGTGTCTACATTTTTATTTGTTTGATCCCAGTGTCAAATTAAGTGAGGTATTTATAATTCTTTTGATTCTTTGGTTTTATTAATAACTTTTTTTCTATAATTAAAAATGGCTCTTTTTTGTTGCAAAAAAGATTGTCAGTTTGGATCGTCACCTAATGACGTTTTTATTTACTGTCGTCTCTGCAACATTGTCATATTTGGTTGGCATTGTCTGCGTGTTGGTTTTTCGTGGACTTGTGCCTCATGCGTGGAAATAGATCGTGATTTGGATGGCTATGTTGCGCTGACCAATGATCGTTTTATGAAACTGTTCGATAAACTCATGAGCGTAGTTGCTGATTTTAAAGAGTTTAAGGCGGACCTTGATAATAAAAAAATGTCAGTAGGGTCACCTAAACGCAAGAAGACTGCTCCTTCAAAATCTCTTCAAGTAAAGGCATCAGTTCCGAATCCCAACTTAGCTTCTAATATTTTTACCCGATCGGTAACGGCAGCAATGTCGGCATCCACTGGGGCTGGTGGACCTAAAGCTTCTCTGACAGCAGTACCCATAGGTACAAAAAGGTCTGTTTCTTCTTCCCTGTTTCTGCTAGTCAGCCTACCGTTTCAAACCTTACGCAGCTTTCTGTGCCTACGGTGGAAGTTAGCTCTATAGTCCCTAGTCTCGATAATCAGACGAACGATGTTCAGATTGCTGGTGGAAGCAATTATTTGTATAGGAAGCAATTATTTGTGTCTCGTTTAACACCTGAAACCACATCTGCTGATGCTTTGGAATTTATACAACAGGAATTCCCATCTCAAAACATCACAGTGGAGGAGTTTAAATTTCCATATGTTCGTAGGATATCTTCCTTTAAAATATCTGCTCCTCCGGAAGTATTTAATGTACTAAATTCTAAAAGTTTTTGGCTTAATGATGAATTGGTCATTAAAGAATTTGTTCCAAACAGACGGAGAACTAATAATAGGCCTTCCACGACAGTACCTGCGCCAAAAAACTGAGCAGTTTACTTTTGGCCTATCAAAATGTTAGGGGACTTAATATGAAGCTACCTAAGCTTTATGCTGACTCCTCTGCCTTTTCGGAAGACATTCTGGCCTTTACTGAGACTTGGCTGAAACCGGAGATATCAGACTCTGAAGTTCTGTCCAAAAATTTTAGTACGTATAGAACTGATCGCTCTCCTCGTAGGGGCGGTGGGGTGCTGGTTGCCGTTACCTCTACTTTAACATCGGAAAGGATATACTTTCTTAATCCCAATGAAATAGAATTTGTTGGTGTTAAAGTTTCTTTGAAATCTTTTTCTATTTATGTAACTTGTTCTTATATTCCACCTGGATCCGACTTAACAATTTATAAGCAACATTTGTCTGCAATAAAAACTGTTTTATCTCATCTTTCCGAAAGGGATCTTTTGATTGTTTTGGGTGATTTCAATCTCCCTGACATTTCTTGGTCCCTTTCCACTGACTCACTTGTCTCTACCCCCTTATCTGACCATGAATTCGTTGACGGTCTGTTAGAATTATCATTACAGCAAGTTAGCTTTATACGTAATTCTCTAAACAGACAATTAGATCTTGTATTTGCTTTAGATCCGTCTGAAGTCACGGTATCTAGAATTGACCCACTAGTTATGCCAGAAGACCGGTATCATCCCACATTAGAACTTACAATTTGTCTTCCCTGCGTTGACACCCTTTCTTCTTCTCTTTCACCAACTAAAAGTAGATGCTTTCGTAAATGTGACTTTAATAAACTCAATAACTTGATTTCACAATATAACTGGACAAATTTAAATAATTGCTTGGATATTGAAAGTGCTACGGAACTATTTTATAGTGTCCTAAACTCTTTTTTCTGTGAATGTGTTCCTGATAGTTTTGCTCCTAAGTTAGACAGGCCTCCTTGGTTTACCAATCAGTTGCAAAGACTTAGAAACCTAAAAACAAACTTCTATAAAAAGTACAAAAAGTCGGGTAGGCCATCCGATTTTTCAAGATATGTGGTGGCTCGTACTAATTTTAATGTACTTAACAGTCATTGCTATTCCATGTATTTGAACCGATGTAAATTTGAATTTTCAAAGGATCCAAGGCAGTTTTATAACTTTGTCAATGCTAAGCGAAAGTCTTCAGCATTGCCATCATCTGTACGATTAAACTCTATTGAGGCATCTACGGATCCCGAAATTGCAGATTTATTTGCTGAATTCTTCCAATCTACTTATAGTTCTGTTTCTTGGTCTAATTCAAGCTACCCTAATCACTTAAACAGGGCAAATTGTATTTTTTCTCCTGTAATCACCGAAAGTTCTCTCTTAACTGATTTAGAAACTATAACGCCAACCTATTCTCCGGGGCCAGATGGACTCCCTGGGTGTGTTCTTAAGATTTGTGCCCGAACTATTTGTAAACCCATTCTTAAACTTTTCAATTTGTCTATCTCATCATCTGTTTTTCCTACTATCTGGAAAGATTCTTTTATTATTCCACTCCACAAAAAGGGTGCGAAGGTTAATGTTCAGAACTATAGAGGAATCTCCAAATTGTCTGCAATTCCTAAAATATTTGAACGCATTATTACCTCTCAGTTGCAACATTTGTGCTCCTCTTTAATATCGCAGTGTCAACATGGTTTTGTTAAGCGAAGATCGACCACCACTAACCTGCTCGAATTGACATCTTTTGTAATAGATGGGTTTAACGAAAAATTGCAGACAGACGTTATATATACAGATTTTAGTAAAGCCTTTGACTCTGTAAACCACTCTCTTCTTTTATTCAAATTAGATCAGCTCGGGTTTCCGAACAATCTGTTAACTTGGATTTCAAGTTATTTGAATGGTAGATCTCAGAGGGTTTTATTCAAAAACGCTGTTTCCAAGATGATCAACGTGACATCTGGAGTGCCTCAGGGCAGTCATTTAGGCCCTTTGCTGTTTACTCTGTTCATAAATGATCTTCCCTCTATAGTAACTCACTCTCGTGTACTAATGTATGCTGATGATGTTAAGCTTTGTTTTTCATATAATAATATTGAGTGTGGTTTCTGCTTGCAGTCAGACATTAATAGATTCCAGGAATCTTAAATGCAACGTTATGACTTTTTATAGGGGTACGCCAACGTTCATAAGTTACTCTCTTCAGAACATGTCCCTGGACCGAATATACTCAGTAAACGATTTAGGTGTTCTCCTAGATCCTAAACTTAAATTTGACTCCCACATAACCTCTACTGTAAATAAAGCTATGAGTGTTCTTGGGTTTATAAAGCGTTGGTCTAAAGAATTTGATGATCCATACACTACCAAATTATTATTTACCTCCCTTGTCCGTCCTAATTTGGAATACTGTTCTTCCGTTTGGAGTCCTCAGTATCAAGTGCACATTGACCGTATAGAGTCAGTACAGAAACAATTTCTTCTTTTTGCCTTACGTGGTTTGAACTGGGATCAAAACGTCAGGTTGCCTTCTTACTCGAGTAGATTGCTTTTAATTAATTTGCCTAGTCTAGTAAGCCGTAGAACTATGCTTGGTACTATTTTTATGAATAATCTTATCAGAGGCGATATTGATTCTGTAGATTTGGTAAGCCGCCTTACTTTCAATGTTCCTGTTAGACTAATGCGAAACTACTATCCTATAAACTTGCCACGATGTTCATCTAATTTTAGTCAGCATGAGCCTTTTCGCGTTCTTTGTAATAATTATAACAACCTATATCATTTAATTTGTTCCTCAACCTCTATCCCTGTATTAAAAACTAAAATCTTGGCTCATTTGCTTTAGTCTTGTTGATCTATGTTTTGTCCTGTCCTTGTTTGTTCTATGTACCTTCCTCGCGAACCGTATTTGCCCGAAATAAAAATGGGCCCGCGCGTAACAAGCACGTGCTTGGTGTCGTTTGGGCCACTTGTTTGTACTGCTCTTAGTGCATCAACGTTCAACAAATATAAAGATGGAAAGAAGGCCCGTTTCTGTAAGCCTTCGCAAAAATAAAATCAATGACATAAGAACGGTCATATTTTTTACTACCTTTAAAGCTATATATTTTAATGCAGATTACAACATAATCATTCCACAAGCCCATAAAGGTATGCCATATTGTTATATTATTATTGACAAAGTTATGGGCTTTTAAAGATGGAAAGAAGGCCCGTTTCTGTAAGCCTTCGCA
This sequence comes from Drosophila subpulchrella, assembly GCF_014743375.2. NCBI lineage: Eukaryota > Metazoa > Arthropoda > Insecta > Diptera > Drosophilidae > Drosophila > Drosophila subpulchrella. The sequence goes on from NW_023665530.1 coordinate 707,786, forward strand.
AAAATAAAATCAATGACATAAGAACGGTCATATCTTTTACTACCTTTAAAGCTATATATTTTAATGCAGATTACAACATAATCATTCCACAAGCCCATAAAGGTATGCCATATTGTTATTCGAGTCCTTTTGGCCAAGTTATGGGCTTTTAAAGATGGAGAGAAGGCCCATTTCTGTAAACCTTCGCAAAATTAAAATCAATGACATAAAAACGGTCATAAATTTTACTACCCTTAAAGCTATAAATTTTAATGCAGATAGCAACATAATCATTCCACAAGCCCATAAACGTATGCCATATCAAAATCCAAGTCCTTTTGATCAAGTTATGGGCTTTTAAAGATGGAGAGAAGGCCCGTTTCTGTATACCTTCGCAAAAATAAAATCAATGACATAAAAACGGTCATATTTTTTACTACCTTTAAGGTTATATATTTTAATGCAGATAAGAACATAATAATTCCACAAGCCCATAACGGTATGCCATATTGAAATCCGAGTCCTTTTGACCAAGTTATGGGCTTCTAAAGACGGAGAGAAGGGCCATTTCTGTAAACCTTCGCAAAATTAAAATCAATGACATAAAAACGGTCATATTTTTTACTACATTTAAAGCTGCATATTTGAATGCAGAGTACAACATAATCATTCCACAAGCCCATAAAGGTATGCCATATCGAAATCCGAGTTCTTTTGAACAAGTTATTGGCTTTTAAAGATGTAGAAAAGGTCCATTTCTGTAAACCCTCGCAAAATTAAAATCAATGACATAAAAACGGTCATAATTTTTACTACCCTTAAAGCTATATATCTTAATGCAGATAAAAACATAATCATTCCACAAGCCCATAAAGGTATGCCATATCAAAATCCAAGTCCTTTTGACCAAGTTATGGGCTTTTAAGGATGGAAAGAAGGCCCGTTTCTGTAAGCCTTCGAAAAAATAAAATCAATGACATAAGAATGGTCATATTTTTTACTACCTTTAAAGCTATATATTTTAATGCAAATTACAACATAATCATTCCACAAGCCCATAAAGGTATGCCATATTGTTATTCGAGTCCTTTTGGCCAAGTTATGGGCTTTTAAAGATGGAGAGAAGGCCCATTTCTGTAAACCTTCGCAAAATTAAAATCAATGACATAAAAACGGTCATAAATTTTACTACCCTTAAAGCTATAAATTTTAATGCAGATAGCAACATAATCATTCCACAAGCCCATAAACGTATGCCATATCAAAATCCAAGTCCTTTTGATCAAGTTATGGGCTTTTAAAGATGGAGAGAAGGCCCGTTTCTGTATACCTTCGCAAAAATGAAGTCAATGACACAAAAACGGTCATATTTTTTACTACCCTTAAGGTTATATATTTTAAAGCAGATAACAACATAATAATTCCACAAGCCCATAACGGTAGGCCATATCGAAATTCGAGTCCTTTTAATCAAGTTATGGGCTTTTAAAGATGGAGAGAAGGCCCATTTCTTAAACCTTCGCAAAATTAAAATCAATGACATAAAAACGGTCATATTTATACCCGTTACTCGTAGAGTAAAAGGGTATACTAGATTCGTCGGAAAGTATGTAACAGGCAGAAGGAAGCGTTTCCGACCCCATAAAGTATATATATTCTTGATCAGGATCACTAGCCGAGTCGATCTAGCCATGTCCGTCTGTCCGTCTGTCCGTCTGTCCGTCTGTCCGTCTGTCTGTCCGTCCGGATGAACGCTGAGATTTTGGAAACTATAAGAGCTAGGCTATTGAGATTAGGCGTGCAGATTCCTGAGCTTCTTACGCAGCGCAAGTTTGTTTCAGCAGAGTGCCACGCCCACTCTAACGCCCACAAACCGCCCAAAACTGTGGCTCCTGCAGTTTTCATGCTAGAATAAAAATTTTAACTGAAATGTATTGTTCTCATCAATACCTATCGATTGACCCAAAAAAAGTTTGCCACGCCCACATTTACGCCCACAAACTTCAAAAAATCGTAAATATGAACGCGGATATCTCGGAAAATATCAAAGATAAGTAAATGGGATTTCAGATTTAGATTCCGTAGGCTTGAGCGCAGCGCAAATTTGTCACGCGAATATGCCACGCCCACTCTAACGCCCACAAACCGCCCAAGCCTGTGGCGCCCACAATTTCCATGCTAGATAAAAAATTTTAACTGAAATGTATTGGTCTTGTCAATACCTATCGATTGATTCAAAAAAAACTTTGCCACGCCCACTCTAACGCCCACAACGCTTAAATCTGTCTACCGCCGGTAGGTGGCGCATTTCAATCTCGCTTTGGTGCTTGCATATCTCCATTTTCCTTTGGTCCCTTTAGCTGAGTAACGGGTATCTCATAGTCGAGCTACTCGACTATAGCGTTCTTCCTTGTTTTTACTACCTTTAAAGCTATATATTTTAATGCAGATAACAACATAATCATTCCACAAGCCTATAAAGGTATGCCATATCGAAATCCGAGTCCTTTTGACCAAGTTATGGGCTTTTAAAGATGGAGAGAAGGCACATTTCTGTAAGCCTTCGCAAAATTAAAATCAATTACATAAAAACGGTCACATTTTTGAGTACCTTTAAAGCTATATATTTCAATGCAAATAACAACGTTATCATTCCACAAGCCCATAAAGCTGTGCCATATAAAAATCCGAGTTCTTTTGACCAATTTATGGGCTTTTAAAGATTGAGAGAAGGCCCACTTCTGTAAACCCTCACAAAATTAAAATCAATGACATAAACACGGTCATAATTTTTACTACCCTTAAAGCTATATATTTTAAGGCATACCATATACTATGTTTATGCTATGAATATCATGCATTATCCAACACATGGAATTATAACAGCCCCTGTTTATACAACACAGGCAAATTCATGAAATGATATTAGTAAAGCTGTCAAATTTTTTGAATTTGATATAGAGCTCTATAGAGTAGTAGGCTGTGAAATCGGCTGTGCCTCAGCATTTCCTAAATTGGGACTGAATTCATAGTCAACTTTCGTGTGTTATCGAATTCATAAAATGGTGTTTATCCACATTTGAATTTGCTCATATCATGAATTGATTTCATAAAATTGGCGTAGGATAAGCACAGTAATAATCATTCCACAAGCCCATAAAGGTATGCCACATTAAAATCCGAGTCCTTTTGACCAAGTTATGGGCTTTTAAAGATGGAGAGAAGGCCCATTTCTGTAAACCCTCGCAAAATTGAAATCAATGACATAAACACGGTCATAATTTTTACTACCCTTAAAGCTATATATTTTAATTCAGATATCAACATAATCATTCCACAATCCCATAAAGGTATGCCATATCAAAATCCGAGTTCTTTTGACCAAGTTACGGGCTTTTAAAGATGGAGAGAAGGCCAATTTCTGTAAACCCTCGCAAAATTAACATCAATGACATAAAAACGGTCAAAGTTTTTACTACCTTTAAAGCTATATATTTTAATGCAAATAACAACATAATCAATCCACCAGCCCATAAAGGTATTCCATATCAAAATCCGAGTCCTTTTGACCAAGTTATGGGCTTTTAAAGATTGAGAGAAGGCCCGTTTCTGTATACCTTCGCAAAAATGAAGTCAATGACATAAAAACGGTCATTTTTTTTACTACCCTTAAGGTTATATATTTTAAAGCAGATAACAACATAATAATTCCACAAGCCCATAACGGTAGGCCATATCGAAATTCGAGTCCTTTTAATCAAGTTATGGGCTTTTAAAGATGGAGAGAAGGCCCATTTCTGTAAACCTTCGCAAAATTAAAATCAATGACATAAAAACGGTCATATTTTTTACTACCTTTAAAGCTATATATTTTAATGCAGATAACGACATAATCATTCCACAAGCCTATAAAGGTATGCCATATCGAAATCCGAGTCCTTTTGACCAAGTTATGGGCTTTTAAAGATGGAGAGAAGGCCCATTTCTGTAAACCTTCGCAAAATTAAAATCAATGACATAAAAACGGTCATATTTTTTAATACCTTTAAAGCTATATATTTTAATGCAGATAAGAACATAATCATTCCACAAGCCCATAAAGGTATGCCATATCGAAATCCGAGTCCTTTTGACCAAGTTAAGGGCTTTTAAAGATGGAGAGAAGGCCCATTTCCGTAAGCCTTCGCAAAATTAAAATCAATGACATAAAAACGGTCATATTTTTTACTACCCTTAAGGTTATATATTTTAAAGCAGATAACAACATAGTAATTCCACAAGCCCATAACGGTAGGCCATATCGAAATTCGAGTCCTTTTAACCAAGTTATGGGCTTTTAAAGATGGAGAGAAGGCCCATTTCTGTAAACCTTCGGAAAATTAAAATCAATGACATAAAAACGGTCATATTTTTTAATACCTTTAAAGCTATATATTTTAATGCAGATAACAACATAATCATTCCACAATCCCATAAAGGTATACCATATCAAAATCCGAGTTCTTTTGACCAAGTTACGGGCTTTTAAAGATGGAGAGAAGGCCCATTTCTGTAAACCCTCGCAAAATTAACATCAATGACATAAAAACGGTCATAGTTTTTACTACCTTTAAAGCTATATATTTTAATGCAAATAACAACATAATCAATTCACCAGCCCATAAAGGTATGCCATATCAAAATCCGAGTCCTTTTGACCAAGTTATGGGCTTTTAAAGATGGAGAGAAGGCCCATTTCCGTAAGCCTTCGCAAAATTAAAATCAATGACATAAAAACGGTCATAATTTGTACTACCTTTAAAGCTATATATTTTAATGCAGATAAGAACATAATCATTCCACAAGCCCATAAAGGTATGCCATATCGAAATCCGAGTCATTTTGACCAAGTTAAGGGCTTTTAAAGATGGAGAGAAGGCCCATTTCCGTAAGCCTTCGCAAAATTAAAATCAATGACATAAAAACGGTCATAATTTGTACTACCTTTAAAGCTATATATTTTAATGCAGATAAGAACATAATCATTCCACAAGCCCATAAAGGTATGCCATATCGAAATCCGAGTCCTTTTGACCAAGTTATGGGCTTTTAAAGATGGAGAGAAGGCCCATTTCTGTAAGTCTTCGCAAAATTAAAATCAATTTCATAAAAACGTTAATTTTTTGACTACCCTTAAAGCTATATATTTTAATGCAAATAACAACGTTATCATTCCACAAGCCCATAAAGCTGTGCCATATAAAAATCCGAGTTCTTTTGACCAATTTATGGGCTTTTAAAGATGGAGAGAAGGCCCATTTCTGTAAACCCTCGCAAATATAAAATCAATGACATAAACACGGTCATAATTTTTACTACCCTTAAAGTTATATATTTTAAGGCATAACATATACTATGTTTATGCTATGAATATCACGCATTCTCCAACACATGAAATTATAACAGCCCCTGTATATACAACACAGGCAAATTCATGAAATGATATTAGTAAAGCTGTCAAATTTTTTGAATTTGATATAGAGCTCTATAGAGTAGTAGGCTTTGAAATAGGCTGTGCCTCAGCATTTCGTAAATTGGGACTGAATTCATAGTCAACTTTCGTGTGTTATCGAATTCATGAAATGGTGTTTATGCACACTTGAATTTGCTCATTTCATGAATTGATTTCATGAAATTGGCATAGCATAAACACAGTAATAATCATTCCACAATCATGCCACGCGAAAATCCGAGTCCTTTTGACCAAGTTATGGGCTTTTAAAGATGGAGAGAAGGCCCATTTCTGTAAACCATCGCAAAATTAAAATCAATGACATAAACACGGTCATAATTTGTACTACCCTTAAAGCTATATATTTTAATGCAGATAACAACATAATCATTCCACAAGCCCATAAAGGTATGCCACATTAAAATCCGAGTCCTTTTGACTAAGTTATGGGCTTTTAAAGATGTGGAGAAGGCCCATTTCTGTAAACCTTCGCAAAATTAAAATCAATGACATAAAAACGGTCATATTTTTTACTACCTTTAAAGCTTTATATTTTAATGCAGATATCAACATAATCATTCCAAAATCCCATAAAGGTATGCCATATAAAAATCCGAGTTCTTTTGACCAAGTTACGGGCTTTTAAAGATGGAGAGAAGGCCAATTTCTGTAAACCCTCGCAAAATTAACATTAATGACATAAAAACGGTCATATTTTTTACTACCTTAAAAGCTATATATTTTAATGCAAATAACAACATAATCAATCCACCAGCCAATATAGGTATGCCACATCGAAATCCGAGTCCTTTTGACCAAGTTATGGGCTTTTAAAGATGGAGAGAAGGCCCATTTCCGTAAGCCTTCGCAAAATTAAAATCAATGACATAAAAACGGTCATAATTTTTACTACCTTTAAAGCTATATATTTTAATGCAGATAAGAACATTATCATTCCACAAGCCCATAAAGGTATGCCATGTCGAAATCCGAGTCCTTTTGACCAAGTTAAGGGCTTTTAAAGATGGAGAGAAGGCCCATTTCCGTAAGCCTTCGCAAAATTAAAATCAATGACATAAAAACGGTCATATTTTTTACTACCTTTAAGGCTATATATTTTAATGCAGGTAACAACATTATCCTTCCACAAGCCTATAAAGGTATGCCATATCGAAATCCGAGTCCTTTTGGCCAAGTTATGGGCTTTTAAAGATGGAGAGAAGGCCCATTTCTGTAAACCTTCGCAAAACTAAAATCAATGACATAAGAACGGCCATATTTTTTACAACCTTTAAAGCTATATATTTTAATGCAGATAACAACATAATCATTCCACAAGCCTATAAAGGTATGCCATATCGAAATCCGAGTTCTTTTGACCAAGTTACGGGCTTTTAAAGATGGAGAGAAGGCCCATTTCTGTAAACCCTCGCAAAATTAACATTAATGACATAAAAACGGTCATATTTTTTACTACCTTAAAAGCTATATATTTTAATGCAAATAACAACATAATCAATCCACCAGCCAATAAAGGTATGCCATATCGAAATCCGAGTCCTTTTGACCAAGTTATGGGCTTTTAAAGATGGAGAGAAGGCCCATTTCCGTAAGCCTTCGCAAAATTAAAATCAATGACATAAAAACGGTCATAATTTTTACTACCTTTAAAGCAATATATTTTAATGCAGATAAGAACATAATCATTCCACAAGCCCATAAAGGTATGCCATATCGAAATCCGAGTCCTTTTGACCAAGTTAAGGGCTTTTAAAGATGGAGAGAAGGCCCATTTCCGTAAGCCTTCGCAAAATTAAAATCAATGACATAAAAACGGTCATATTTTTTACTACCCTTAAGGTTATATATTTTAAAGCAGATAACAACATAGTAATTCCACAAGCCCATAACGGTAGGCCATATCGAAATTCGAGTCCTTTTAACCAAGTTATGGGCTTTTAAAGATGGAGAGAAGGCCCATTTCTGTAAACCTTCGGAAAATTAAAATCAATGACATAAAAACGGTCATATTTTTTAATACCTTTAAAGCTATATATTTTAATGCAGATAACAACATAATCATTCCACAATCCCATAAAGGTATACCATATCAAAATCCGAGTTCTTTTGACCAAGTTACGGGCTTTTAAAGATGGAGAGAAGGCCCATTTCTGTAAACCCTCGCAAAATTAACATCAATGACATAAAAACGGTCATAGTTTTTACTACCTTTAAAGCTATATATTTTAATGCAAATAACAACATAATCAATTCACCAGCCCATAAAGGTATGCCATATCAAAATCCGAGTCCTTTTGACCAAGTTATGGGCTTTTAAAGATGGAGAGAAGGCCCATTTCCGTAAGCCTTCGCAAAATTAAAATCAATGACATAAAAACGGTCATAATTTGTACTACCTTTAAAGCTATATATTTTAATGCAGATAAGAACATAATCATTCCACAAGCCCATAAAGGTATGCCATATCGAAATCCGAGTCATTTTGACCAAGTTAAGGGCTTTTAAAGATGGAGAGAAGGCCCATTTCCGTAAGCCTTCGCAAAATTAAAATCAATGACATAAAAACGGTCATAATTTGTACTACCTTTAAAGCTATATATTTTAATGCAGATAAGAACATAATCATTCCACAAGCCCATAAAGGTATGCCATATCGAAATCCGAGTCCTTTTGACCAAGTTATGGGCTTTTAAAGATGGAGAGAAGGCCCATTTCTGTAAGTCTTCGCAAAATTAAAATCAATTTCATAAAAACGTTAATTTTTTGACTACCCTTAAAGCTATATATTTTAATGCAAATAACAACGTTATCATTCCACAAGCCCATAAAGCTGTGCCATATAAAAATCCGAGTTCTTTTGACCAATTTATGGGCTTTTAAAGATGGAGAGAAGGCCCATTTCTGTAAACCCTCGCAAATATAAAATCAATGACATAAACACGGTCATAATTTTTACTACCCTTAAAGTTATATATTTTAAGGCATAACATATACTATGTTTATGCTATGAATATCACGCATTCTCCAACACATGAAATTATAACAGCCCCTGTATATACAACACAGGCAAATTCATGAAATGATATTAGTAAAGCTGTCAAATTTTTTGAATTTGATATAGAGCTCTATAGAGTAGTAGGCTTTGAAATAGGCTGTGCCTCAGCATTTCGTAAATTGGGACTGAATTCATAGTCAACTTTCGTGTGTTATCGAATTCATGAAATGGTGTTTATGCACACTTGAATTTGCTCATTTCATGAATTGATTTCATGAAATTGGCATAGCATAAACACAGTAATAATCATTCCACAATCATGCCACGCGAAAATCCGAGTCCTTTTGACCAAGTTATGGGCTTTTAAAGATGGAGAGAAGGCCCATTTCTGTAAACCATCGCAAAATTAAAATCAATGACATAAACACGGTCATAATTTGTACTACCCTTAAAGCTATATATTTTAATGCAGATAACAACATAATCATTCCACAAGCCCATAAAGGTATGCCACATTAAAATCCGAGTCCTTTTGACTAAGTTATGGGCTTTTAAAGATGTGGAGAAGGCCCATTTCTGTAAACCTTCGCAAAATTAAAATCAATGACATAAAAACGGTCATATTTTTTACTACCTTTAAAGCTTTATATTTTAATGCAGATATCAACATAATCATTCCAAAATCCCATAAAGGTATGCCATATAAAAATCCGAGTTCTTTTGACCAAGTTACGGGCTTTTAAAGATGGAGAGAAGGCCAATTTCTGTAAACCCTCGCAAAATTAACATTAATGACATAAAAACGGTCATATTTTTTACTACCTTAAAAGCTATATATTTTAATGCAAATAACAACATAATCAATCCACCAGCCAATATAGGTATGCCACATCGAAATCCGAGTCCTTTTGACCAAGTTATGGGCTTTTAAAGATGGAGAGAAGGCCCATTTCCGTAAGCCTTCGCAAAATTAAAATCAATGACATAAAAACGGTCATAATTTTTACTACCTTTAAAGCTATATATTTTAATGCAGATAAGAACATTATCATTCCACAAGCCCATAAAGGTATGCCATGTCGAAATCCGAGTCCTTTTGACCAAGTTAAGGGCTTTTAAAGATGGAGAGAAGGCCCATTTCCGTAAGCCTTCGCAAAATTAAAATCAATGACATAAAAACGGTCATATTTTTTACTACCTTTAAGGCTATATATTTTAATGCAGGTAACAACATTATCCTTCCACAAGCCTATAAAGGTATGCCATATCGAAATCCGAGTCCTTTTGGCCAAGTTATGGGCTTTTAAAGATGGAGAGAAGGCCCATTTCTGTAAACCTTCGCAAAACTAAAATCAATGACATAAGAACGGCCATATTTTTTACAACCTTTAAAGCTATATATTTTAATGCAGATAACAACATAATCATTCCACAAGCCTATAAAGGTATGCCATATCGAAATCCGAGTTCTTTTGACCAAGTTACGGGCTTTTAAAGATGGAGAGAAGGCCCATTTCTGTAAACCCTCGCAAAATTAACATTAATGACATAAAAACGGTCATATTTTTTACTACCTTAAAAGCTATATATTTTAATGCAAATAACAACATAATCAATCCACCAGCCAATAAAGGTATGCCATATCGAAATCCGAGTCCTTTTGACCAAGTTATGGGCTTTTAAAGATGGAGAGAAGGCCCATTTCCGTAAGCCTTCGCAAAATTAAAATCAATGACATAAAAACGGTCATAATTTTTACTACCTTTAAAGCAATATATTTTAATGCAGATAAGAACATAATCATTCCACAAGCCCATAAAGGTATGCCATATCGAAATCCGAGTCCTTTTGACCAAGTTAAGGGCTTTTAAAGATGGAGAGAAGGCCCATTTCCGTAAGCCTTCGCAAAATTAAAATCAATGACATAAAAACGGTCATATTTTTTACTACCCTTAAGGTTATATATTTTAAAGCAGATAACAACATAGTAATTCCACAAGCCCATAACGGTAGGCCATATCGAAATTCGAGTCCTTTTAACCAAGTTATGGGCTTTTAAAGATGGAGAGAAGGCCCATTTCTGTAAACCTTCGGAAAATTAAAATCAATGACATAAAAACGGTCATATTTTTTAATACCTTTAAAGCTATATATTTTAATGCAGATAACAACATAATCATTCCACAATCCCATAAAGGTATACCATATCAAAATCCGAGTTCTTTTGACCAAGTTACGGGCTTTTAAAGATGGAGAGAAGGCCCATTTCTGTAAACCCTCGCAAAATTAACATCAATGACATAAAAACGGTCATAGTTTTTACTACCTTTAAAGCTATATATTTTAATGCAAATAACAACATAATCAATTCACCAGCCCATAAAGGTATGCCATATCAAAATCCGAGTCCTTTTGACCAAGTTATGGGCTTTTAAAGATGGAGAGAAGGCCCATTTCCGTAAGCCTTCGCAAAATTAAAATCAATGACATAAAAACGGTCATAATTTGTACTACCTTTAAAGCTATATATTTTAATGCAGATAAGAACATAATCATTCCACAAGCCCATAAAGGTATGCCATATCGAAATCCGAGTCATTTTGACCAAGTTAAGGGCTTTTAAAGATGGAGAGAAGGCCCATTTCCGTAAGCCTTCGCAAAATTAAAATCAATGACATAAAAACGGTCATAATTTGTACTACCTTTAAAGCTATATATTTTAATGCAGATAAGAACATAATCATTCCACAAGCCCATAAAGGTATGCCATATCGAAATCCGAGTCCTTTTGACCAAGTTATGGGCTTTTAAAGATGGAGAGAAGGCCCATTTCTGTAAGTCTTCGCAAAATTAAAATCAATTTCATAAAAACGTTAATTTTTTGACTACCCTTAAAGCTATATATTTTAATGCAAATAACAACGTTATCATTCCACAAGCCCATAAAGCTGTGCCATATAAAAATCCGAGTTCTTTTGACCAATTTATGGGCTTTTAAAGATGGAGAGAAGGCCCATTTCTGTAAACCCTCGCAAATATAAAATCAATGACATAAACACGGTCATAATTTTTACTACCCTTAAAGTTATATATTTTAAGGCATAACATATACTATGTTTATGCTATGAATATCACGCATTCTCCAACACATGAAATTATAACAGCCCCTGTATATACAACACAGGCAAATTCATGAAATGATATTAGTAAAGCTGTCAAATTTTTTGAATTTGATATAGAGCTCTATAGAGTAGTAGGCTTTGAAATAGGCTGTGCCTCAGCATTTCGTAAATTGGGACTGAATTCATAGTCAACTTTCGTGTGTTATCGAATTCATGAAATGGTGTTTATGCACACTTGAATTTGCTCATTTCATGAATTGATTTCATGAAATTGGCATAGCATAAACACAGTAATAATCATTCCACAATCATGCCACGCTAAAATCCGAGTCCTTTTGACCAAGTAATGGGCTTTTAAAGATGGAGAGAAGGCCCATTTCTGTAAACCCTCGCAAAATTAAAATCAATGACATAAACACGGTCATAATTTTTACTACCCTTAAAGCTATATATTTTAATGCAGATAACAACATATTCATTCCACAAGCCCATAAAGGTATGCCACATTAAAATCCGAGTCCTTTTGACTAAGTTATGGGCTTTTAAAGATGGAGAGAAGGCCCATTTCTGTAAACCTTCGCAAAATTAAAATCAATGACATAAAAACGGTCATATTTTTTACTACCTTTAAAGCTATATATTTTAATGCAGATATCAACATAATCATTCCAAAATCCCATAAAGGTATGCCATATCAAAATCCGAGTTCTTTTGACCAAGTTACGGGCTTTTAAAGATGGAGAGAAGGCCCATTTCTGCAAACCCTCGCAAAATTAACATTAATGACATAAAAACGGTCATATTTTTTGCTACCTTAAAAGCTGTATATTTTAATGCAAATAACAACATAATCAATCCACCAGCCAATAAAGGTATGCCACATCGAATTCCGAGTCCTTTTGACCAAGTTATGGGCTTTTAAAGATGGAGAGAAGGCCCATTTCCGTAAGCCTTCGCAAAACTAAAATCAATGACATAAAAACGGTCATATTTTTTACTACCTTTAAGGCTATATATTTTAATGCAGGTAACAACATTATCATTCCACAAGCCTATAAAGGTATGCCATATCGAAATCCGAGTCCTTTTGGCCAAGTTATGGGCTTTTAAAGATGGAGAGAAGGCCCATTTCTGTAAACCTTCGCAAAACTAAAATCAATGACATAAGAACGGTCATATTTTTTACAACCTTTAAAGCTATATATTTTAATGCAGATAACAACATAATCATTCCACAAGCCTATAAAAGTATGCCATATCGAAATCAGAGTTCTTTTGACCAAGTTATGGGCTTTTAAAGATGTAGAAAAGGCCCATTTCTGTAAACCCTCGCAAAATTAAAATCAATGACATAAACACGGTCATAATTTTTACTACCCTTAAAGCTATATATTTTAATGCAGATAACAACATAATCATTCCACAAGCCCATAAAGGTATGCCATATTAAAATCCGAGTCCTTTTGACCAAGTTATGGGCTTTTAAAGATGGAGAGAAGGCCCATTTCTGTAAACCTTCGCAAAATTAAAATCAATGACATAAAAACGGTCATATTTTTTACTACCTTTAAAGCTATATATTTTAATGCAGATATCAACATAATCATTCCAAAATCCCATAAAGGTATGCCATATCAAAATCCGAGTTCTTTTGACCAAGTTACGGGCTTTTAAAGATGGAGAGAAGGCCCATTTCTGTAAACCCTCGCAAAATTAACATTAATGACATAAAAACGGTCATATTTTTTACTACCTTAAAAGCTATATATTTTAATGCAAATAACAACATAATCAATCCACCAGCCAATAAAGGTATGCCATATCGAAATCCGAGTCCTTTTGACCAAGTAATGGGCTTTTAAAGATGGAGAGAAGGCCCATTTCCGTAAGCCTTCGCAAAATTAAAATCAATGACATAAAAACGGTTATAATTTTTACTACCTTTAAAGCAATATATTTTAATGCAGATAAAAACATAATCATTCCACAAGCCCATAAAGGTATGCCATATCGAAATCCGAGTCCTTTTGACCAAGTTAAGGGCTTTTAAAGATGAAGAGAAGGCCCATTTCCGTAAGCCTTCGCAAAATTAAAATCAATGACATAAAAACGGTCATATTTTTTACTACCTTTAAGGCTATATATTTTAATGCAGGTAACAACATTATCATTCCACAAGCCTATAAAGGTATGCCATATCGAAATCCGAGTCCTTTTGGCCAAGCTATGGGCTTTTAAAGATGGAGAGAAGGCCCATTTCTGTAAACCTTCGCAAAATTAAAATCAAAGACATAAAAACGGTCATTATTTTTACTACCCTTAAAGCTATATATTTTAATGCAGATAAAAACATAATCATTCCACAAGCCCATAAAGGTATGCCATATCAAAATCTAAGTCCTTTTGACCAAGCTATGGGCTTTTAAAGATGAAGAGAAGGCCCGTTTCTGTATACTTTCGCAAAAATGAAGTCAATGACATAAAAACGGTCATATTATTTACTACCCTTAAGGTTATATATTTTAATGCAGATAACAACATAATAATTCCACAAGCCCATAACGGCAGGCCTTATCGAAATCTGAGTCCTTTTGACCAAGTTATGGGCTTTTAAAGATGGAGAGAAGGCCCATTTCTGTAAACCTTCGCAAAATTAAAATCAATGACATAAAAACGGTCATATTTTTTACTACCTTTAAAGCTATATATTTTAATGCAAATAGCAACATTATCATTCCACAAGCCTATAAAGGTATGCCATTTCGAAATCCGAGTCCTTTTGGCCAAGTTATGGGCTTTTAAAGATGCAGAGAAGGCCCGTTTCTGTAAGCCTTCGAAAACTAAAATCAATGACATAAGAACAGTCATAATTTTTACTACCCTTAAAGCTATATATTTTAATGCAGATAAAAACATAATCATTCCACAAGCCCATAAAGGTATGCCATATCAAAATCCAAGTCCTTTTGACCAAGTTATGGGCTTTTAAAGATGGAGAGAAGGCCCGTTTCTGTATACCTTCGCAAAAATAAAGTCAATGACATAAAAACGGTCATAATTTTTACTACCCTTAAAGCCCATTTCTGTAAACCTTCGCAAAATTAAAATCAATGACATAAAAACGGTCATATTTTTTACTACCTTTAAAGCCATTTATTTTAATGCAAACAGCAACATTATCATTCCACTAGCCCATAGATGTATTCCGTATCGAAATCCGAGTCCTTTTGGCCAAGTTATGGGCTTTTAAAAATGGAAAGACGGCCCATTTCTGTAAACCTTCGCCAAATTAAAATCAATGACATTAAAACGGTCATATTTTTTACTACCTTTAAAGCGATATATATTTTAATGCAGATAGCAACATTATCATTCCACTAGCCCATAGAAGTTTTCCATATCGAAATCCGAGTCCTTTTTTCCAAGTTATGGGCTTTTAAAGATGGAGAGAAGGGCCATTTCTGTAAACCTTCGCAAAATTAAAATCAATGACATAAAAACGGTCATATTTTTTATTACATTTAAAGCTATATATTTCAATGCAGATAACAACATAATCATTCAACAATCCCATAAATGTATGCCATATCGAAATCCGAGTTCTTTTGACCAAGTTATGGGCTTTTAAAGATGGAGAGAAGACCCATTTCTGTAAACCTTCGCAAAATTAAAATCAATTACATAAAAACGGTCATATTTTTTACTACATTTAAAGCTATATATTTCAATGCAGATAACAACATAATCATTCCACAAGCCCATAAAGGTATACCATATCGAAATCCGAGTCCTTTTGACCAAGTTATGGGCTTTTAAGGATGGAGAGAAGCCCATTTCTGTAAGCCTTCGCAAAATTAAAATCAATGACATAAAAACGGTCATATTTTTTACTACATTTAAAGCTATATATTTCAATGCAGATAACAACATAATCATTCCACAAGCCCATAAAGGTATACCATATCAAAATCCGAGTTGTTTTGACCAAGTTATGGGCTTTTAAAGATGGAAAAAGGCCCATTTCTGTAAACCTGCGCAAAATTAAAATCAATGACATAAAAACGGTCATATTTTTTACCATTTTTAAAGTTATATATTTTAGTGCAGATAACAACATAATAATTCCAAAAACCCCTAAAGGTATGCCGTATTGAAATCCGAGTCCTTTTGACCAAGTTATGGGCTTTTAAAGATGGAGAGAAGGCCAATTTCTGTAAACCTTCGCAAAATTAAAATCAATGACATAAAGACGGTCATATTTTTTACTACCTTTAAAGCTATATATTTTAATGCAGATAGCAACATTATCATTCCACTATCCCATAAAGGTATGCCATATCGAAATCCGAGTCCTTTTGACCAACTTATGGGCTTTTAAAGATGGAGAGAAGGCCCATTTCTGTAAGCCTTCGCAAAATTAAAATCAATGACATAAAAACGGTCATATTTTTTACTACCCTTAAAGCTATATATTTTAATGCAGATAAGAATATAATCATTTCACAAGCCCATAAAGGTATGGCATATCGAAAGTCGAGCCCTTTTGACCAAGCTATGGGCTTTTAAAGATGGAGAGAAGGCCCATTTCTGTAAACCTTCGCAAAATTAAAATCAATGACATAGAACGGTCATATTTTGTACAACATTTAAAGCTTTATATTTTAATGCAGATAACAACATAATCATTCCACAAGCCCATAAAGGTATGCCATATCGAAATCCGAGTTCTTTTGACCAAGTTACGGGCTTTTAAAGATGGAAAAAAGGCCCATTTCTGTAAACCTTCGGAAAATTAAAGTCAATGACATAAAAACGGTCATATTTTTTACTACCTTTAAGGCTATATATTTTAATGCAGGTAACAACATTATCATTCCACAAGCCTATAAAGGTATGCCATATCGAAATCCGAGTCCTTTTGGCCAAGTTATGGGCTTTTAAAGATGGAGAGAAGGCCCATTTCTGTAAACCTTCGCAAAACTAAAATCAATGACATAAGAACGGTCATATTTTTTACAACCTTTAAAGCTATATATTTTAATGCAGATAACAACATAATCATTCCACAAGCCTATAAAAGTATGCCATATCGAAATCAGAGTTCTTTTGACCAAGTTATGGGCTTTTAAAGATGTAGAAAAGGCCCATTTCTGTAAACCCTCGCAAAATTAAAATCAATGACATAAACACGGTCATAATTTTTACTACCCTTAAAGCTATATATTTTAATGCAGATAACAACATAATCATTCCACAAGCCCATAAAGGTATGCCATATTAAAATCCGAGTCCTTTTGACCAAGTTATGGGCTTTTAAAGATGGAGAGAAGGCCCATTTCTGTAAACCTTCGCAAAATTAAAATCAATGACATAAAAACGGTCATATTTTTTACTACCTTTAAAGCTATATATTTTAATGCAGATATCAACATAATCATTCCAAAATCCCATAAAGGTATGCCATATCAAAATCCGAGTTCTTTTGACCAAGTTACGGGCTTTTAAAGATGGAGAGAAGGCCCATTTCTGTAAACCCTCGCAAAATTAACATTAATGACATAAAAACGGTCATATTTTTTACTACCTTAAAAGCTATATATTTTAATGCAAATAACAACATAATCAATCCACCAGCCAATAAAGGTATGCCATATCGAAATCCGAGTCCTTTTGACCAAGTAATGGGCTTTTAAAGATGGAGAGAAGGCCCATTTCCGTAAGCCTTCGCAAAATTAAAATCAATGACATAAAAACGGTTATAATTTTTACTACCTTTAAAGCAATATATTTTAATGCAGATAAAAACATAATCATTCCACAAGCCCATAAAGGTATGCCATATCGAAATCCGAGTCCTTTTGACCAAGTTAAGGGCTTTTAAAGATGAAGAGAAGGCCCATTTCCGTAAGCCTTCGCAAAATTAAAATCAATGACATAAAAACGGTCATATTTTTTACTACCTTTAAGGCTATATATTTTAATGCAGGTAACAACATTATCATTCCACAAGCCTATAAAGGTATGCCATATCGAAATCCGAGTCCTTTTGGCCAAGCTATGGGCTTTTAAAGATGGAGAGAAGGCCCATTTCTGTAAACCTTCGCAAAATTAAAATCAAAGACATAAAAACGGTCATTATTTTTACTACCCTTAAAGCTATATATTTTAATGCAGATAAAAACATAATCATTCCACAAGCCCATAAAGGTATGCCATATCAAAATCTAAGTCCTTTTGACCAAGCTATGGGCTTTTAAAGATGAAGAGAAGGCCCGTTTCTGTATACTTTCGCAAAAATGAAGTCAATGACATAAAAACGGTCATATTATTTACTACCCTTAAGGTTATATATTTTAATGCAGATAACAACATAATAATTCCACAAGCCCATAACGGCAGGCCTTATCGAAATCTGAGTCCTTTTGACCAAGTTATGGGCTTTTAAAGATGGAGAGAAGGCCCATTTCTGTAAACCTTCGCAAAATTAAAATCAATGACATAAAAACGGTCATATTTTTTACTACCTTTAAAGCTATATATTTTAATGCAAATAGCAACATTATCATTCCACAAGCCTATAAAGGTATGCCATTTCGAAATCCGAGTCCTTTTGGCCAAGTTATGGGCTTTTAAAGATGCAGAGAAGGCCCGTTTCTGTAAGCCTTCGAAAACTAAAATCAATGACATAAGAACAGTCATAATTTTTACTACCCTTAAAGCTATATATTTTAATGCAGATAAAAACATAATCATTCCACAAGCCCATAAAGGTATGCCATATCAAAATCCAAGTCCTTTTGACCAAGTTATGGGCTTTTAAAGATGGAGAGAAGGCCCGTTTCTGTATACCTTCGCAAAAATAAAGTCAATGACATAAAAACGGTCATAATTTTTACTACCCTTAAAGCCCATTTCTGTAAACCTTCGCAAAATTAAAATCAATGACATAAAAACGGTCATATTTTTTACTACCTTTAAAGCCATTTATTTTAATGCAAACAGCAACATTATCATTCCACTAGCCCATAGATGTATTCCGTATCGAAATCCGAGTCCTTTTGGCCAAGTTATGGGCTTTTAAAAATGGAAAGACGGCCCATTTCTGTAAACCTTCGCCAAATTAAAATCAATGACATTAAAACGGTCATATTTTTTACTACCTTTAAAGCGATATATATTTTAATGCAGATAGCAACATTATCATTCCACTAGCCCATAGAAGTTTTCCATATCGAAATCCGAGTCCTTTTTTCCAAGTTATGGGCTTTTAAAGATGGAGAGAAGGGCCATTTCTGTAAACCTTCGCAAAATTAAAATCAATGACATAAAAACGGTCATATTTTTTATTACATTTAAAGCTATATATTTCAATGCAGATAACAACATAATCATTCAACAATCCCATAAATGTATGCCATATCGAAATCCGAGTTCTTTTGACCAAGTTATGGGCTTTTAAAGATGGAGAGAAGACCCATTTCTGTAAACCTTCGCAAAATTAAAATCAATTACATAAAAACGGTCATATTTTTTACTACATTTAAAGCTATATATTTCAATGCAGATAACAACATAATCATTCCACAAGCCCATAAAGGTATACCATATCGAAATCCGAGTCCTTTTGACCAAGTTATGGGCTTTTAAGGATGGAGAGAAGCCCATTTCTGTAAGCCTTCGCAAAATTAAAATCAATGACATAAAAACGGTCATATTTTTTACTACATTTAAAGCTATATATTTCAATGCAGATAACAACATAATCATTCCACAAGCCCATAAAGGTATACCATATCAAAATCCGAGTTGTTTTGACCAAGTTATGGGCTTTTAAAGATGGAAAAAGGCCCATTTCTGTAAACCTGCGCAAAATTAAAATCAATGACATAAAAACGGTCATATTTTTTACCATTTTTAAAGTTATATATTTTAGTGCAGATAACAACATAATAATTCCAAAAACCCCTAAAGGTATGCCGTATTGAAATCCGAGTCCTTTTGACCAAGTTATGGGCTTTTAAAGATGGAGAGAAGGCCAATTTCTGTAAACCTTCGCAAAATTAAAATCAATGACATAAAGACGGTCATATTTTTTACTACCTTTAAAGCTATATATTTTAATGCAGATAGCAACATTATCATTCCACTATCCCATAAAGGTATGCCATATCGAAATCCGAGTCCTTTTGACCAACTTATGGGCTTTTAAAGATGGAGAGAAGGCCCATTTCTGTAAGCCTTCGCAAAATTAAAATCAATGACATAAAAACGGTCATATTTTTTACTACCCTTAAAGCTATATATTTTAATGCAGATAAGAATATAATCATTTCACAAGCCCATAAAGGTATGGCATATCGAAAGTCGAGCCCTTTTGACCAAGCTATGGGCTTTTAAAGATGGAGAGAAGGCCCATTTCTGTAAACCTTCGCAAAATTAAAATCAATGACATAGAACGGTCATATTTTGTACAACATTTAAAGCTTTATATTTTAATGCAGATAACAACATAATCATTCCACAAGCCCATAAAGGTATGCCATATCGAAATCCGAGTTCTTTTGACCAAGTTACGGGCTTTTAAAGATGGAAAAAAGGCCCATTTCTGTAAACCTTCGGAAAATTAAAGTCAATGACATAAAAACGGTCATATTTTTTACCATCTTTACAGTTATACATCTTAGTGCAGATAACAACATAATAATTCCACAAGCCCCTAAAGGTATGCCATATTGAAATCCGAGTCCTTTTGACCAAGTTATGGGCTTTTAAAGATGGAGAGAAGGCCCATTTCTGTAAACCTTCGCAAAATTAAAATCAATGACATAAAAACGGTCATATTTTTTACTACCTTTAAAGCCATTTATTTTAATGCAAACAGCAACATTATCATTCCACTAGCCCATAGATGTATTCCGTATCGAAATCCGAGTCCTTTTGGCCAAGTTATGGGCTTTTAAAAATGGAAAGACGGCCCATTTCTGTAAACCTTCGCCAAATTAAAATCAATGACATTAAAACGGTCATATTTTTTACTACCTTTAAAGCGATATATATTTTAATGCAGATAGCAACATTATCATTCCACTAGCCCATAGAAGTTTTCCATATCGAAATCCGAGTCCTTTTTTCCAAGTTATGGGCTTTTAAAGATGGAGAGAAGGGCCATTTCTGTAAACCTTCGCAAAATTAAAATCAATGACATAAAAACGGTCATATTTTTTATTACATTTAAAGCTATATATTTCAATGCAGATAACAACATAATCATTCAACAATCCCATAAATGTATGCCATATCGAAATCCGAGTTCTTTTGACCAAGTTATGGGCTTTTAAAGATGGAGAGAAGACCCATTTCTGTAAACCTTCGCAAAATTAAAATCAATTACATAAAAACGGTCATATTTTTTACTACATTTAAAGCTATATATTTCAATGCAGATAACAACATAATCATTCCACAAGCCCATAAAGGTATACCATATCGAAATCCGAGTCCTTTTGACCAAGTTATGGGCTTTTAAGGATGGAGAGAAGCCCATTTCTGTAAGCCTTCGCAAAATTAAAATCAATGACATAAAAACGGTCATATTTTTTACTACATTTAAAGCTATATATTTCAATCATTCCACAAGCCCATAAAGGTATACCATATCAAAATCCGAGTTGTTTTGACCAAGTTATGGGCTTTTAAAGATGGAAAAAGGCCCATTTCTGTAAACCTGCGCAAAATTAAAATCAATGACATAAAAACGGTCATATTTTTTACCATTTTTAAAGTTATATACTTTAGTGCAGATAACAACATAATAATTCCAAAAACCCCTAAAGGTATGCCGTATTGAAATCCGAGTCCTTTTGACCAAGTTATGGGCTTTTAAAGATGGAGAGAAGGCCAATTTCTGTAAACCTTCGCAAAATTAAAATCAATGACATAAGGACGGTCATATTTTTTACTACCTTTAAAGCTATATATTTTAATGCAGATAGCAACATTATCATTCCACTAGCCCATAAAGGTATGCCATATCGAAATCCGAGTCCTTTTGACCAACTTATGGGCTTTTAAAGATGGAGAGAAGGCCCATTTCTGTAAGCCTTCGCAAAATTAAAATCAATGACATAAAAACGGTCATATTTTTTACTACCTTTAAAGCTATATATTTTAATGCAGATAAGAATATAATAATTTCACAAGCCCATAAAGGTATGGCATATCGAAACTCGAGCCCTTTTGACCAAGCTATGGGCTTTTAAAGATGGAGAGAAGGCCCATTTCTGTAAACCTTCGCAAAATTAAAATCAATGACATAGAACGGTCATATTTTGTACAACATTTAAAGCTTTATATTTTAATGCAGATAGCAACATTATCATTCCACTAGCCCATAAAGGTATGCCATATCGAAATCCGAGTCCTTTTGACCAACTTATGGGTTTTTAAAGATGGAGAGAAGGCCCATTTCTGTAAGCCTTCGCAAAATTAAAATCAATGACATAAAAACGGTCATATTTTTTACTACCTTTAAAGCTATATATTTTAATGCAGATAAGAATATAATAATTTCACAAGCCCATAAAGGTATGCCATATCGAAATCCGAGTTCTTTTGACCAAGTTACGGGCTTTTAAAGATGGAAAAAAGGCCCATTTCTGTAAACCTTCGCAAAATTAAAATCAATGACATAAAAACGTTCATATTTTTTACCATCTTCACAGTTATACACCTTAGTGCAGATAACAACATAATAATTCCACAAGCCCCTAAAGGTATGCCACATTGAAATCCGAGTCCTTTTGACCAAGTTATGGGCTTTTAAAGATGGAGAGAAGGCCCATTTTAGCTAAACCTTCGCAAAATTAAAATCAATTACATAAAAACGGTCATATTTTTTACCATCTTTAAAGTTATATATTTTAGTCAACGGTCATATTTTTTACCATCTTTACAGTTATATATTTTAGTCAACGTTCATATTTTTTACCATCTTTAAAGTTATATATTTTAGTGCAGATAACAACATAATCATTCCACACGCCTGTAAAGGTATGCCATATCGAAATCCGAGTTCTTTTGACCAAGTTATGGGCTTTTAAAGATAAAGAGATGGCCAATTTCTGTAAGCCTTCGCAAAATTAAAATCAATGACATAAGAATGGTCATATTTTTTACTACCTTTAAAGCTATATAATTTAATGCAGATAACAATATAATCATTCCACAAGCCCATAAAGGTATGCCAAATCGAAATCCGAGTTCTTTTGACCAAGTTACGGGCTTTTAAAGATGGATAAAAGGCCCATTTCTGTAAACCTTCGCAAAATTAAAATCAATGACATAAAAACGTTCATATTTTTTACCATCTTCACAGTTATACACCTTTGTGCAGATAACAACATAATAATTCCACAAGCCCCTAAAGGTATGCCACATTGAAATCCGAGTCCTTTTGACCAAGTTATGGGCTTTTAAAGATGGAGAGAAGGCCCATTTTAGCTAAACCTTCGCAAAATTAAAATCAATTACATAAAAACGGTCATATTTTTTACCATCTTTAAAGTTATATATTTTAGTCAACGGTCATATTTTTTAACATCTTTACAGTTATATATTTTAGTCAACGTTCATATTTTTTACCATCTTTAAAGTTATATATTTTAGTGCAGATAACAACATAATCATTCCACAAGCCTGTAAAGGTATGCCATATCGAGATCCGAGTTCTTTTGACCAAGTTATGGGCTTTTAAAGATAAAGAGATGGCCAATTTCTGTAAGCCTTCGCAAAATTAAAATCAATGACATAAGAATGGTCATATTTTTTACTACCTTTAAAGCTATATAATTTAATGCAGATAACAATATAATCATTCCACAAGCCCATAAAGGTATGCCAAATCGAAATCCGAGTTCTTTTGACCAAGTTACGGGCTTTTAAAGATGGATAAAAGGCCCATTTCTGTAAACCTTCGCAAAATTAAAATCAATGACATAAAAACGTTCATATTTTTTACCATCTTCACAGTTATACACCTTAGTGCAGATAACAACATAATAATTCCACAAGCCCCTAAAGGTATGCCACATTGAAATCCGAGTCCTTTTGACCAAGTTATGGGCTTTTAAAGATGGAGAGAAGGCCCATTTTAGCTAAACCTTCGCAAAATTAAAATCAATTACATAAAAACGGTCATATTTTTTACCATCTTTAAAGTTATATATTTTAGTCAACGGTCATATTTTTTACCATCTTTACAGTTATATATTTTAGTCAACGTTCATATTTTTTACCATCTTTAAAGTTATATATTTTAGTGCAGATAACAACATAATCATTCCACAAGCCTGTAAAGGTATGCCATATCGAGATCCGAGTTCTTTTGACCAAGTTATGGGCTTTTAAAGATAAAGAGATGGCCAATTTCTGTAAGCCTTCGCAAAATTAAAATCAATGACATAAGAACGGTCATATTTTTTACTACCTTTAAAGCTATATAATTTAATGCAGATAACAATATAATCATTCCACAAGCCCATAAAGGTATGCCAAATCGAAATCCGAGTTCTTTTGACCAAGTTACGGGCTTTTAAAGATGGATAAAAGGCCCATTTCTGTAAACCTTCGCATAATTAAAATCAATGACATAAAAACGGTCATTTTTTGTACCATCTTTACAGTTATACACCTTAGTGCAGATAACAACATAATAATTTCACAAGCCCCTAAAGGTATGCCATATTGAAATCCGAGTCCTTTTGACCAAGTTATGGGCTTTTAAAGATGGAGAGAAGACCCATTTCTGTAAACCGTCGCAAAATTAAAATCAATGACATATTCTTGGACGTTGATGCACTATGGTCAGTACAAACAAGTGGCCCTACGACACCAAGCAAAGCTTGTTACGCGCGGAGCCCATCACCGTTTTGGGCGAGTAAACATAATCGCGGACAAAGAAAAGGACAATGTAACAATAGACAATTAAAAATACAGGTCAATACACGAATAGACAAAATACATCAAGTAAAACTAATTAGTTACTAGGGAGGATAGTATTATTGATTTAAAGATAGGAAGTGAGTCAGTAGTAGATATTAGATGATATAGTCTATTATAATCATTGCAAAGTACTCTAAAAGGTTCATGCATTGCGTAATTAGAGATACAGTGATTTAATACTAAAGGAATATAGTTTCTAGTGAATCTATTTGGCACATTGAAATGCAGGAGACCCAGTAACTCGGGACTCTCTACATCACCATGAATAAGATTTCTAATAAACGTAATACCAAGCATAGTTCTACGGTTAGCTAACGATGGTAAGTTAATTAGAAGTAGTCTACTAGAGTAGGATGGTAGTATTAGGCTTGTATCCCAGTTAAGTCTCCGTAAGGCAAATATTAAGAAGTTTTTTTGCACAGACTCAATCCGGTCTATATGCACCCCATATTGGGGACTCCAAACAGGAGCGCAGTACTCAAGAATTGGTCGGACTAATGAAATAAACAAGGTCTTTGTGACATAGGGATCATCGAATTCCTTCGACCACCTTTTGATAAATGCAAGCACGCCCCTGGCTTTATTTACCATAGTAGTAATGTGATCGGAAAATTTAAGTCTAGGATCCATGTAGACTCCAAGGTCGTCAGCATGCGTTATCCTATCTAACGCACAACCACTCAAAGTATACGTTGAGTAGTGGGGGCCGACACGAAAAAAGGTCATTAGTTTACACTTAGAACCATTTAAATTCAATTCATTATCCATGCACCATGTTTGAAATGCATTTAGATCCGATTGTAAAGCTAAACTTTGTGCGGGGTCATTATATTGCAGGCACAACTTAACGTCATCTGCGTACATAAGAACCCGTGACTTCGTTAAGACTAATGGAAGGTCATTTATAAATAATGTAAACAGGAGCGGACCAAGATGACTTCCTTGTGGTACACCGGAAGTAACTCGGATTAGGGATGACAAAGAGTTTTTAAAAATGACCCTTTGAGTCCTATCATTCAAATAACTTAAAATCCACCTAAGAAGATCACCTGGAAACCCTAAAAGGTCCAATTTCCGGACTAAAATCGGGTGATTTACAGAATCAAACGCCTTACTAAAATCAGTGTAGACCACATCAGTCTGACGATTCTTTCTAAAACCTCCTATAACAAATGAAGTAAACTCCAAAAGGTTGGTTGTCGTTGACCTACGTTTTACAAATCCGTGTTGACAAGAGGAAATAAGGGACCTACAACTGTGTTGTAAATGAGGCGTAATAATGTTCTCAAAGAGCTTCGGTATTGCTGATAGCTTTGAAATACCTCTGTAATTACTTGCGTTCAATTTACTCCCTTTTTTATGAAGCGGGATAACAAACGATTCCTTCCATCTGTGTGGGAAATCGGATGTTTCTAAAGACAAAGTAAACAGTTTGTGCAATGGTCTACACAAAGTCTCAGCGCAATACCTAAGCACACATCCAGGGACTCCGTCAGGACCCGGAGAGTAGACTGGTTTGACCCTTTGCAAATCTAAAAGAAGTGAGCTTTTACTTATAACAGGACAACAAATAAAGTTTGATTTAGGAATGACATATGGGTAAGACTGATCTGGAGAACTTGATGTTGAATAGGTGGTTTGAAAAAACTGTGCAAAAAGATCGGCTATGGCTTGATCAGTGCTAGCAGCCGAATTTTCAAATTTAAGTGATGATGGGTAACTAGAAGATTTACGCTTTGTGTTAACAAAATTATAAAACTGTTTTGGATCCAGTGTAAACTGGGTCTTGCAACGAGCTAAATAGTTTTTATAACACTGGGCGTTAAGCACGGTGAAATCAGACCGAGCACTTAAGTATCGGGAAAAGGCAGCTTGTGAACCTGAAGCTCTAAACTTTTTGTAGAGTCTAGACTTTACATTTTTAAGTCGTGCCAGCTCTTTGTTAAACCACGGAGGTTGGTTTGAAATTTTAGGATAATACGTAGGAACGCATGTATCAAAAACTTCGTTTAATATGTTATAAAATATATTAACCGCTTCATTTATATTAGTACTTAAGTACAGATTGGACCAATCCGAGCAAGCTATAAGGCTATTAATGAGTGCAAAGTTCGCTCTACGAAAGCAGGGGATGCGTTTAGCTATTTTTTCAGATACTTCATACACTTTTGTACCCGTGTCAATAGTCAGCTCTAGCGTTGGGTGATAAGGGTCTTCTGGTAAAGTAATTGCAGAGGTTCTAGCTATGCAGACACAATCTGGACTGGAAACAAAGCATAGATCCAGTAATCGTCCTAAGAAATTTAATACATGATTTACTTGAGACAATGAAATATCAAGCAAACCGTCAAGAAAATCATACTGCGTTGAAGGTAACAATATATTTGAGGTTTCGACGGTGGACCATGTCGCCCTAGGTATATTAAAGTCACCTAAAACTATTAACTGATCCCTATCTGATAGTTTACTTGAAATAAACTGGATAGCGGACAGATGATTCGCATATGTCGGGAATTCCGATGATGGCGGAATATATGAACATGTTATGTATATAGAAATACCCGGAAGGGATAGTTTTATACACAGAAATTCAATGTCATTTATTTCGTCGGACGTTATTACTTCAGACGTTAATTCTGAGTCAACTGCAATTAAAACTCCACCTCCACGTCGGGACGGACGATCAAGCCTGTAAGTTGTGTACTTACTTGGAAAAACTTCGGAACTTAGAACTTCCGGTTTTAACCAGGTTTCAGTAAAAACAATAACATGGGAAGACAAGGAAAAACTATCAGTATACAATTTGGTCAACTTACTTTGTAAACCTCTTGTATTCTGATAATAAAGCTGAAGAAAAGAATCTAGTTTTTTGAGATAGATGAGGATGTAGATGTGGATGGCTCTTTAAAGGGATTTCCAACTTCCTTTGAACGAATTTTCTTTTTTTTAGCTTCGTACTCTTTAACAAAAATGCCAACAGGCCAAAAATTGGCTGAGCACATAGTTGCAAAATGAGCACAGGGAACACCGATCTTAAAAGATGATACTTCCCTAGCATATCGAAAATTAAATCGTTCAACCTTTAGATCATCAATCTGAACTTTGTTACGGATATAGGCCGTAATGTCCAGGGATGAAAGGTCAGGATTTAGCCGAGAAACAAAAATTTGTTTCCGCTGCGGTACACAGGTGACTGTTTTAGGTACCACACATGTGACAGGTTTTGGTACTACGGCATTTACGGCTGCACTACCAGTTTCATTCGGTACTCCGGACGTTAAGTCAACATGCGGCGTTGGAATTATTAAAGTATTGTTTATAGCAGATTTTTCGGGCGTCTCATGCGGCAAAATCTCGCGTCCTTTGCATTCGGAAACCGAATCTTTTTTAGCTTTCGATCTCAGTACCATTTGTGCGGCGGCTGAGATCGACTGCTGTGCTGCAGACCCAGGATCGCCAGAGAGAGTTACACTAGCGGCTACCGTGGGTTGTCTATCGACCGCGATCTTTTTACGCTTAGGAGAATCGGGCTCAGATAGCATACGGCTAGTGAGCTGCGACTCAAGCGCCACAAGCAGATCCGTATTTTTACGGCTGTTCCGGATTAATTCCGTAACAGTGCTTTTTGTAAGCCGCCTTATAGAGAGTGCCTGGGTTTCATAAGCAATACATTCATCACAATAGTAGCGCAAGCCACTTCTCATGTCGATTGCATCGCGTACCAGGCCCGAATAGCCAAGGCATTTTGCATGAAAAATATTCTCACACGAATGGCACGGAATGCTCTGTTGTCCAGCCGAAATTAACGACTTGCATTTCTTTAAATTGCAGACAGCCATTATCGCGATATTCCGAACCACAGTGCCAAGAGAATAAAGCTACGCAAGTAAAAGAGAGAGTTAGAGAGCGGGAGAGAATGAGCGGGAGTAAGTAAGCTGGGGGAGCGTAAGTTTTAGATGTTCCAAAAACAAAGTTATAAGCGGGAGTGCGGGAGAGCGGGTAACTACCGTTTAGACACTTACCGCTCCAAACAGCGTTTGGAAGAAAAGAAGAAGGCAATTAGAAAAAAACAATAACAACAAACACTGCACAGAGATTAGAACGTGCAAACTAATTTTGTTAATTTAAACACAAAACAATCACTATGCACTCGCGAAGCGAACGGATGTTGTTAGGGACATAAAAAGTTATATAAACGTATGAAAATATGAATTAAACCCCGATGGTTTATGGACAAAAAGAACAAAAATTCGGAGCGCAAGACAAAAACACGACCGTTCGCTGAAAGAGCGTTGTTAAAAAAAAAAAAAAAAAAAAAAAAAAAAAAAAAAAACGGTAATATTTTTTACTTCCTTTAAAGCCATATATTTTAATGCAGATAGCAACATTATCATTCCACTAGCCCATAAATGTATTCCATATCGAAATCCGAGTCCTTTTGGCCAAGTTATGGGCTTTTAAAAATGGAAAGACTGCCCATTTCTGTAAACCTTCGCAAAATTAAAATCAATGACATTAAAACGGTCATATTTTTTACTACACTTAAAGCTATATATTTTAATGCAGATAGCAACATTATCATTCCACTAGCCCATAGAAGTTTTCCATATCGAAATCCGAGTCCTTTTGACCAAGTTATGGGCTTTTAAAGATGGAGAGAAGGCCCATTTCTGTAAACCTTCGCAAAATTAAAATCAATGACATAAAAACGGTCATATTTTTTACTACATTTAAAGCTATATATTTCAATGCAGATAACAACATAATCATTCAACAATCCCATAAAGGTATGCCATATCGAAATCCGAGTTCTTTTGACCAAGTTATGGGCTTTTAAAGATGGAGAGAAGGCCCATTTCTGTAAACCTTCGCAAAATTAAAATCAATTACATAAAAACGGTCATATTTTTTACTACCTTTAAAGCTATATAATTTAATGCAGATAACAACATAATCATTCCACAAGCCCATAAAGGTATGCTAAATCGAAATCCGAGTTCTGTTGACCAAGTTATGGGCTTTTAAAGATGGAGTAAAGGCCCATTTCTGTAAACCTTCGCAAAATTAAAATCAATGACATAAAAACGGTCATATTTTTTACAACATTTAAAGCTATATATTTCAATGCAGATAACAACATAATCATTCCACAAGCCCATAAAGGCATACCATATCAAAATCCGAGTTGTTTTGACCAAGTTATGGGCTTTTAAAGATGGAGAAAGGCCCATTTCTGTAAACATCCGCAAAATTAAAATCAATGACATAAAAACGGTCATATTTCTTACCATTTTTAAAGTTATATACTTTAGTGCAGATAACAACATAATAATTCCACAAGCCCCTAAAGGTATGCCGTATTGAAATCAGAGTCCTTTTGACCAAGTTATGGGCTTTCAAAGATGGAGAGAAGGCCAATTTCTGTAAACCTCCGCAAAATTAAAGTCAATGACATAAAAACGGTCATATTTTTTACTACCTTTAAAGCTATATATTTTAATGCAGATAGCAACATTATCATTCCACTAGCCCATAAAGGTATTCCATATCGAAGTCCGAGTCCTTTTGGCCAAGTTATGGGCTTTTAAAGATGGAAAGAAGGCCCATTTCTGTAAGCCTTCGCAAAATTAAAATCAATGACATAAAAACGGTCATATTTTTTACTACCTTTAAAGCTATATATTTTAATGCAGATAACAACATAATCATTCCACAAAACCCTAATGGTATGCCATATCGAAATCCGAGTCCTTTTGACCAAGTTATGGGCTTTTAAAGATGGAGAGAAGGCCCATTTCTGTAAACCTTCGCAAAATTAAAATCAATGACATAAAAACGGTCATATTTTTTACTACATTTAAAGCTATATATTTTAATGAAGATAACAACATAATCATTTCACAAGCCCATAAAGGTATGCCAAATCGAAATCCGAGTTCTTTTGACCAAGTTATGGGCTTTTAAAGATGGACAGAAGGCCCATTTCTGTAAACCTTCGCTAAATTAAAATTAATGACATAAAAACGGTCATATTTTTTACTACCTTTAAAGCGATAAATACTTTTATGCAGATAGCAACATTATCATTCCACTAGTTATGGGCTTTTAAAGATGGAGAGAAGGCCCACTTCTGTAAACCTTCGCAAAATTAAAATCAATGACATAAAAACGGTCATATTTTTTACTACATTTAAAGCTATATATTTCAATGCAGATAACAACATAATCATTCAACAATCCCATAAAGGTATGCCATATCGAAATCCGAGTTCTTTTGACCAAGTTATGGGCTTTTAAAGATGGAGAGAAGGCCCATTTCTGTAAACCTTCGCAAAATTAAAATCAATTACATAAAAACGGTCATATTTTTTACCATCTTTAAAGTTATATATTTTAGTGCAGATAACAACATAATCATTCCAGAAGCCTGTAAATGTATGCCATATCGAATTCCGAGTCCTTTTGACCAAGTTATGGGCTTTTAAAGATAAAGAGAAGGCCCATTTCTGTATGCCTTAGCAAAATTAAAATCAATGACATAAAAACGGTCATATTTTTTACTACCTTTAAAGCTATATAATTTAATGCAGATAACAACATAATCATTTCACAAGCCCATAAAGGTATGCCAAATCGAAATCCGAGTTCTTTTGACCAAGTTATGGGCTTTTAAAGATGGACAGAAGGCCCATTTCTGTAAACCTTCGCTAAATTAAAATTAATGACATAAAAACGGTCATATTTTTTACTACCTTTAAAGCGATAAATACTTTTATGCAGATAGCAACATTATCATTCCACTAGTTATGGGCTTTTAAAGATGGAGAGAAGGCCCACTTCTGTAAACCTTCGCAAAATTAAAATCAATGACATAAAAACGGTCATATTTTTTACTACATTTAAAGCTATATATTTCAATGCAGATAACAACATAATCATTCAACAATCCCATAAAGGTATGCCATATCGAAATCCGAGTTCTTTTGACCAAGTTATGGGCTTTTAAAGATGGAAAGAAGGCCCATTTCTGTAAACCTTCGCAAAATTAAAATCAATTACATAAAAACGGTCATATTTTTTACCATCTTTAAAG
This sequence comes from Drosophila subpulchrella, assembly GCF_014743375.2. Lineage (NCBI taxonomy): Eukaryota > Metazoa > Arthropoda > Insecta > Diptera > Drosophilidae > Drosophila > Drosophila subpulchrella. Next base: position 739,486 of record NW_023665530.1, read on the forward strand.
TTATATATTTTAGTCAACGGTCATATTTTTTACCATCTTTAAAGTTATATACTTTAGTCAACGGTCATATTTTTTTACCATCTTTAAACTTATATATTTTAGTGCAGATAGCAACATAATCATTCTACAAGCCTGTAAAGGTATGCCATATCGAAATCCGAGTCCTTTTGACCAAGTTATGGGCTTTTAAAGATAAAGAGAAGGCCCATTTCTGTAAGCCTTCGCAAAATTAAAATCAATGACATAAGAACGGTCATATTTTTTACTACCTTTAAAGCTATATAATTTAACGCAGATAACAACATAATCATTCCACAAGCCCATAAAGGTATGCCAAATCGAAATCCGAGTTCTGTTGACCAAGTTATGGGCTTTTAAAGATGGAGAGAAGGCCCATTTCTGTAAACCTTCGCAAAATTAAAATCAATGACACAAAAACGGTCATATTTTTTACTACAATTAAAGCTATATATTTCAATGCAGATAACAACATAATCATTCCACAAGCCCATAAAGGTATACCATATAAAAATCGAGTTGTTTTGACCAAGTAATGGGCTTTTAAAGATGGAAAAAGGCCCATTTCTGTAAACCTGCGCAAAATTAAAATCAATGACATAAAAACGGTCATATTTTTTACCATTTTTAAAGTTATATACTTTAGTGCAGATAACAACATAATAATTCCACAAGCCCCTAAAGGTATGCCGTATTGAAATCCGAGTCCTTTTGACCAAGTTATGGGCTTTCAAAAATGGAGAGAAGGCCAATTTCTGTAAACCTTCGCAAAATTAAAATCAATGACATAAAAACGGTCATATTTTTTACTACCTTTAAAGCTATATATTTTAATGCAGATAGCAACATTATCATTCCACTAGCCCATAAAGGTATTCCATATCGAAATCGGAGTCCTTTTGGCCAAGTTATGGGCTTTTAAAGATGGAAAGAAGGCCCATTTCTGTAAGCCTTCCCAAAATTAAAATCAATGACATAAAAACGGTCATATTTTTACTACCTTTAAAGCTATATATTTTAATGCAGATAACAACATAATCATTCCACAAAACCCTAATGGTATGCCATATCGAAATCCGAGTCCTTTTGACCAAGTTATGGGCTCTTAAAGTTGGAGAGAAGGCCCATTTCCGTAAGCCTTCGCAAAATTAAAATCATGGGCGCATATTCAATGCTTTGTGGATATTGGGCACATTAAGAGAGCGTTTGCGGATGTAAGCTTGCCAAAATCATATGGAGTTGGCAGGCCGACGACATCATCAGGCCAAGGACAGCAAGAAGACTCGCTGTTTCAATTGCAATGCAAAAGGGCATTGGGCATACGAGTGCAGGAAGTCGAAGCGGGAGAAAGGATCGTGCTATGCGTGCGGTAAGAGGGGACATTTTGTTGCGAAATGCTTGAACAATAAAAACATGAACGAGGGCGAAAATAATTATGTAAGATATGTTGAAATTAATTTTGTAGATGATTCAAATACCAGGTTAATTGCAGAATGCCTCATAGATACAGGAAGTCCGATTTCATTTATTAAAATATCCAAAGTACCCAAAGACATTTCAAAATTACCAGTTTTAAGTTCATATTACGGTTTAAACAAAAGTTACCTAAAAACGCATGGAAAAGTATTATGTTATGTTATGAAAAATTTAGATAAAATACATTTTAATTTAGTTATTGTGGCAAACGAATCCATGAGTCATGATGTAATCTTGGGACGAGATTTTATGGATGCTTGTAATCTAAATTTAAGCCTTGACACTTTGAAAATGGTTACAGTTGAGAATATTGAAAATCCTTCTGATGTTAGTGATGAAAAGCAGATAGTTAGCGATGATGTTAGTGATGAAAAGCTGATAGTTAGCGATGATGTTAGTGATGAAAAGCAGATAGTTAGCGATGATGTTAGTGATGAAAAGCAGATAGTTAGCGATGATGTTAGTGATGAAAAGCAGATAGTTAGCGATGATGTTAGTGCTGAAAAACAGATAGTTAGCGATGATGTTAGTGATGAAAAGCAAATAATTAGCGATGTTGTTAGTAATGTTAGAAATAAAAATACAATTTTTAGCGATGTTAATCATGGAATTAGGGACAGCAGGGAAACAATTAAAGAAATTTTTAGTAAAATCAGGGATGAAGAAGAAGTTACGAATAAAAATTATGTTGAGCCGGAAATAAATCTTGTGGAAAAGGAATTATTTAATATAAATTTAACGGATGAAAGTGTAGAATACAAAGTTGGTGATCATGTGAATTATAATGTTAGGTGTCAGTTTGTTAGGATGGTAGAAAGTTGTTATGTAAATAAAGAAAGGCCAAAGGAACCGGAGGTTAGATGCGAAATGAAATTAAGATTAGAGGACTCAAATCCTTTCAGTTGTTCGCCCAGACGTTTAGCTTACACAGAGAAAGAAAAATTACAGGTGATATTAGACGAATACTTAAGTGAAGGAATTATAAGGCCAAGTGAAGCTGAGTATGCATCTCCAATAGTGTTAGTTAAAAAGAAGTCAGGCGACTTACGACTATGTGTAGATTACCGAAAGCTTAACAAGACTATGGTGAAAGATAATTATCCGTTACCTTTGATTGACGATTTATTAGATACATTAGTAAATAAAACAATATTTTCGAAATTAGATTTAAAGCATGGCTACTTTCATGTGTTTGTGGATAGTGAATCGATAAAATATACCTCATTTATGACGCCTTTAGGACAATTTGAGTTTATGCGGATGCCAATGGGGCTGAAGAATGCACCAGCGGTGTTTCAACGATTTATCAATAAGATTTTTGCAGACATGATAAGGGATGGTAAGGTAGTTATATACATGGACGATATCATGATTGCGAGTAAAGAAATGCAAGAACATTTAAGTGTTCTTAGAGAAGTTTTTGATCGATTATCAAGAAACAAACTAGAATTAAGAATGGACAAGTGTGAGTTTCTACAAGCAAGTGTACAATACTTAGGATTTTTGGTAACTAGCAAAGGAATACAGGCTAATGACAAAGGAATAGAAGCTGTTCGAGATTTTCCCGTTCCAGACAAAGTACACGGTGTTAGAAGCTTTCTGGGTTTGTGTTCGTATTTTAGAAGGTTCATTAAAGACTTTTCGATGATCGCTAAACCTCTATATGAATTGTTAAAAAAGGATAAAGAATTTGTATTTGAAGAAAAGGAATTGCAATGTTTTGAAATGCTTAAGAAAAAGTTGGTGGAAGCTCCAGTGTTAGGATTATATTATTACAAGGACGAGGAAGAATTGCATACAGACGCCAGTGCACAAGGTTTTGGAGCAGTTTTGCTGCAAAGAAAAGAGGATAAAAATCTCCATCCAATATTTTATTTTTCGAAAGCAACAACAAAAGACGAAGCAAAGTATCATAGTTTTGAACTGGAAACGTTAGCAATAATTTACGCTCTTAGAAAATTTAGAATTTATGTGCAGGGTAGAAGATTTAGAATAGTCACAGATTGTAACTCACTGAAGTTGACGTTAAATAGAATTGAGTTAAGCCCCCGTATTGCACGGAGGGCATTAGAATTGCTAGAATATGACTTTGAATTAGTTCATAAATCGGGAAAACTTATGCAACATGTTGACGCGTTAAGTAGAAATACAAACATAATGGTAGTAGAAACGAATAGCTTTGAAGATAATTTAATTATTTGTCAAGCGAAAGATGAAAAATTAAAAGATGTTAGAAAAAAGTTAGAAAATGAGGAAGATAAAATGTTTGAGATGAGGAATGGAGTTATATATAGAAAGTCGAATGATGGAAAGTTATTATTTTGTGTTCCAGAAGAAATGGAGGAAAAGATATTATACAAATATCACAATGAATTAGGTCATTTAGGAAGAGATAAAGTTATGGATGCTATTGTTAGGACGTATTGGTTTTCGAATATGAAAGAGAAAGTGGTTAGACATATTGAAAATTGTATAAGATGTGTAGCATATTCGCCAAAGTCAGGCAAAGGGGAAGGACTGTTGCACAGTATACCAAAAGGAAATGTGCCATTCGAAATTATACATATTGATCATTATGGACCGGTTGATAATGGAAGAGCAAAGAAACATCTCTTTGTGGTTATAGATGGATTTACTAAATTTGTTAGGCTATATGCAACAAAAACGACGAACACAAAGGAAGTAATTATAGCATTGAAAGACTACTTTAGGTCTTACAGCAGACCAACTTGTATAGTTTCGGATAGGGGAAGCTGTTTTACGTCGGAAGATTTTGGAAAATTTATGGAAGAATGCAATATTAAACATGTCAAAATTGCGACTGGGTCACCTCAAGCCAATGGACAAGTAGAAAGGATTAATAGAATTGTGGGACCAATGATAGCTAAATTAGCAGATCCAGAACAGAAAATGCATTGGGACACAGTTGTGGAAGATGTTGAGTTTTCATTAGACAACACGAAGCAAAGAAGCATAGCACAAATGCCAAGTAAAATGTTGTTTGGAATCGAGCAGAAAGGAAAAGTTATTGATGAATTGAGACAAAAGTTAGAAGAATTAGATAATGTTAGTGATGTTAGAGATTTAGACAAAATTAGAAAAGATGGTTCAGAAGCGCAAAGAAAATTACAAAAAGACAACGAACAGAGATACATTGGATTGGAAAACGAAAATAAAGTTGTAAACATATCTAAGAATTTGTAAATACAAAACTAAATTATAGAAACTAAGATAAATATAAGCCGAAATCAATTGTAAATTAACACTAGATCAGGGGATCTTAAAATGTCAGGACGGCCGAATTGTAGCAGGATTGCTACGTCATAGTAAGTATGTATGTGTATGTTAATGTATTCCTTCTAGATCATTCGTGTAAGTTCTAAGAATAAGTTGTTATTGTTGTACGATGCCGCTCACTGTTCTCTATCTCTCTCATCGCTCTCACACTCTCCCAATGAGTCGGGGGTTGATGCGGATCGTGAGCTGAGAGCGAGAGCAGTTGAACGCCGACCGTGATCCTGAACAGACGAAATTATAAAATAAAGACTAGAAGTACATACATATGTGTGTTGGTGTTTAACTTTGGGGGAATATATCATACCCCTACACCATCCCTTATCATGTCTGCAACAATCTTATTGATAAATCGTTGAAACACCGCTGGTGCATTCTTCAGCCCCATTGGCATCCGCATAAACTCAAATTGTCCTAAAGGCGTCATAAATGAGGTATATTTTATCGATTCACTATCCACAAACACATGAAAGTAGCCATGCTTTAAATCTAATTTCGAAAATATTGTTTTATTTACTAATGTATCTTATAAATCGTCAATCAAAGGTAACGGATAATTATCTTTCACCATAGTCTTGTTAAGCTTTCGGTAATCTACACATAGTCGTAAGTCGCCTGACTTCTTTTTAACTAACACTATTGGAGATGCATACTCAGCTTCACTTGGCCTTATAATTCCTTCACTTAAGTATTCGTCTAATATCACCTGTAATTTTTCTTTCTCTGTGTAAGCTAAACGTCTGGGCGAACAACTGAAAGGTTTTGAGTCCTCTAATCTTAATTTCATTTCGCATCTAACCTCCGGTTCCTTTGGCCTTTCTTTATTTACATAACAACTTTCTACCATCCTAACAAACTGACACCTAACATTATAATTCACATGATCACCAACTTTGTATTCTACACTTTCATCCGTTAAATTTATATTAAATAATTCCTTTTCCACAAGATTTATTTCCGGCTCAACATAATTTTTATTCGTAACTTCTTCTTCATCCCTGATTTTACTAAAAATTTCTTTAATTGTTTCCCTGCTGTCCCTAATTCCATGATTAACATCGCTAAAAATTGTATTTTTATCCCTAACATTACTAACAACATCGCTAATTATTTGCTTTTCATCACTAACATCATCGCTAACTATCTGTTTTTCAGCACTAACATCATCGCTAACTATCTGCTTTTCATCACTAACGTCATCGCTAACTATCTGCTTTTCATCACTAACATCATCGCTAACTATCTGCTTTTCATCACTAACATCATCGCTAACTATCAGCTTTTCATCACTAACATCATCGCTAACTATCTGCTTTTCATCACTAACATCAGAAGGATTTTCAATATTCTCAACTGTAACCATTTTCAAAGTGTCAAGGCTTAAATTTAGATTACAAGCATCCATAAAATCTCGTCCCAAGATTACATCATGACTCATAGATTCGTTTGCCACAATAACTAAATTAAAATGTATTTTATCTAAATTTTTCATAACATAACATAATACTTTTCCATGCGTTTTTAGGTAACTTTTGTTTAAACCGTAATATGAACTTAAAACTGGTAATTTTGAAATGTCTTTGGGTACTTTGGATATTTTGATAAATGAAATCGGACTTCCTGTATCTATGAGGCATTCTGCAATTAACCTGGTATTTGATTCATCTACAAAATTAATTTCAACATATCTTACATAATTATTTTCGCCCTCGTTCATGTTTTTATTGTTCAAGCATTTCGCAACAAAATGTCCCCTCTTACCGCACGCATAGCACGATCCTTTCTCCCGCTTCGACTTCCTGCACTCGTATGCCCAATGCCCTTTTGCATTGCAATTGAAACAGCGAGTCTTCTTGCTGTCCTTGGGACCCGTTGATGTCGTCGGCCCAACTCCATATGATTTTGGCAAGCTTACATCCGCAAACGCTCTCTTAATGTGCCCAATATCCACAAAGCATTGAATATGCGCCTGATTACGTAGCCCTTGATTGGGAATTCCTTCGATGATGCAGCTCAACATTTCATCAGCATCAATATTAATACCTTGAGCAAGCATTATCTTGTCGTCGACATACCTCCCAAAAGTTTCGCTTTGTTTCCATTTGCGACCTTCGAATTTGCGTCTTATCTCCAACTTCGATGATTTTCCGCCAAACGTTGAAATCAGCTCTGCAGTCAAGCTATCCAACGGTAGCAACACGCGGTCTGAATTTGCGTGCAGCCACTCATAAGCTTTTCCTTTAATTTTGCTCACCATTAGCATTTTCTCGAATTTTCCACCTATTCCATAAATCTTCGCGATATTATGCATTTGAGTAGTCCATTTGCAGGCACACGACTCGCCAGCAAACTCTCTCAACACCTGTGTTGCCATACTCAACGAGACGCCGATGCTCTCGTTAAAGTTTTCCACCACCGCAACGTTGCCGTTTTTGCGTTCCTAGAATTCTCTCCAGCCTGGTTGTGCATGTCGTCTTCTGTATAGTTTTCGTTCCGTTTGCTTCTAATTCTGAGAATGCTGCCAGCAATTTCGTCATTCCTTTCACCATCTTCGCCGTTAATTTCGCCGTCTTCTTCGTCGTAATTCTCAATGCTGCCGTCTTCGCCGTTACTTTTGTCGCCGTCTTCTTCGTCGTAACTCTGGATGCCGCCGTCTTTGCCGTTACTTTTGTCGCCGTCTTCTTCGTTGTAACTCTGGATGCCGCCGTCTTTGCCGTTACTTTCGTCTCCGTCTTTGCTGTTACTTTTGTCGCCGCCTTCTTTCTGGATAGTTCCGCCGCCGTCTTCGAAATTCTCGTCGCCGCTGTCTTCGCCTTTACTTTTGTCGCCGTCTTTGTCTCCTCTTTGTCTCGCCATTTCGTCAAACTTTTCCCGAATTTCCTTCGGTATATTATTTAATCGCAAGATCAATTGTCTCTTTGTTCCGGTTGTTGATAACTTCAATACACTCAACCACCTTTTTAATTGTTCAATCGACTCGTTGTTTAAATCCATTTTGATTTTCTTTATACTAACGATTTAATTACTTGGCTCGTGATCGGCCCACTTCTGATTTTGTAGGGGTATGATATATTCCCCCAAAGTTAAACACCAACACACATATATATGTACTTCTAGTCTTTATTTTATAATTTCGTCTGTTCAGGATCACGGTCGGCGTTCAACTGCTCTCGCTCTCAGCTCACGATCCGCATCAACCCCCGACTCATTGGGAGAGTGTGAGAGCGATGAGAGAGATAGAGAACAGTGAGCGGCATCGTACAACAACAACAACTTATTCTTAGAACTTACACGAATGATCTAGAAGGAATACATTAACATACACATACATACATACTACGACGTAGCAATCCTGCTACAAAAGCGATATATATTTTAATGCAGATAGCAACATTATCATTCCACTAGCCCATAGAAGTTTTCCATATCGAAATCCGAGTTCTTTTGACCAAGTTATGGGCTTTTAAAGATGGAGAGAAGGGCCATTTCTGTAAACCTTCGCAAAATTAAAATCAATGACATAAAAACGGTCTTCGCCTTTACTTTTGTCGCCGTCTTTGTCTCCTCTTTGTCTCGCCATTTCGTCAAACTTTTCCCGAATTTCCTTCGGTATATTATTTAATCGCAAGATCAATTGTCTCTTTGTTCCGGTTGTTGATAACTTCAATACACTCAACCACCTTTTTAATTGTTCAATCGACTCGTTGTTTAAATCCATTTTGATTTTCTTTATACTAACGATTTAATTACTTGGCTCGTGATCGGCCCACTTCTGATTTTGTAGGGGTATGATATATTCCCCCAAAGTTAAACACCAACACACATATATATGTACTTCTAGTCTTTATTTTATAATTTCGTCTGTTCAGGATCACGGTCGGCGTTCAACTGCTCTCGCTCTCAGCTCACGATCCGCATCAACCCCCGACTCATTGGGAGAGTGTGAGAGCGATGAGAGAGATAGAGAACAGTGAGCGGCATCGTACAACAACAACAACTTATTCTTAGAACTTACACGAATGATCTAGAAGGAATACATTAACATACACATACATACATACTACGACGTAGCAATCCTGCTACAAAAGCGATATATATTTTAATGCAGATAGCAACATTATCATTCCACTAGCCCATAGAATATCGAAATCCGAGTTCTTTTGACCAAGTTATGGGCTTTTAAAGATGGAGAGAAGGGCCATTTCTGTAAACCTTCGCAAAATTAAAATCAATGACATAAAAACGGTCATATTTTTTATTACATTTAAAGCTATATATTTCAATGCAGATAACAACATAATTATTCAACAATCCCATAAAGGTATGCCATATCGAAATCCGAGTTCTTTTGACCAAGTTATGGGCTTTTAAAGATGGAGAGAAGAGCCATTTCTGTAAACCTTCGCAAAATTAAAATCAATTACATAAAAACGGTCATATTTTTTACTACATTTAAAGCTATATATTTCAATGCAGATAACAACATAATCATTCCACAAGCCCATAAAGGTATACCATATCGAAATCCGAGTCCTTTTGACCAAGTTATGGGCTTTTAAAGATGGAGAGAAGGCCCATTTCTGTAAGCCTTCGCAAAATTAAAATCAATGACATAAAAACAGTCATATTTTTTACTACATTTAAAGCTATATATTTCAATGCAGATAACAACATAATCATTCCACAAGCCCATTAAGGTATACCATATCAAAATCCGAGTTGTTTTGACCAAGTTATGGGCTTTTAAAGATGGCAAAAAGGCCCATTTCTGTAAACCTGCGCAAAATTAAAATCAATGACATAAACACGGTCATAATTTTTATTATATATTTTAATGCAGATAAAAACATAATCATTCCACAAGCACATAAAGGTATGCCATATCAAAATCCAAGTCCTTTTGACCAATTTATTGGCTTTTAAAGATGGAGAGAAGGCCCATTTCTGTAAACATTCGCAAAATTAAAGTCAATGACATAAAAACGATCATATTTTTTACTACCTTTAAAGCTATATATTTTAATGCAGATAAGAATATAATCATTTCACAAGCCCATAAAGGTATGGCATATCGAAAGTCGAGCCCTTTTGACCAAGCTATGGGCTTTTAAAGATGGAGAGAAGGCCCATTTCTGTAAACCTTCGCAAAATTAAAATCAATGACATAAAAACGGTCATATTTTGTACAACATTTAAAGCTTTATATTTTAATGCAGATAACAACATAATCATTCCACAAGCCCATAAAGGTATGCCATATCGAAATCCGAGTTCTTTTGACCAAGTTACGGGCTTTTAAAGATGGAAAAAAGGCCCATTTCTGTAAACCTTCGCAAAATTAAAATCAATGACAAAAAACTTTCATATTTTTTACCATCTTTACAGTTATACACCTTAGTGCAGATAACAACATAATAATTCCACAAGCCCCTAAAGGTATGCCATATTGAAATCCGAGTCCTTTTGGAGAGATGGAGAGAAGGCCCCTTTCTGTAAGCCTTCACAAAATTAAAATCAATGACATAAAAACGGTCATATTTTTTAATACCTTTAAAGTTATACATTTTAATGCAGATAACAAGGCGCCTTTTGACCAAGTTATGGGCTTTTAAAGATGGAGAGAAGGCCCATTTCTGGACCTTCGCAAAAATAAAATCAATGACATAAAAACGGTCATATTTTTTACTACTTTTAAAGTTATATATTTAAATGCAGATAGCAACATAATCATTCCAAAAGCCCATAAAGGTATGCCATATCGAAATTCAAGTCCTTTTGACCAAGTTATGGGCTTTTAATGATGGAGAGAAGGCCCATTTCTGTAAGCCTTCGCAAAATTAAAACAAGGAAGAACGCTATAGTCGAGTACCTCGACTATTAGATACCCGTTACTCAGCTCAAGGGACCAAAGGGAAATGGAGATATGCAAGCAGCAAAGCGAGATTGAAATGCGCCACCTATCGGCGGTAGACAGATTTAAGCGTTATGGGCGTTAGAGTGGGCGTGGCAATTTTTTTTTGAATAAATCGATAGGTATTGATGAGACCAATACATTTCAGTTAAAATTTTTATTCTAGCATCAAAACTGTAGGAGCCACAGTTTTGGGCGGTTTGTGGGCGTTATAGTGGGCGTGGCACTCTACTGAAAAAAACTTGCGCTGCGTAAGAAGCTCAGGAATCTGCACGCCAAATCTCAAAAGCCTAGCTCTCATAGTTTCCGAGATCTCAGCGTTCATCCGGACAGACAGACGGACAGACGGACAGACGCACAAACGGACACGGCTAGATCGACTCGGCTAGTGATCCTGATCAAGAATATATATACTTTATGGGGTCGGAAACGCTTCCTTCTGCCTGTTACATACTTTCCGACGAATCTAGTATACCCTTTTACTCTACGAGTAACGGGTATAATCAATGACATAAAAACGGTCATATTTTGTACTATCTTTAAAGCTATATATTTTAATGCAGATAACGACATAATCATTCCACAAGCCCATAAAGGTATTCCATATCGAAATCCGAGTCCTTTTGACCAAGTTATGGGCTTTTAAAGATGGAGAGAAGGCCCATTTCTGTAAGCCTTCGCAAAACTAAAATCAATGACATAAACACGGTCATATTTTGTACTACTTTTAAAGTTATATATTTTAATGCAGATAACCACATAATCATTCCACAAGCCCATGAAGGTATGCCATGTCGAAATCCGAGTCCTTTTGACCAAGTTTGGGCTTTTAAGGATGGAGAGAAGGCCCATTTCTGGCCCTTCGCACAAATAAAATCAATGACATAAAAACGGTCATATTTTTTACTACCTTTAAAGTTATATATTTTAATGCAGATTACAACATAATCATTCCACGAGCCCATAAAGGTATGCCATATCGAAATCCGAGTCCTTTTGACCAACTTATGGGCTTTTAAAGATGGAGAGAAGTCCCATTTCTGTAAGCCTTCGCAAAATTAAAATCAATGACACAAAAACGGTCATATTTTTTACTACCTTTAAAGTTATATATTTTAATGCAGATAACAACATATTCATTCCACAAGCCCATGAAGGTATGCCATATCGAAATCCGAGTCCCTTTGACCAAGTTATGGGCTTTTAAAGATGAAGAGAAGGCCCATTTCTAGCCCTTCGCACAAACAAAATCAATGACATGAAATCGGTCATATTTTTTACTACCTTTAAAGTTATATATTTAAATGCAGATAACAACATAATCATTCCACAAGCCCATGAAGGTATGCCATATCGAAATCCGAGTCCTTTTGACCAAGTTATGGGCTTTTAAAGATGGAGAGAAGGCCCATTTCTGGCCCTTCGCACAAATAAAATCAATGACATAAAAACGGTCATATTTATACCCGTTACTCGTAGAGTAAAAGGGTATACTAGATTCGTCGGAAAGTATGTAACAGGCAGAAGGAAGCGTTTCCGACCCCATAAAGTATATATATTCTTGATCAGGATCACTAGCCGAGTCGATCTAGCCATGTCCGTCTGTCCGTCTGTCCGTCTGTCTGTCCGGATGAACGCTGAGATCTTGGAAACTATGAGAGCTAGGCTATTGAGATTTGGCGGGCAGATTCCTGAGCTTCTTACGCAGCGCAAGTTTGTTTCAGTAGAGTGCCACGCCCACTCTAACGCCCACAAACCGCCCAAAACTGTGGCTCCTACAGTTTTGATGTTAGATAGAAAATTTTAACTGAAATGTATTAGTCTTGTTCATACCTATCGATTGACCCAAAAAAAATTTTTCTACGCCCACTCTAACGCCCACAAACCTCCCAAGAAAAAAAGCTATGACGTCAGAGCCAGACAGTGCGAAATGTTTTTACGCGTGTATGTGTGTGTATGTAAATAGTTGCCGGCCGAACTTAGCGGCAAAGAGAAAAGCACTGCCGGCGCTCAGAGAGAGCAAAGTGCGCGGCTAACTTATTCTATTGAACAATGAATTTGTCACGCCTACCCTAACGCACACAACGCTTAAATCTGTCTTCCGCCGGTAGGTGGCGCATTTAAATCTCGCTTTGCTGCTTGCATATCTCCATTTCCCTTTGGTCGCTTAAGCTGAGTAACGGGTATCTGATAGTCGAGGTACTCGACTATAGCGTTCTCCCTTGTTTTTACTACTTTTAAAGTTATATATTTAAATGCAGATAGCAACATAATCATTCCAAAAGCCCATAAAGGTATGCCATATCGAAATTCAAGTCCTTTTGACCAAGTTATGGGCTTTTAATGATGGAGAGAAGGCCCATTTCTGTAAGCCTTCGCAAAATTAAAACAAGGAAGAACGCTATAGTCGAGTACCTCGACTATTAGATACCCGTTACTCAGCTAAAGGGACCAAAGGGAAATGGAGATATGCAAGCAGCAAAGCGAGATTGAAATGCGCCACCTATCGGCGGTGGACAGATTTAAGCGTTATGGGCGTTAGAGTGGGCGTGGCAATTTTTTTTTGAATCAATCGATAGGTATTGATGAGAACAATACATTTCAGTTAAAATTTTTATTCTAGCATCAAAACTATAGGAGCCACAGTTTTGGGCGGTTTGTGGGCGTTAGAGTGGGGGTGGCACTCTACTGAAAAAAACTTGCGCTGCGTAAGAACCTCAGGAATCTGCACGCCAAATCTCAAAAGCCTAGCTCTCATAGTTTCCGAGATCTCAGCGTTCATCCGGACAGACAGACGGACAGACGGACAGACGGACAGACGCACATACGGACATGGCTAGATCGACTCGGCTAGTGATCCTGATCAAGAATATATATACTTTATGGGGTCGGAAACGCTTCCTTCTGCCTGTTACATACTTTCCGACGAATCTAGTATACCCTTTTACTCTACGAGTAACGGGTATAATCAATGACATAAAAACGGTCATATTTTGTACTATCTTTAAAGCTATATATTTTAATGCAGATAACGACATAATCATTCCACAAGCCCATAAAGGTATTCCATATCGAAATCCGAGTCCTTTTGACCAAGTTATGGGCTTTTAAAGATGGAGAGAAGGCCCATTTCTGTAAGCCTTCGCAAAACTAAAATCAATGACATAAACACGGTCATATTTTGTACTACTTTTAAAGTTATATATTTTAATGCAGATAACCACATAATCATTCCACAAGCCCATGAAGGTATGCCATGTCGAAATCCGAGTCCTTTTGACCAAGTTTAGGCTTTTAAGGATGGAGAGAAGGCCCATTTCTGGCCCTTCGCACAAATAAAATCAATGACATAAAAACGGTCATATTTTTTACTACCTTTAAAGTTATATATTTTAATGCAGATTACAACATAATCATTCCACGAGCCCATAAAGGTATGCCATATCGAAATCCGAGTCCTTTTGACCAACTTATGGGCTTTTAAAGATGGAGAGAAGTCCCATTTCTGTAAGCCTTCGCAAAATTAAAATCAATGACACAAAAACGGTCATATTTTTTACTACCTTTAAAGTTATATATTTTAATGCAGATAACAACATAATCATTCCACAAGCCCATGAAGGTATGCCATATCGAAATCCGAGTCCCTTTGACCAAGTTATGGGCTTTTAAAGATGAAGAGAAGGCCCATTTCTAGCCCTTCGCACAAACAAAATCAATGACATGAAATTGGTCATATATTTTACTACCCTTAAAGTTGTATATTTAAATGCAGATAACAACATAATCATTCCAAAAGCCAAAAAAGGTATACCATATCGAAATCCGAGTCCTTTTGACCAAGTTATGGGCTTTTAAAGATGGAGAGAAGGCCCATTTCTGGCCCTTCGCACAACTAAAATCAATGACATAAAAACGGTCATATTTTTTACAACCTTTAAAGTTATATATTTTAATGCAGATAACAACGAGTCCTTTTGACCAAGTTATGGGCTTTTAAAGATGGAGAGAAGCCCCATTTCTGGCCCTTAGCAAAAATAAAATCAATGACATAAAAACGGTCATATATTTTACTACCCTTAAAGTTATATATTTAAATGCAGATAACAACATAATCATTCCACAAGCCCATAAAGGTATTCCATATCGAAATCCGAGTCCTTTTGACCAAGTTATGGGCTTATAAAGATGGAGAGAAGGCCCATTTCTGTAAACCTTTGCAAAATTAAAATCAATGACATAAAAACGGTCATATTTTTTACTACCTTTAAAGTCATATATTTTAATGCAGATAGCAACATAAGCATTCCACAAGCCCATAAAAGTATGCCATATCGAAATCCAAGTCCTTTTGACCAAGTTATGGGCTTTTAAAGATGGAAAGATGGAGAGAAAGCCCATTTCTGTAAGCCTTCGCAAAATTAAAATCAATGACACAAAAACGGTCATATTTTTTACCACCTTCAAAGTTATATATTTTAATGCAGATAACAACATAATCATTCCACAATCCCATGAAGGTATGCCATGTCGAAATCCGAGTCTTTTTGACCAAGTTATGGGCTTTTAAAGATGGAGAGAAGGCCCATTTCTGGCCCTTCGCAAAATTAAAATCAATGACACAAAAACGGTCATATTTTTTACTACCTTTAAAGTTATAAATTTTACTGCAGATAACAACACAATCATTTTACAAGCCCATGAAGGTATGCCATATCGAAATCCGAGTACTTGACCAAGTTATGTGCTTTTAAAGATGGAGAGAAGGCCCATTTCTGGCCCTTCGCACAAATAAAATCAATGACATAAAAACGGTCATATTTTTTACTACCTTTAAAGTTATATATTTTAATGCAGATAACAGCGACTCCTTTTGACCAAGTTATGGGCTTTTGAAGATGGAGATAAGGCCCATTTCTGGCCTTTCGCAAAAATAAAATCAATGACATAAAAACGGTCATATATTTTATTACCTTTAAAGTTATATATTTAAATGCAGATAACAACATAATCATTCCAAAAGCCCAAAAAGGTATACCATATCGAAATCCGAGTCCTTTTGACCAAGTTATGGGCTTTTAAAGATGGAGAGAAGGCACCTTTCTGTAAGCCTTCACAAAATTAAAATCAATGACATAAAAACGGTCATATTTTTTACTACCTTTAAAGCTATATATTTTAATGCAGATAACAACGAGTAATTTTGACCAAGTTATGGGCTTTTAAAGATGTAGAGAAGGCCCACTTCTGGCCCTTAGCAAAAATAAAATCAATGACATAAAAACGGTCATATATTTTACTACCCTTAAAGTTATATATTTAAATGCAGATAACAACATAATCATTCCACAAGCCCATAAAGGTATTCCATATCGAAATCCGAGTCCTTTTGACCAAGTTATGGGCTTATAAAGATGGAGAGAAGGCCCATTTCTGGAAGCTTTTGCAAAATTAAAATCAATGACATAAAAACGGTCATATTTTTTACTACCTTTAAAGTCATATATTTTAATGCAGATAGCAACATAAGCATTCCACAAGCCCATAAAAGTATGCCATATCGAAATCCAAGTCCTTTTGACCAAGTTATGGCCTTTTAAAGATGGAAAGATAGAGAGAAAGCCCATTTCTGTAAGCCTTCGCAAAACTAAAATCAATGACACAAAAACGGTCATATTTTTTACCACCTTCAAAGTTATATATTTTAATGCAGATAACAACATAATCATTCCACAAGCCCAAGAAGGTATGCCATATCGAAATCCGACTCTTTTTGACCAAGTTATGGGCTTTTAAAGATGGAGAGAAGGCCCATTTCTGGCCCTTCGCAAAATTAAAATCAATGACACAAAAACGGTCATATTTTTTACTACCTTTAAAGTTATATATTTTATTGCAGATAACAACACAATCATTCTACAAGCCCATGAAGGTATGCCATATCGAAATCCGAGTACTTGACCAAGTTATGGGCTTTTAAAGATGGAGAGAAGGCCCATTTCTAGCCCTTCGCACAAATAAAATCAATGACATAAAAACGGTCATATTTTTTACTATCTTTAAAGTTATATATTTTAATGCAGATAACAACGAGTCCTTTTGACCAAGTTATGGGCTTTTAAAGATGGAGAGAAGGCCCATTTCTGGCCTTTCTCAAAAATAAAATCAATGACATATAAACGGTCATATATTTTATTACCTTTAAAGTTATATATTTAAATGCAGATAACAACATAATCATTCCAAAAGCCCAAAAAGGTATACCATATCGAAATCCGAGTCCTTTTGACCAAGTTATGGGCTTTTAAAGATGGAGAGAAGGCCCCTTTCTGTAAGCCTTCACAAAATTAAAATCAATGACATAAAAACGGTCATATTTTTTACTACCTTTAAAGCTATATATTTTAATGCAGATAACAACGAGTACTTTTGACCAAGTTATGGGCTTTTAAAGATGGAGAGAAGGCCCATTTCTGGCCCTTTGCAAAAATAAAATCAATGACATAAAAACGGTCATATTTTTTACTACTTTTAAAGTTATATATTTAAATGCAGATAACAACATAATCATTCCAAAAGCCCATAAAGGTATGCCTTTTGACCAAGTTATGGGCTTTTAAAGATGGAGAGAAGGCCCATTTCTGTAAACCTTTGCAAAATTAAAATCAATGACATAAAAACGGTCATATTTTGTACTACCTTTAAAGCTATATATTTTAATGCAGATAACAACATAATCATTCCACAAGCCCATAAAGGTATGCCATATCGAAATCCGAGTCCTTTTGACCAAGTTATAGGCTTTTAAAGATGGAGAGAAGGCCCATTTCTGTAAGCCTTTGCAAAATTAAAATCAATGACACAAAAACGGTCATATTTTTTACAACCTTTAAAGTTATATATTTTAATGCAGATAACAACATAATCATTCCACAAGCCCATGAAAGTATGCCATATCGAAATCCGAGTCCTTTTGACCAAGTTATGGGCTTTTAAAGATGGAGAGAAGGCCCATTTCTGGCCCTTCGCAAAATTAAAATCAATGACACAAAAACGGTCATATTTTTTACTACCTTTAACGCTATGTATTTTAATGCAGATAACAACATAATCATTCCACAAGCCCATGAAGGTATGCCATATCGAAATCCGAGTCCTTTTGACCAAGTTATGGGCTTTTAAGGATGGAGAGAAGGCCCATTTCTGGCCCTTCGCACAAATAAAATCAATGACATAAAATCGGTCATATTTTTTTAGAACCTTTAAAGTTATATATTTTAATGCAGGTTACAACATAATCATTCCACGAGCCCATAAAGGTATGCCATATCGAAATCCGAGTCCTTTTGACCAAGTTATGGGCTTTTAAAGATGGAGAGAAGGCCCATTTCTGGCCCTTCGCAAAATTAAAATCAATGACACAAAAACGGTCATATTTTTTACTACCTTTAACGCTATGTATTTTAATGCAGATAACAACATAATCATTCCACAAGCCCATGAAGGTATGCCATATCGAAATCCGAGTCCTTTTGACCAAGTTATGGGCTTTTAAGGATGGAGAGAAGGCCCATTTCTGGCCCTTCGCACAAATAAAATCAATGACATAAAATCGGTCATATTTTTTTAGAACCTTTAAAGTTATATATTTTAATGCAGGTTACAACATAATCATTCCACGAGCCCATAAAGGTATGCCATATCGAAATCCGAGTCCTTTTGACCAAGTTATGGGCTTTTAAAGATGGAGAGAAGGCCCATTTCTGGCCCTTCGCAAAATTAAAATCAATGACACAAAAACGGTCATATTTTTTACTACCTTTAAAGTTATATATTTTATTGCAGATAACAACACTATCATTCTACAAGCCCATGAAGGTATGCCATATCGAAATCCGAGTACTTGACCAAGTTATGGGCTTTTAAAGATGGAGAGAAGGCCCATTTCTGGCCTTTCGCACAAATAAAATCAATGACATAAAAACAGTCATATTTTTTACTACCTTTAAAGTTATATATTTTAATGCAGATAACAACGAGTCCTTTTGACCAAGTTATGGGCTTTTAAAGATGGAGAGAAGCCCCATTTCTGGCCCTTAGCAAAAATAAAATCAATGACATAAAAACGGTCATATATTTTACTACCCTTAAAGTTATATATTTAAATGCAGATAACAACATAATCATTCCACAAGCCCATAAAGGTATTCCATATCGAAATCCGAGTCCTTTTGACCAAGTTATGGGCTTATAAAGATGGAGAGAAGGCCCATTTCTGTAAGCCTTTGCAAAATTAAAATCAATGACAATAAAACGGTCATATTTTTTACTACCTTTAAAGTCATATATTTTAATGCAGATAGCAACATAAGCATTCCACAAGCCCATAAAAGTATGCCATATCGAAATCCAAGTCCTTTTGACCAAGTTATGGCCTTTTAAAGATGGAAAGATGGAGAGAAGGCCCATTTCTGTAAGCCTTCGCAAAATTAAAATCAATGACACAAAAACGGTCATATTTTTTACCACGTTCAAAGTTATATATTTTAATGCAGATAACAACATAATCATTCCACAAGCCCAAGAAGGTATGCCATATCGAAATCCGAGTCTTTTTGACCAAGTTATGGGCTTTTAAAGATGGAGAGAAGGCCCATTTCTGGCCCTTCGCAAAATTAAAATCAATGACACAAAAACGGTCATATTTTTTTCTACCTTTAAAGTTATATATTTTATTGCAGATAACAACACAATCATTCTACAAGCCCATGAAGGTATGCCATATCGAAATCCGAGTACTTGACCAAGTTATGGGCTTTTAAAGATGGAGAGAAGGCCCATTTCTGGCCCTTCGCACAAATAAAATCAATGACATAAAAACGGTCATATTTTTTACTACCTTTAAAATTATATATTTTAATGCAGATAACAACGAGTCCTTTTGACCAAGTTATGGGCTTTTAAAGATGGAGAGAAGGCCCATTTCTGGCCTTTCGCAAAAATAAAATCAATGACATATAAACGGTCATATATTTTATTACTTTTAAAGTTATATATTTAAATGCAGATAACAACATAATCATTCCAAAAGCCCAAAAAGGTATACCATATCGAAATCCGAGTCCTTTTGACCAAGTTATGGGCTTTTAAAGATGGAGAGAAGGCCCCTTTCTGTAAGCCTTCACAAAATTAAAATCAATTACACAAAAACGGTCATATTTTTTACTACCTTTAAAGCTATATATTTTAATGCCGTTAACAACGAGTACTTTTGACCAAGTTATGGGCTTTTAAAGATGGAGAGAAGGCCCATTTCTGGCCCTTTGCAAAAATAAGATCAATGACATAACAACGGTCATATTTTTTACTACTTTTAAAGTTATATATTTAAATGCAGATAACAACATAATCATTCCAAAAGCCCATAAAGGTATGCCTTTTGACCAAGTTATGGGCTTTTAAAGATGGAGAGAAGGCCCATTTCTGTAAACCTTTGCAAAACTAAAATCAATGACATAAACACGATCATATTTTGTACTACCTTTAAAGCTATATATTTTAATGCAGATAACAACATAATCATTCCATAAGCCCATAAAGGTATGCCATATCGAAATCCGAGTCCTTTTGACCAAGTTATGGGCTTTTAAATATGGAGAGAAGGCCCATTTCTGTAAGCCTTTGCAAAATTAAAATCAATGACACAAAAACGGTCATATTTTTTACAACCTTTAAAGTTATATATTTTAATGCAGATAACAACATAATCATTCCATTCCCATGAAGGTATGCCATATCGAAATCCGAGTCCTTTTGACCAAGTTATGGGCTTTTAAAGATGGAGAGAAGGCCCATTTCTGGCCCTTCGCAAAATTAAAATCAATGACACAAAAACGGTCATATTTTTTACTACCTTTAACGCTATGTATTTTAATGCAGATAACAACATAATCATTCCACAAGCCCATGAAGGTATGCCATATCGAAATCCGAGTCCTTTTGACCAAGTTATGGGCTTTTAAGGATGGAGAGAAGGCCCATTTCTGGCCCTTCGCACAAATAAAATCAATGACATAAAATCGGTCATATTTTTTTAAAACCTTTAAAGTTATATATTTTAATGCAGGTTACAACATAATCATTCCACGAGCCCATAAAGGTATGCCATATCGAAATCCGAGTCCTTTTGACCAAGTTATGGGCTTTTAAAGATGGAGATAAGTCCCATTTCTGTAAGCCTTCGCAAAATTAAAATCAATGACACAAAAACGGTCATATTTTGTACTACCTTTAAAGCTATATATTTTAATGCAGATAACAACATAATCATTCCACAAGCCCATAAAGGTATGCCATATCGAAATCCGAGTCCTTTTGACCAAGTTGTGGGCTTTTAAGGATGGAGAGAAGGCCCATTTCTGGCCCTTCGCAAAATTATAATCAATGACACAAAAACGGTCATATTTTTTACTACCTTTAACGCTATCTATTTTAATGCAGATAACAACATAATCATTCCACAAGCCCATGAAGGTATGCCATATCGAAATCCGAGTCCTTTTGACCAAGTTATGGGCTTTTAAGGATGGAGAGAAGGGCCATTTCTGGCCCTTCGCACAAATAAAATCAATGACATAAAAACGGTCATATTTTTTACTACCTTTAAAGTTATATATTTTAATGCAGATTACAACATAATCATTCCACGAGCCCATAAAGGTATGCCATATCGAAATCCGAGTCCTTTTGACCAACTTATGGGCTTTTAAAAATGGAGAGAAGTCCCATTTCTGTAAGCCTTCGCAAAATTAAAATCAATGACACAAAAACGGTCATATTTTTTACCACCTTCAAAGTTATATATTTTAATGCAGATAACAACATAATCATTCCAC
Organism: Drosophila subpulchrella; assembly: GCF_014743375.2. Lineage (NCBI taxonomy): Eukaryota > Metazoa > Arthropoda > Insecta > Diptera > Drosophilidae > Drosophila > Drosophila subpulchrella. The sequence continues at coordinate 761,080 of NW_023665530.1, forward strand.
AAGCCCAAGAAGGTATGCCATATCGAAATCCGAGTCTTTTTGACCAAGTTATGGGCTTTTAAAGATGGAGAGAAGGCCCATTTCTGGCCCTTCGCAAAATTAAAATCAATGACACAAAAACGGTCATATTTTTTTCTACCTTTAAAGTTATATATTTTATTGCAGATAACAACACAATCATTCTACAAGCCCATGAAGGTATGCCATATCGAAATCCGAGTACTTGACCAAGTTATGGGCTTTTAAAGATGGAGAGAAGGCCCATTTCTGGCCCTTCGCACAAATAAAATCAATGACATAAAAACGGTCATATTTTTTACTACCTTTAAAATTATATATTTTAATGCAGATAACAACGAGTCCTTTTGACCAAGTTATGGGCTTTTAAAGATGGAGAGAAGGCCCATTTCTGGCCTTTCGCAAAAATAAAATCAATGACATATAAACGGTCATATATTTTATTACTTTTAAAGTTATATATTTAAATGCAGATAACAACATAATCATTCCAAAAGCCCAAAAAGGTATACCATATCGAAATCCGAGTCCTTTTGACCAAGTTATGGGCTTTTAAAGATGGAGAGAAGGCCCCTTTCTGTAAGCCTTCACAAAATTAAAATCAATTACATAAAAACGGTCATATTTTGTACTACCTTTAAAGCTATATATTTTAATGCAGATAACAACGAGTACTTTTGACCAAGTTATGGGCTTTTAAAGATGGAGAGAAGGCCCATTTCTGGCCCTTTGCAAAAATAAAATCAATGACATAACAACGGTCATATTTTTTACTACTTTTAAAGTTATATATTTAAATGCAGATAACAACATAATCATTCCAAAAGCCCATAAAGGTATGCCTTTTGACCAAGTTATGGGCTTTTAAAGATGGAGAGAAGGCCCATTTCTGTAAACCTTTGCAAAACTAAAATCAATGACATAAACACGATCATATTTTGTACTACCTTTAAAGCTATATATTTTAATGCAGATAACAACATAATCATTCCACAAGCCCATAAAGGTATGCCATATCGAAATCCGAGTCCTTTTGACCAAGTTATGGGCTTTTAAATATGGAGAGAAGGCCCATTTCTGTAAGCCTTTGCAAAATTAAAATCAATGACACAAAAACGGTCATATTTTTTACAACCTTTAAAGTTATATATTTTAATGCAGATAACAACATAATCATTCCATTCCCATGAAGGTATGCCATATCGAAATCCGAGTCCTTTTGACCAAGTTATGGGCTTTTAAAGATGGAGAGAAGGCCCATTTCTGGCCCTTCGCAAAATTAAAATCAATGACACAAAAACAATCATATTTTTTACTACCTTTAACGCTATGTATTTTAATGCAGATAACAACATAATCATTCCACAAGCCCATGAAGGTATGCCATATCGAAATCCGAGTCCTTTTGACCAAGTTATGGGCTTTTAAGGATGGAGAGAAGGCCCATTTCTGGCCCTTCGCACAAATAAAATCAATGACATAAAATCGGTCATATTTTTTTAAAACCTTTAAAGTTATATATTTTAATGCAGGTTACAACATAATCATTCCACGAGCCCATAAAGGTATGCCATATCGAAATCCGAGTCCTTTTGACCAAGTTATGGGCTTTTAAGAATGGAGATAAGTCCCATTTCTGTAAGCCTTCGCAAAATTAAAATCAATGACACAAAAACGGTCATATTTTGTACTACCTTTAAAGCTATATATTTTAATGCAGATAACAACATAATCATTCCACAAGCCCATAAAGGTATGCCATATCGAAATCCGAGTCCTTTTGACCAAGTTGTGGGCTTTTAAGGATGGAGAGAAGGCCCATTTCTGTAAGCCTTTGCAAAATTAAAATCAATGACACAAAAACGGTCATATTTTTTACTACCTTTAACGCTATCTATTTTAATGCAGATAACAACATAATCATTCCACAAGCCCATGAAGGTATGCCATATCGAAATCCGAGTCCTTTTGACCAAGTTATGGGCTTTTAAGGATGGAGAGAAGGGCCATTTCTGGCCCTTCGCACAAATAAAATCAATGACATAAAAACGGTCATATTTTTTACTACCTTTAAAGTTATATATTTTAATGCAGATTACAACATAATCATTCCACGAGCCCATAAAGGTATGCCATATCGAAATCCGAGTCCTTTTGACCAACTTATGGGCTTTTAAAAATGGAGAGAAGTCCCATTTCTGTAAGCCTTCGCAAAATTAAAATCAATGACACAAAAACGGTCATATTTTTTACCACCTTCAAAGTTATATATTTTAATGCAGATAACAACATAATCATTCCACAAGCCCAAGAAGGTATGCCATATCGAAATCCGAGTCTTTTTGACCAAGTTATGGGCTTTTAAAGATGGAGAGAAGGCCCATTTCTGGCCCTTCGCAAAATTAAAATCAATGACACAAAAACGGTCATATTTTTTTCTACCTTTAAAGTTATATATTTTATTGCAGATAACAACACAATCATTCTACAAGCCCATGAAGGTATGCCATATCGAAATCCGAGTACTTGACCAAGTTATGGGCTTTTAAAGATGGAGAGAAGGCCCATTTCTGGCCCTTCGCACAAATAAAATCAATGACATAAAAACGGTCATATTTTTTACTACCTTTAAAATTATATATTTTAATGCAGTTAACAACGAGTCCTTTTGACCAAGTTATGGGCTTTTAAAGATGGAGAGAAGGCCCATTTCTGGCCTTTCGCAAAAATAAAATCAATGACATATAAACGGTCATATATTTTATTACTTTTAAAGTTATATATTTAAATGCAGATAACAACATAATCATTCCAAAAGCCCAAAAAGGTATACCATATCGAAATCCGAGTCCTTTTGACCAAGTTATGGGCTTTTAAAGATGGAGAGAAGGCCCCTTTCTGTAAGCCTTCACAAAATTAAAATCAATTACATAAAAACGGTCATATTTTGTACTACCTTTAAAGCTATATATTTTAATGCAGATAACAACGAGTACTTTTGACCAAGTTATGGGCTTTTAAAGATGGAGAGAAGGCCCATTTCTGGCCCTTTGCAAAAATAAAATCAATGACATAACAACGGTCATATTTTTTACTACTTTTAAAGTTATATATTTAAATGCAGATAACAACATAATCATTCCAAAAGCCCATAAAGGTATGCCTTTTGACCAAGTTATGGGCTTTTAAAGATGGAGAGAAGGCCCATTTCTGTAAACCTTTGCAAAACTAAAATCAATGACATAAACACGATCATATTTTGTACTACCTTTAAAGCTATATATTTTAATGCAGATAACAACATAATCTTTCCACAAGCCCATAAAGGTATGCCATATCGAAATCCGAGTCCTTTTGACCAAGTTATGGGCTTTTAAATATGGAGAGAAGGCCCATTCCTGTAAGCCTTTGCAAAATTAAAATCAATGACACAAAAACGGTCATATTTTTTACAACCTTTAAAGTTATATATTTTAATGCAGATAACAATATAATCATTCCATTCCCATGAAGGTATGCCATATCGAAATCCGAGTCCTTTTGACCAAGTTATGGGCTTTTAAAGATGGAGAGAAGGCCCATTTCTGGCCCTTCGCAAAATTAAAATCAATGACACAAAAACAATCATATTTTTTACTACCTTTAACGCTATGTATTTTAATGCAGATAACAACATAATCCATCCACAAGCCCATGAAGGTATGCCATATCGAAATCCGAGTCCTTTTGACCAAGTTATGGGCTTTTAAGGATGGAGAGAAGGCCCATTTCTGGCCCTTCGCACAAATAAAATCAATGACATAAAATCGGTCATATTTTTTTAAAACCTATAAAGTTATATATTTTAATGCAGGTTACAACATAATCATTCCACGAGCCCATAAAGGTATGCCATATCGAAATCCGAGTCCTTTTGACCAAGTTATGGGCTTTTAAAGATGGAGATAAGTCCCATTTCTGTAAGCCTTCGCAAAATTAAAATCAATGACACAAAAACGGTCATATTTTGTACTACCTTTAAAGCTATATATTTTAATGCAGATAACAACATAATCATTCCACAAGCCCATAAAGGTATGCCATATCGAAATCCGAGTCCTTTTGACCAAGTTGTGGGCTTTTAAGGATGGAGAGAAGGCCCATTTCTGTAAGCCTTTGCAAAATTAAAATCAATGACATAAAAACGGTCATATTTTTAACAACCTTTAAAGTTATATATTTTAATGCAGATAGCAACATAATCATTCCACAAGCCCATGAAGGTATGCCATATCGAAATCCGAGTCCTTTTGACCAAGTTATGGGCTTTTAAAGATGGAGAGAAGTCCCATTTCTGGCCCTTCGCAAAATTATAATCAATGACAATGAAATAAAATCAATGACATAAAATCGGTCATATTTTTTTAAAACCTTTAAAGTTATATATTTTAATGCAGGTTACAACATAATCATTCCACGAGCCCATAAAGGTATGCCATATCGAAATCCGAGTCCTTTTGACCAAGTTATGGGCTTTTAAAGATGCAGATAAGTCCCATTTCTGTAAGCCTTCGCAAAATTAAAATCAATGACACAAAAACGGTCATATTTTGTACTACCTTTAAAGCTATATATTTTAATGCAGATAACAACATAATCATTCCACAAGCCCATAAAGGTATGCCATATCGAAATCCGAGTCCTTTTGACCAAGTTGTGGGCTTTTAAGGATGGAGAGAAGGCCCATTTCTGTAAGCCTTTGCAAAATTAAAATCAATGACATAAAAACGGTCATATTTTTTACAACCTTTAAAGTTATATATTTTAATGCAGATAACAACATAATCATTCCACAAGCCCATAAACGTATGCCATATTAAAATCCGAGTCCTTCTGACCAAGCTATGGGCTTTTAAAGATGGAGAGAAGGCCAGTTTCTGTAAGCCTTCGCAAAATTAAAATCAATGACACAAAAACGGTCATATTTTTTACAACCTTTAAAGTTATATATTTTAATGCAGGTTACAACATAATCATTCCACAAGCCCATAAAGGTATGCCATATCGAAATCCGAGTCCTTTTTTTTGGACCAAGTTATGGGCTTTTAAAGATGGAGAGAAGGCCCATTTCTGTAAGCCTTCGCAAAATTAAAATCAATGACACAAAAACGGTCATATTTTTTACAACCTTTAAAGTTATACATTTTAATGCAGATAGCAACATAATCATTCCACAAGCCCTTGAAGGTATGCCATATCGAAATCCGAGTCCTTTTGACCAAGTTATGGGCTTTTAAAGATGGAGAGAAGTCCCATTTCTGGCCCTTCGCAAAATTATAATCAATGACACAAAAACGGTCATATTTTTTTACTACCTTTAACGCTATCTATTTTTATGCAGATAACAACATAATCATTCCACAAGCCCATGAAGGTATGCCATATCGAAATCCGAGTCCTTTTGACCAAGTTATGGGCTTTTAAGGATGGAGAGAAGGCCCATTTCTGTAAACCTTCGCAAAACTAAAATCAATGACATAAACACGGTCATATTTTTTACTACTTTTAAAGTTATATATTTTAATGCAGATAACCATATAATCATTCCACAAGCCCATGAAGGTATGCCATGTCGAAATCCGAGTCCTTTTGACCAAGTTATGGGCTTTTAAGGATGGAGAGAAGGGCCATTTCTGGCCCTTCGCACAAATAAAATCAATGACATAAAAACGGTCATATTTTTTACTACCTTTAAAGTTATATATTTTAATGCAGATTACAACATAATCATTCCACGAGCCCATAAAGGTATGCCATATCGAAATCCGAGTCCTTTTGACCAACTTATGGGCTTTTAAAAATGGAGAGAAGTCCCATTTCTGTAAGCCTTCGCAAAATTAAAATCAATGACACAAAAACGGTCATATTTTTTACTACCTTTAAAGTTATATATTTTAAAGCAGATAACAACATAATCATTCCACAAGCCCATGAAGGTATGCCATATCGAAATCCGAGTCCCTTTGACCAAGTTATGGGCTTTTAAAGATGAAGAGAAGGCCCATTTCTAGCCTTTCGCACAAATAAAATCAATGACATAAAATCGGTCATATTTTTTACTACCTTTAAAGTTATATATTTAAATGCAGATAACAACATAATTATTCCACAAGCCCATAAAGGTATGCCATATCGAAATCCGAGTCCTTTTGACCAAGTTATGGGCTTTTAAGGATGGAGAGAAGGCCCCTTTCTGTAAGCCTTCACAAAATTAAAATCAATGACATAAAAACGGTCATATTTTTTACTACCTTTAAAGCTGTATATTTTAATGCAGATAACAACGAGTCATTTTGACCAAGTTATGGGCTTTTAAAGATGGAGAGAAGGCCCATTTCTGGCCTTTCGCAAAAATAAAATCAATGACATAAAAACGGTCATATATTTTACTACTTTTAAAGTTATATATTTAAATGCAGATAACAACATAATCATTCCAAAAGCCCAAAAAGGTATACCATATCGAATTCCGAGTCCTTTTGACCAAGTTATGGGCTTTTAAGGATGGAGAGAAGCCCCATTTCTGGCCCTTCGCACAAATAAAATCAATGACATAAAATCGGTCATATTTTTTACAACCTTTAAAGTTATATATTTTAATGCAGATTACAACATAATCATTCCACGAGCCCATAAAGGTATGCCATATCGAAATCCGAGTCCTTTTGACCAAGTTATGGGCTTTTAAAGACTGAGATAAGTCCCATTTCTGTAAGCCTTCGCAAAATTAAAATCAATGACACAAAAAAGGTCATATTTTGTACTACCTTTAAAGCTATATATTTTAATGCAGATAACAACGAGTACTTTTGACCAAGTTATGGGCTTTTAAAGATGGAGAGAAGGCCCATTTCTGGCCCTTTGCAAAAATAAAATCAATGACATAAAAACGGTCATATTTTTTACTACTTTTAAAGTTATATATTTAAATGCAGATAACAACATAATCATTCCAAAAGCCCATAAAGGTATGCCTTTTGACCAAGTTATGGGCTTTTAAAGATGGAGAGAAGGCCCATTTCTGTAAACCTTTGCAAAATTAAAATCAATGACATAAGCACGATCATATTTTGTACTACCTTTAAAGCTATATATTTTAATGCAGATAACAACATAATCATTCCACAAGCCCATAAAGGTATGCCATATCGAAATCCGAGTCCTTTTGACCAAGTTATGGGCTTTTAAAGATGGAGAGAAGGCCCATTTCTGTAAGCCTTTGCAAAATTAAAATCAATGACACAAAAACGGTCATACTTTTTACAACCTTTAAAGTTATATATTTTAATGCAGATAATAACATAATCATTCCACAAGCCCATGAAGGTATGCCATATCGAAATCCGAGTCCTTTTGACCAAGTTATGGGCTTTTAAAGATGGAGAGAAGGCCCATTTCTGGCCCTTCGCAAAATTAAAATCAATGACACAAAAACGGTCATATTTTTTACGACCTTTAACGCTATGTATTTTAATGCAGATAGCAACATAATCATTCCACAAGCCCATGAAGGTATGCCATATCGAAATCCGAGTCCTTTTGACCAAGTTATGGGCTTTTAAGGATGGAGAGAAGGCCCATTTCTGGCCCTTCGCACAAATAAAATCAATGACATAAAATCGGTCATATTTATTTAAAACCTTTAAAGTTATATATTTTAATGCAGGTTACAACATAATCATTCCACGAGTCCATAAAGGTATGCCATATCGAAATCCGAGTCCTTTTGACCAAGTTAGGGGCTTTTAAAGATGGAGATAAGTCCCATTTCTGTAAGCCTTCGCAAAATTAAAATCAATGACACAAAAACGGTCATATTTTGTACTACCTTTAAAGCTATATATTTTAATGCAGATAACAACATAATCATTCCACAAGCCCATAAAGGTATGCCATATCGAAATCCGAGTCCTTTTGACCAAGTCGTGGGCTTTTAAGGATGGAGAGAAGGCCCATTTCTGTAAGCCTTTGCAAAATTAAAATCAATGACATAAAAACGGTCATATTTTTGACTGCCTTTAAAGTTATATATTTTAGTGCAGATAACAACATAATCATTCCACAAGCCCATAAACGTATGCCATATTAAAATCCGAGTCCTTTTGACCAAGCTATGCGCTTTTAAAGATGGAGAGAAGGCCAGTTTCTGTAAGCCTTCGCAAAATTAAAATCAATGACATAAAAACGGTCATATTTTTTACAACCTTTAAAGTTATATATTTTAATGCAGATAATAACATAATCATTCCACAAGCCCATGAAGGTATGCCATATCGAAATCCGAGTCCTTTTGACCAAGTTATGGGCTTTTAAAGATGGAGAGAAGGCCCATTTCTGGCCCTTCGCAAAATTAAAATCAATGACACAAAAACGGTCATATTTTTTACTACCTTTAACGCTATGTATTTTAATGCAGATAACAACATAATCATTCCACAAGCCCATGAAGGTATGCCATATCGAAATCCGAGTACTTTTGACCAAGTTATGGGCTTTTAAGGATGGAGAGAAGGCCCATTTCTGTAAACCTTCGCAAAACTAAAATCAATGACATAAACACGGTCATATTTTTTTAAAACCTTTAAAGTTATATATTTTAATGCAGGTTACAACATAATCATTCCACGAGCCCATAAAGGTATGCCATATCGAAATCCGAGTCCTTTTGACCAAGTTATGGGCTTTTAAAGATGGAGATAAGTCCCATTTCTGTAAGCCTTCGCAAAATTAAATTCAATGACACAAAAACGGTCATATTTTGTACTACCTTTAAAGCTATATATTTTAATGCAGATAACAACATAATCATTCCACAAGCCCATGAAGGTATGCCATATCGAAATCCGAGTCCTTTTGACCAAGTTGTGGGCTTTTAAGGATGGAGAGAAGGCCCATTTCTGTAAGCCTTTGCAAAATTAAAATCAATGACATAAAAACGGTCATATTTTTGACTGCCTTTAAAGTTATATATTTTAATGCAGATAACAACATAATCATTCCACAAGCCCATAAACGTATGCCATATTAAAATCCGAGTCCTTTTTACCAAGCTATGGGCTTTTAAAGATGGAGAGAAGGCCAGTTTCTGTAAGCCTTCGCAAAATTAAAATCAATGACATAAAAACGGTCATATTTTTTACTGCCTTTAAAGTTATATATTTTAATGCAGATAACAACATAATCATTCCACAAGCCCATAAACGTATGCCATATTAAAATCCGAGTCCTTTTGACCAAGCTATGGGCTTTTAAAGATGGAGAGAAGGCCAGTTTCTGTAAGCCTTCGCAAAATTAAAATCAATGACATAAAAACGGTCATATATTTTACTACCCTTAAAGTTATATATTTTAATGCAGATTACAACATAATCATTCCACAAGCCCATAAAGGTATGCCATATCGAAATCCGAGTCCTTTTGACCAAGTTATGGGCTTTTAAAGATGGAGAGAAGGCCCATTTCTGGCCCTTCGCAAAATTGAAATCAATGACACAAAAACGGTCATATTTTTTACTACCTTTAACGCTATGTATTTTAATGCAGATAACAACATAATCATTCCACAAGCCCATGAAGGTATGCCATATCGAAATCCGAGTCCTTTTGACCAAGTTATGGGCTTTTAAGGATGGAGAGAAGGCCCATTTCTGGCCCTTCGCACAAATAAAATCAATGACATAAAATCGGTCATATTTTTTTAAAACCTTTAAAGTTATATATTTTAATGCAGGTTACAACATAATCATTCCACGAGCCCATAAAGGTATGCCATATGGAAATCCGAGTCCTTTTGACCAAGCTATTGGCTTTTAAAGATGGAGAGAAGGCCAGTTTCTGTAAGCCTTCGCAAAATTAAAATCAATGACATAAAAACGGTCATATATTTTACTACCCTTAAAGTTATATATTTAAATGCAGATAACAACATAATCATTCCAAAAGCCAAGAAAGGTATACCATATCGAAATCCGAGTCCTTTTGACCAAGTTATGGGCTTTTAAAGATGGAGAGAAGGCCCATTTCTGGCCCTTCGCACAAATAAAATCAATGACATAAAAACGGTCATATTTTTACTACCTTTAAAGTTATATATTTTAATGCAGATAGCAACATAATCATTCCACAAGCCCATGAAGGTATGCCATATCGAAATCCGAGTCTTTTGACCAAGTTATGGGTTTTTAAAGATGGAGAGAAGGCCCATTTCTGGCCCTTCGAAAAATTATAATCAATGACACAAAAACGGTCATATTTTTTACTACCTTTAACGCTATCTATTTTAATGCAGATAACAACATAATCATTCCACAAGCCCATGAAGGTATGCCATATCGAAATCCGAGTCCTTTTGACCAAGTTATGGGCTTTTAAGGATGGAGAGAAGGGCCATTTCTGGCCCTTCGCACAAATAAAATCAATGACATAAAAACGGTCATATTTTTTACTACCTTTAAAGTTATATATTTTAATGCAGATTACAACATAATCATTCCACGAGCCCATAAAGGTATGCCATATCGAAATCCGAGTCCTTTTGACCAACTTATGGGCTTTTAAAAATGGAGAGAAGTCCCATTTCTGTAAGCCTTCGCAAAATTAAAATCAATGACACAAAAACGGTCATATTTTTTACTACCTTTAAAGTTATATATTTTAAAGCAGATAACAACATAATCATTCCACAAGCCCATGAAGGTATGCCATATCGAAATCCGAGTCCCTTTGACCAAGTTATGGGCTTTTAAAGATGAAGAGAAGGCCCATTTCTAGCCTTTCGCACAAATAAAATCAATGACATAAAATCGGTCATATTTTTTACTACCTTTAAAGTTATATATTTAAATGCAGATAACAACATAATTATTCCACAAGCCCATGAATGTATGCCATATCGAAATCCGAGTCCTTTTGACGAAGTTATGGGCTTTTAAAGATGGAGAGAAGGCCCATTTCTGGCCCTTCGCACAAATAAAATCAATGACATAAAAACGGTCATATTTTTTACTACCTTTAAAGTTATATATTTTAATGCAGATAACAACGAGTCCTTTTGACCAAGTTATGGGCTTTTAAAGATGGAGAGAAGCCCCATTTCTGGCCCTTAGCAAAAATAAAATCAATGACATAAAAACGGTCATATATTTTACTACCCTTAAAGTTATATATTTAAATGCAGATAACAACATAATCATTCCAAAAGCCAAGAAAGGTATACCATATCGAAATCCGAGTCGTTTTGACCAAGTTATGGGCTTTTAAAGATGGAGAGAAGGCCCATTTCTGGCCCTTCGCACAAATAAAATCAATGACATAAAAACGGTCATATTTTTTACTACCTTTAAAGTTATATATTTTAATGCAGATAACAACGAGTCCTTTTGACCAAGTTATGGGCTTTTAAAGATGGAGAGAAGCCCCATTTCTGGCCCTTAGCAAAAATAAAATCAATGACATAAAAACGGTCATATATTTTACTACCATTAAAGTTATATATTTAAATGCAGATAACAAGATAATCATTCCACAAGCCCATAAAGGTATTCCATCTCGAAATCCGAGTCCTTTTGACCAAGTTATGGGCTTATAAAGATGGAGAGAAGGCCCATTTCTGTAAACCTTTGCAAAATTAAAATCAATGACATAAAAACGGTCATATTTTTTACTACCTTTAAAGTCATATATTTTAATGCAGATAGCAACATAAGCATTCCACAAGCCCATAAAAGTATGCCATATCGAAATCCAAGTCCTTTTGACCAAGTTGTGGGCTTTTAAAGATGGAAAGATGGAGAGAAGGCCCATTTCTGTAAGCCTTCGCAAAATTAAAATCAATGACACAAAAACGGTCATATTTTTTACCACCTTCAAAGTTATATATTTTAATGCAGATAACAACATAATCATTCCACAAGCCCATAAAGGTATGCCATATCGAAATCCGAGTCCTTTTGACCAAGTTATGGGCTTTTAAGGATGGACAGAAGGCACCTTTCTGTAAGCCTTCACAAAATTAAAATCAATGACATAAAAACGGTCATATTTTTTACTACCTTTAAAGCTATATATTTTAATGCAGATAACAACGAGTCATTTTGACCAAGTTATGGGCTTTTAAAGATGGAGAGAAGGCCCATTTCTGGCCTTTCGCAAAAATAAAATCAATGACATAAAAACGGTCATATATTTTACTGCCTTTAAAGTTATATATTTAAATGCAGATAACAACATAATCATTCCAAAAGCCCAAAAAGGTATACCATATCAAAATCCGAGTCCTTTTGACCAAGTTATGGGCTTTTAAGGATGGAGAGAAGCCCCATTTCTGGCCCTTCGCACAAATAAAATCAATGACATAAAATCGGTCATATTTTTTACAACCTTTAAAGTTATATATTTTAATGCAGATTACAACATAATCATTCCACGAGCCCATAAAGGTATGCCATATCGAAATCCGAGTCCTTTTGACCAAGTTATGGGCTTTTAAAGACTGAGATAAGTCCCATTTCTGTAAGCCTTCGCAAAATTAAAATCAATGACACAAAAAAGGTCATATTTTGTACTACCTTTAAAGCTATATATTTTAATGCAGATAACAACATAATCATTTCACAAGCCCATAAAGGTATGCCATATCGAAATCCGAGCCCTTTTGACCAAGTTATGGGCTTTTAAAGATGGAGAGAAGGCCCATTTCTGGCCCTTCGCACAAATAAAATCAATGACATAAAAACGGTCATATTTTTTACTACCTTTAAAGTTATATATTTTAATGCAGATAACAACGAGTCCTTTTGACCAAGTTATGGGCTTTTAAAGATGGAGAGAAGGCCCATTTCTGGCCTTTCGCAAAAATAAAATCAATGACATAAAAACGGTCATATTTTGTACTACCTTTAACGCTATGTATTTTAATGCATATAACAACATAATCATTCCACAAGCCCATGAAGGTATACCATATCGAAATCTGAGTCCTTTTGACCAAGTTATGGGCTTTTAAGGACGGAGAGAAGGCCCATTTCTGGCCCTTCGCACAAATAAAATCAATGACATAAAATCGGTCATATTTTTTACAACCTTTAAAGTTATATATTTTAATGCAGATTACAACATAATCATTCCACGAGCCCATAAAGGTATGCCATATCGAAATCCGAGTCCTTTTGACCAAGTTATGGGCTTTTAAAGATGGAGAGAAGGCCCATTTCTGGCCCTTCGCACAAATAAAATCAATGACATAAAAACGGTCATATTTTTTACTACCTTTAAAGTTATATATTTTAATGCAGATAACAACGAGTCCTTTTGACCAAGTTATGGGCTTTTAAAGATGGAGAGAAGGCCCATTTCTGGCCTTTCGCAAAAATAAAATCAATGACATAAAAACGGTCATATTTTGTACTACCTTTAACGCTATGTATTTTAATGCATATAACAACATAATCATTCCACAAGCCCATGAAGGTATACCATATCGAAATCTGAGTCCTTTTGACCAAGTTATGGGCTTTTAAGGACGGAGAGAAGGCCCATTTCTGGCCCTTCGCACAAATAAAATCAATGACATAAAATCGGTCATATTTTTTACAACCTTTAAAGTTATATATTTTAATGCAGATTACAACATAATCATTCCACGAGCCCATAAAGGTATGCCATATCGAAATCCGAGTCCTTTTGACCAAGTTATGGGCTTTTAAAGATGGAGAGAAGGCCCATTTCTGGCCCTTCGCACAAATAAAATCAATGACATAAAAACGGTCATATTTTTTACTACCTTTAAAGTTATATATTTTAATGCAGATAACAACGAGTCCTTTTGACCAAGTTATGGGCTTTTAAAGATGGAGAGAAGGCCCATTTCTGGCCTTTCGCAAAAATAAAATCAATGACATAAAAACGGTCATATTTTGTACTACCTTTAACGCTATGTATTTTAATGCATATAACAACATAATCATTCCACAAGCCCATGAAGGTATACCATATCGAAATCCGAGTCCTTTTGACCAAGTTATGGGCTTTTAAGGATGGAGAGAAGCCCCATTTCTGGCCCTTCGCACAAATAAAATCAATGACATAAACACGGTCATATTTTTTACAACCTTTAAAGTTATATATTTTAATGCAGGTTACAACATAATCATTCCACGAGCCCATAAAGGTATGCCATATCGAAATCCGAGTCCTTTTGACCAAGTTATGGGCTTTTAAAGATGGAGATAAGTCCCATTTCTGTAAGCCTTCGCAAAATTAAATTCAATGACACAAAAACGGTCATATTTTGTACTACCTTTAAAGCTATATATTTTAATGCAGATAACAACATAATCATTCCACAAGCCCATAAAGGTATGCCATATCGAAATCCGAGTTCTTTTGACCAAGTTGTGGGCTTTTAAGGATGGAGAGAAGGCCCATTTCTGTAAGCCTTTGCAAAATTAAAATCAATGACATAAAAACGGTCATATTTTTGACTGCCTTTAAAGTTATATATTTTAATGCAGATAACAACATAATCATTCCACAAGCCCATAAACGTATGCCATATTAAAATCCGAGTCCTTTTGACCAAGCTATGGGCTTTTAAAGATGGAGAGAAGGCCAGTTTCTGTAAGCCTTCGCAAAATTAAAATCAATGACATAAAAACGGTCACATATTTTACTACCCTTAAAGTTAAATATTTTAATGCACATTACAACATAATCATTCCACAAGCCCATAAAGGTATGCCATATCGAAATCCGAGTCCTTTTGACCAAGTTATGGGCTTTTAAAGATGGAGAGAAGGCCCATTTCTGGCCCTTCGCAAAATTAAAATCAATGACACAAAGCCCATGAAGGTATGCCATATCGAAATCCGAGTCCTTTTGACCAAGTTATGGGCTTTTAAAGATGGAGAGAAGGCCCATTTCTGGCCCTTCGAAAAATTATAATCAATGACACAAAAACGGTCATATTTTTTACTACCTTTAACGCTATCTATTTTAATGCAGATAACAACATAATCATTCCACAAGCCCATGAAGGTATGTCATATCGAAATCCGAGTCCTTTTGACCAAGTTATGGGCTTTTAAGGATGGAGAGAAGGCCCATTTCTGTAAACCTTCGCAAAACTAAAATCAATGACATAAACACGGTCATATTTTTTACTACTTTTAAAGTTATATATTTTAATGCAGATAACCACATAATCATTCCACAAGCCCATGAAGGTATACCATATCGAAATCTGAGTCCTTTTGACCAAGTTATGGGCTTTTAAGGACGGAGAGAAGGCCCATTTCTGGCCCTTCGCACAAATAAAATCAATGACATAAAATCGGTCATATTTTTTACAACCTTTAAAGTTATATATTTTAATGCAGATTACAACATAATCATTCCACGAGCCCATAAAGGTATGCCATATCGAAATCCGAGTCCTTTTGACCAAGTTATGGGCTTTTAAAGATGGAGAGAAGGCCCATTTCTGGCCCTTCGCACAAATAAAATCAATGACATAAAAACGGTCATATTTTTTACTACCTTTAAAGTTATATATTTTAATGCAGATAACAACGAGTCCTTTTGACCAAGTTATGGGCTTTTAAAGATGGAGAGAAGGCCCATTTCTGGCCTTTCGCAAAAATAAAATCAATGACATAAAAACGGTCATATTTTGTACTACCTTTAACGCTATGTATTTTAATGCATATAACAACATAATCATTCCACAAGCCCATGAAGGTATACCATATCGAAATCTGAGTCCTTTTGACCAAGTTATGGGCTTTTAAGGACGGAGAGAAGGCCCATTTCTGGCCCTTCGCACAAATAAAATCAATGACATAAAATCGGTCATATTTTTTACAACCTTTAAAGTTATATATTTTAATGCAGATTACAACATAATCATTCCACGAGCCCATAAAGGTATGCCATATCGAAATCCGAGTCCTTTTGACCAAGTTATGGGCTTTTAAAGATGGAGAGAAGGCCCATTTCTGGCCCTTCGCACAAATAAAATCAATGACATAAAAACGGTCATATTTTTTACTACCTTTAAAGTTATATATTTTAATGCAGATAACAACGAGTCCTTTTGACCAAGTTATGGGCTTTTAAAGATGGAGAGAAGGCCCATTTCTGGCCTTTCGCAAAAATAAAATCAATGACATAAAAACGGTCATATTTTGTACTACCTTTAACGCTATGTATTTTAATGCATATAACAACATAATCATTCCACAAGCCCATGAAGGTATACCATATCGAAATCCGAGTCCTTTTGACCAAGTTATGGGCTTTTAAGGATGGAGAGAAGCCCCATTTCTGGCCCTTCGCACAAATAAAATCAATGACATAAACACGGTCATATTTTTTACAACCTTTAAAGTTATATATTTTAATGCAGGTTACAACATAATTATTCCACGAGCCCATAAAGGTATGCCATATCGAAATCCGAGTCCTTTTGACCAAGTTATGGGCTTTTAAAGATGGAGATAAGTCCCATTTCTGTAAGCCTTCGCAAAATTAAATTCAATGACACAAAAACGGTCATATTTTGTACTACCTTTAAAGCTATATATTTTAATGCAGATAACAACATAATCATTCCACAAGCCCATAAAGGTATGCCATATCGAAATCCGAGTTCTTTTGACCAAGTTGTGGGCTTTTAAGGATGGAGAGAAGGCCCATTTCTGTAAGCCTTTGCAAAATTAAAATCAATGACATAAAAACGGTCATATTTTTGACTGCCTTTAAAGTTATATATTTTAATGCAGATAACAACATAATCATTCCACAAGCCCATAAACGTATGCCATATTAAAATCCGAGTCCTTTTGACCAAGCTATGGGCTTTTAAAGATGGAGAGAAGGCCAGTTTCTGTAAGCCTTCGCAAAATTAAAATCAATGACATAAAAACGGTCATATTTTTTACAACCTTTAAAGTTATATATTTTAATGCAGATAATAACATAATCATTCCACAAGCCCATGAAGGTATGCCATATCGAAATCCGAGTCCTTTTGACCAAGTTATGGGCTTTTAAAGATGGAGAGAAGGCCCATTTCTGGCCCTTCGCACAAATAAAATCAATGACATAAAAACGGTCATATTTTTTACTACCTTTAAAGTTATATATTTTAATGCAGATAACAACGAGTCCTTTTGACCAAGTTATGGGCTTTTAAAGATGGAGAGAAGGCCCATTTCTGGCCTTTCGCAAAAATAAAATCAATGACATAAAAACGGTCATATTTTGTACTACCTTTAACGCTATGTATTTTAATGCATATAACAACATAATCATTCCACAAGCCCATGAAGGTATACCATATCGAAATCCGAGTCCTTTTGACCAAGTTATGGGCTTTTAAGGATGGAGAGAAGCCCCATTTCTGGCCCTTCGCACAAATAAAATCAATGACATAAACACGGTCATATTTTTTACAACCTTTAAAGTTATATATTTTAATGCAGGTTACAACATAATCATTCCACGAGCCCATAAAGGTATGCCATATCGAAATCCGAGTCCTTTTGACCAAGTTATGGGCTTTTAAAGATGGAGATAAGTCCCATTTCTGTAAGCCTTCGCAAAATTAAATTCAATGACACAAAAACGGTCATATTTTGTACTACCTTTAAAGCTATATATTTTAATGCAGATAACAACATAATCATTCCACAAGCCCATAAAGGTATGCCATATCGAAATCCGAGTTCTTTTGACCAAGTTGTGGGCTTTTAAGGATGGAGAGAAGGCCCATTTCTGTAAGCCTTTGCAAAATTAAAATCAATGACATAAAAACGGTCATATTTTTGACTGCCTTTAAAGTTATATATTTTAATGCAGATAACAACATAATCATTCCACAAGCCCATAAACGTATGCCATATTAAAATCCGAGTCCTTTTGACCAAGCTATGGGCTTTTAAAGATGGAGAGAAGGCCAGTTTCTGTAAGCCTTCGCAAAATTAAAATCAATGACATAAAAACGGTCACATATTTTACTACCCTTAAAGTTAAATATTTTAATGCACATTACAACATAATCATTCCACAAGCCCATAAAGGTATGCCATATCGAAATCCGAGTCCTTTTGACCAAGTTATGGGCTTTTAAAGATGGAGAGAAGGCCCATTTCTGGCCCTTCGCAAAATTAAAATCAATGACACAAAGCCCATGAAGGTATGCCATATCGAAATCCGAGTCCTTTTGACCAAGTTATGGGCTTTTAAAGATGGAGAGAAGGCCCATTTCTGGCCCTTCGAAAAATTATAATCAATGACACAAAAACGGTCATATTTTTTACTACCTTTAACGCTATCTATTTTAATGCAGATAACAACATAATCATTCCACAAGCCCATGAAGGTATGTCATATCGAAATCCGAGTCCTTTTGACCAAGTTATGGGCTTTTAAGGATGGAGAGAAGGCCCATTTCTGTAAACCTTCGCAAAACTAAAATCAATGACATAAACACGGTCATATTTTTTACTACTTTTAAAGTTATATATTTTAATGCAGATAACCACATAATCATTCCACAAGCCCATGAAGGTATACCATATCGAAATCTGAGTCCTTTTGACCAAGTTATGGGCTTTTAAGGACGGAGAGAAGGCCCATTTCTGGCCCTTCGCACAAATAAAATCAATGACATAAAATCGGTCATATTTTTTACAACCTTTAAAGTTATATATTTTAATGCAGATTACAACATAATCATTCCACGAGCCCATAAAGGTATGCCATATCGAAATCCGAGTCCTTTTGACCAAGTTATGGGCTTTTAAAGATGGAGAGAAGGCCCATTTCTGGCCCTTCGCACAAATAAAATCAATGACATAAAAACGGTCATATTTTTTACTACCTTTAAAGTTATATATTTTAATGCAGATAACAACGAGTCCTTTTGACCAAGTTATGGGCTTTTAAAGATGGAGAGAAGGCCCATTTCTGGCCTTTCGCAAAAATAAAATCAATGACATAAAAACGGTCATATTTTGTACTACCTTTAACGCTATGTATTTTAATGCATATAACAACATAATCATTCCACAAGCCCATGAAGGTATACCATATCGAAATCTGAGTCCTTTTGACCAAGTTATGGGCTTTTAAGGACGGAGAGAAGGCCCATTTCTGGCCCTTCGCACAAATAAAATCAATGACATAAAATCGGTCATATTTTTTACAACCTTTAAAGTTATATATTTTAATGCAGATTACAACATAATCATTCCACGAGCCCATAAAGGTATGCCATATCGAAATCCGAGTCCTTTTGACCAAGTTATGGGCTTTTAAAGATGGAGAGAAGGCCCATTTCTGGCCCTTCGCACAAATAAAATCAATGACATAAAAACGGTCATATTTTTTACTACCTTTAAAGTTATATATTTTAATGCAGATAACAACGAGTCCTTTTGACCAAGTTATGGGCTTTTAAAGATGGAGAGAAGGCCCATTTCTGGCCTTTCGCAAAAATAAAATCAATGACATAAAAACGGTCATATTTTGTACTACCTTTAACGCTATGTATTTTAATGCATATAACAACATAATCATTCCACAAGCCCATGAAGGTATACCATATCGAAATCCGAGTCCTTTTGACCAAGTTATGGGCTTTTAAGGATGGAGAGAAGCCCCATTTCTGGCCCTTCGCACAAATAAAATCAATGACATAAACACGGTCATATTTTTTACAACCTTTAAAGTTATATATTTTAATGCAGGTTACAACATAATCATTCCACGAGCCCATAAAGGTATGCCATATCGAAATCCGAGTCCTTTTGACCAAGTTATGGGCTTTTAAAGATGGAGATAAGTCCCATTTCTGTAAGCCTTCGCAAAATTAAATTCAATGACACAAAAACGGTCATATTTTGTACTACCTTTAAAGCTATATATTTTAATGCAGATAACAACATAATCATTCCACAAGCCCATAAAGGTATGCCATATCGAAATCCGAGTTCTTTTGACCAAGTTGTGGGCTTTTAAGGATGGAGAGAAGGCCCATTTCTGTAAGCCTTTGCAAAATTAAAATCAATGACATAAAAACGGTCATATTTTTGACTGCCTTTAAAGTTATATATTTTAATGCAGATAACAACATAATCATTCCACAAGCCCATAAACGTATGCCATATTAAAATCCGAGTCCTTTTGACCAAGCTATGGGCTTTTAAAGATGGAGAGAAGGCCAGTTTCTGTAAGCCTTCGCAAAATTAAAATCAATGACATAAAAACGGTCACATATTTTACTACCCTTAAAGTTATATATTTTAATGCACATTACAACATAATCATTCCACAAGCCCATAAAGGTATGCCATATCGAAATCCGAGTCCTTTTGACCAAGTTATGGGCTTTTAAAGATGGAGAGAAGGCCCATTTCTGGCCCTTCGCAAAATTAAAATCAATGACACAAAGCCCATGAAGGTATGCCATATCGAAATCCGAGTCCTTTTGACCAAGTTATGGGCTTTTAAAGATGGAGAGAAGGCCCATTTCTGGCCCTTCGAAAAATTATAATCAATGACACAAAAACGGTCATATTTTTTACTACCTTTAACGCTATCTATTTTAATGCAGATAACAACATAATCATTCCACAAGCCCATGAAGGTATGTCATATCGAAATCCGAGTCCTTTTGACCAAGTTATGGGCTTTTAAGGATGGAGAGAAGGCCCATTTCTGTAAACCTTCGCAAAACTAAAATCAATGACATAAACACGGTCATATTTTTTACTACTTTTAAAGTTATATATTTTAATGCAGATAACCACATAATCATTCCACAAGCCCATGAAGGTATGCCATGTCGAAATCCGAGTCCTTTTGACCAAGTTATGGGCTTTTAAGGATGGAGAGAAGGGCCATTTCTGGCCCTTCGCACAAATAAAATCAATGACATAAAAACGGTCATATTTTTTACTACCTTTAAAGTTATATATTTTAATGCAGATTACAACATAATCATTCCACGAGCCCATAAAGGTATGCCATATCGAAATCCGAGTCCTTTTGACCAACTTATGGGCTTTTAAAAATGGAGAGAAGTCCCATTTCTGTAAGCCTTCGCAAAATTAAAATCAATGACACAAAAACGGTCATATTTTTTACTACCTTTAAAGTTATATATTTTAAAGCAGATAACAACATAATCATTCCACAAGCCCATGAAGGTATGCCATATCGAAATCCGAGTCCCTTTGACCAAGTTATGGACTTTTAAAGATGAAGAGAAGGCCCATTTCTAGCCTTTCGCACAAATAAAACAAGGGAGAACGCTATAGTCGAGTACCTCGACTATCAGATACCCGTTACTCAGCTTAAGCGACCAAAGGGAAATGGAGATATGCAAGCAGCAAAGCGAGATTTAAATGCGCCACCTACCGGCGGAAGACAGATTTAAGCGTTGTGTGAGTTAGGGTAGGCGTGACAAATTCATTGTTCAATAGAATAAGTTAGCCGCGCACTTTGCTCTCTCTGAGCGCCGGCAGTGCTTTTCTCTTTGCCGCTAAGTTCGGCCGGCAACTATTTACATACACACACATACACGCGTAAAAACATTTCGCACTGTCTGGCTCTGACGTCATAGCTTTTTTTTCTTGGGAGGTTTGTGGGCGTTAGAATGGGCGTAGAAACATTTTTTTTGGGTCAATCGATAGGTATGGACAAGACTAATACATTTCAGTTAAAATTTTCTATCTAACATCAAAACTGTAGGAGCCACAGTTTTGGGCGGTTTGTGGGCGTTAGAGTGGGCGTGGCACTCTACTGAAACAAACTTGCGCTGCGTAAGAAGCTCAGGAATCTGCTCGCCAAATCTCAATAGCCTAGCTCTCATAGTTTCCGAGATCTCAGCGTTCATCCGGACAGACGGACAGACGGACATGGCTAGATCGACTCGGCTAGTGATCCTGATCAAGAATATATATACTTTATGGGGTCGGAAACGCTTCCTTCTGCCTGTTACATACTTTCCGACGAATCTAGTATACCCTTTTACTCTACGAGTAACGGGTATAATCAATGACATAAAATCGGTCATATTTTTTACTACCTTTAAAGTTATATATTTAAATGCAGATAACAACATAATTATTCCACAAGCCCATGAATGTATGCCATATCGAAATCCGAGTCCTTTTGACGAAGTTATGGGCTTTTAAAGATGGAGAGAAGGCCCATTTCTGGCCCTTCGCACAAATAAAATCAATGACATAAAAACGGTCATATTTTTTACTACCTTTAAAGTTATATATTTTAATGCAGATAACAACGAGTCCTTTTGACCAAGTTATGGGCTTTTAAAGATGGAGAGAAGGCCCATTTCTGGCCCTTAGCAAAAATAAAATCAATGACATAAAAACGGTCATATATTTTACTACCATTAAAGTTATATATTTAAATGCAGATAACAAGATAATCATTCCACAAGCCCATAAAGGTATTCCATCTCGAAATCCGAGTCCTTTTGACCAAGTTATGGGCTTATAAAGATGGAGAGAAGGCCCATTTCTGTAAACCTTTGCAAAATTAAAATCAATGACATAAAAACGGTCATATTTTTTACTACCTTTAAAGTCATATATTTTAATGCAGATAGCAACATAAGCATTCCACAAGCCCATAAAAGTATGCCATATCGAAATCCAAGTCCTTTTGACCAAGTTATGGGCTTTTAAAGATGGAGAGAAGGCCCATTTCTGGCCTTTCGCAAAAATAAAATCAATGACATAAAAACGGTCATATTTTGTACTACCTTTAACGCTATGTATTTTAATGCATATAACAACATAATCATTCCACAAGCCCATGAAGGTATACCATATCGAAATCCGAGTCCTTTTGACCAAGTTATGGGCTTTTAAGGACGGAGAGAAGGCCCATTTCTGGACCTTCGCACAAATAAAATCAATGACATAAAATCGGTCATATTTTTTACAACCTTTAAAGTTATATATTTTAATGCAGATAACAACATAATCATTCCACGAGCCCATAAAGGTATGCCATATCGAAATCCGAGTCCTTTTGACCAAGTTATGGGCTTTTAAAGATGGAGATAAGTCCCATTTCTGTAAGCCTTCGCAAAATTAAAATCAATGACACAAAAACGGTCATATTTTGTTCTACCACCTAAAGCTATATATTTTAATGCAGATAACAACATAATCATTCCACAAGCCCATAAAGGTATGCCATATCGAAATCCGAGTCCTTTTGACCAAGTTATGGGCTTTTAAGGATGGAGAGAAGGCCCCTTTCTGTAAGCCTTCACAAAATTAAAATCAATGACATAAAAACGGTCATATTTTTTACTACCTTTAAAGCTATATATTTTAATGCAGATAACAACGAGTCCTTTTGACCAAGTTACGGGCTTTTAAAGATGAAGAGAAGGCCCATTTCTGGCCCTTCGCAAAAATAAAATCAATGACATAAAAACGGTCATATTTTTTACTACTTTTAAAGTTATATATTTAAATGCAGATAACAACATAATCATTCCAAAAGCCCATAAAGGTATGCCATATCGAAATCCAAGTCCTTTTGACCAAGTTATGGGCTATTAATGATGGAGAGAAGGCCCATTTCTGAAAACCTTCGCAAAATTAAAATCAATGACATAAAAACGGTCATATTTTTTACTACCTTTAAAGCTTTATATTTTAATGCAGATAACAACGAGTCATTTTGACCAAGTTATGGGCTTTTAAAGATGGAGAGAAGGCCCATTTCTGGCCTTTCGCAAAAATAAAATCAATGACATAAAAACGGTCATATATTTTACTACCTTTAAAGTTATATATTTAAATGCAGATAACAACATAATCATTCCAAAAGCCCAAAAAGGTATACCATATCGAAATCCGAGTCCTTTTGACCAAGTTATGGGCTTTTAAGGATGGAGAGAAGCCCCATTTCTGGCCCTTCGCACAAATAAAATCAATGACATAAAATCGGTCATATTTTTTACAACCTTTAAAGTTATATATTTTAATGCAGATTACAACATAATCATTCCACGAGCCCATAAAGGTATGCCATATCGAAATCCGAGTCCTTTTGACCAAGTTATGGGCTTTTAAAGATGGAGATAAGTCCCATTTCTGTAAGCCTTCGCAAAATTAAAATCAATGACACAAAAACGGTCATATTTTGTACTACCTTTAAAGCTATATATTTTAATGCAGATAACAACATAATCATTTCACAAGCCCATAAAGGTATGCCATATCGAAATCCGAGTCCTTTTGATCAAGTTATGGGCTTTTAAAGATGGAGAGAAGGCCCATTTCTGGCCCTTCGCACAAATAAAATCAATGACATAAAAACGGTCATATTTTTTACTACCTTTAAAGTTATATATTTTAATGCAGATAACAACGAGTCCTTTTGACCAAGTTATGGGCTTTTAAAGATGGAGAGAAGGCCCATTTCTGGCCTTTCGCAAAAATAAAATCAATGACATAAAAACGGTCATATTTTGTACTACCTTTAACGCTATGTATTTTAATGCATATAACAACATAATCATTCCACAAGCCCATGAAGGTATACCATATCGAAATCCGAAACCTTTTGACCAAGTTATGGGCTTTTAAGGACGGAGAGAAGGCCCATTTCTGGCCCTTCGCACAAATAAAATCAATGACATAAAATCGGTTATATTTTTTACAACCTTTTAAGTTATATATTTTAATGCAGATAACAACATAATCATTCCACGAGCCCATAAAGGTATGCCATATCGAAATCCGAGTCCTTTTGACCAAGTTATGGGCTTTTAAAGATGGAGATAAGACCCATTTCTGTAAGCCTTCGCAAAATTAAAATCAATGACACAAAAACGGTCATATTTTGTACTACCTCTAAAGCTATATATTTTAATGCAGATAACAACATAATCATTCCACAGGCCCATAAAGGTATGCCATATCGAAATCCGAGTCCTTTTGACCAAGTTATGGGCTTTTAAGGATGGAGAGAAGGCCCCTTTCTGTAAGCCTTCACAAAATTAAAATCAATGACATAAAAACGGTCATATTTTTTACTACCTTTAAAGCTATATATTTTAATGCAGATAACAACGAGTCCTTTTGACCAAGTTACGGGCTTTTAAAGATGAAGAGAAGGCCCATTTCTGGCCCTTCGCAAAAATAAAATCAATGACATAAAATCGGTCATATTTTTTACAACCTTTAAAGTTATATATTTTAATGCAGATTACAACATAATCATTCCACGAGCCCATAAAGGTATGCCATATCGAAATCCGAGTCCTTTTGACCAAGTTATGGGCTTTTAAAGATGGAGATAAGTCCCATTTCTGTAAGCCTTCGCAAAATTAAAATCAATGACACAAAAACGGTCATATTTTGTACTACCTTTAAAGCTATATATTTTAATGCAGATAACAACATAATCATTTCACAAGCCCATAAAGGTATGCCATATCGAAATCCGAGTCCTTTTGACCAAGTTATGGGCTATTAATGATGGAGAGAAGGCCCATTTCTGAAAACCTTCGCAAAATTAAAATCAATGACATAAAAACGGTCATATTTTGTACTACCTTTAAAGCTATATATTTTAATGCAGATAACAACATAATCATTCCACAAGCCCATAAAGGTATTCTATATCGAAATCCGAGTCCTTTTGACCAAGTTATGGGCTTTTAAAGATGGAGATAAGTCCCATTTCTGTAAGCCTTCGCAAAATTAAAATCAATGACACAAAAACGGTCATATTTTGTACTACCTTTAAAGCTATATATTTTAATGCAGATAACAACATAATCATTCCACAAGCCCATAAAGGTATGCCATATCGAAATCCGAGTCCTTTTGACCAAGTTATGGGCTTTTAAGGATGGAGAGAAGGCCCCTTTCTGTAAGCCTTCACAAAATTAAAATCAATGACATAAAAACGGTCATATTTTTTACTACCTTTAAAGCTATATATTTTAATGCAGATAACAACGAGTCATTTTGACCAAGTTATTGGCTTTTAAAGATGGAGAGAAGGCCCATTTCTGGCCTTTCGCAAAAATAAAATCAATGACATAAAAACGGTCATATATTTTACTACCTTTAAAGTTATATATTTAAATGCAGATAACAACATAATCATTCCAAAAGCCCAAAAAGGTATACCATATCGAAATCCGAGTCCTTTTGACCAAGTTATGGGCTTTTAAGGATGGAGAGAAGCCCCATTTCTGGCCCTTCGCACAAATAAAATCAATGACATAAAATCGGTCATATTTTTTACAACCTTTAAAGTTATATATTTTAATGCAGATTACAACATAATCATTCCACGAGCCCATAAAGGTATGCCATATCGAAATCCGAGTCCTTTTGACCAAGTTATGGGCTTTTAAAGATGGAGATAAGTCCCATTTCTGTAAGCCTTCGCAAAATTAAAATCAATGACACAAAAACGGTCATATTTTGTACTACCTTTAAAGCTATATATTTTAATGCAGATAACAACATAATCATTTCACAAGCCCATAAAGGTATGCCATATCGAAATCCGAGTCCTTTTGACCAAGTTATGGGCTTTTAAAGATGGAGAGAAGGCCCATTTCTGGCCCTTCGCACAAATAAAATCAATGACATAAAAACGGTCATATTTTTTACTACCTTTAAAGTTATATATTTTAATGCAGATAATAACGAGACCTTTTGACCAAGTTATGGGCTTTTAAAGATGGAGAGAAGGCCCATTTCTGGCCTTTCGCAAAAATAAAATCAATGACATAAAAACGGTCACATTTTTTACTACCTTTAACGCTATGTATTTTAATGCATATAACAACATAATCATTCCACAAGCCCATGAAGGTATACCATATCGAAATCCGAGTCCTTTTGACCAAGTTATGGGCTTTTAAGGACCTTCGCACAAATAAAATCAATGACATAAAATCGGTCATATTTTTTACAACCTTTAAAGTTATATATTTTAATGCAGATAACAACATAATCATTCCACGAGCCCATAAAGGTATGCCATATCGAAATCCGAGTCCTTTTGACCAAGTTATGGGCTTTTAAAGATGGAGATAAGTCCCATTTCTGTAAGCCTTCGCAAAATTAAAATCAATGACACAAAAACGGTCATATTTTGTACTACCTTTAAAGCTATATATTTTAATGCAGATAACAACATAATCATTCCACAAGCCCATAAAGGTATGCCATATCGAAATCCGAGTCCTTTTGACCAAGTTATGGGCTTTTAAGGATGGAGAGAAGGCCCCTTTCTGTAAGCCTTCACAAAATAAAAATCAATGACATAAAAACGGTCATATTTTTTACTACCTTTAAAGCTATATATTTTAATGCAGATAACAACGAGTCCTTTTGACCAAGTTACGGGCTTTTAAAGATGAAGAGAAGGCCCTTTTCTGGCCCTTCGCAAAAATAAAATCAATGACATAAAAACGGTCATATTTTTTACTACTTTTAAAGTTATATATTTAAATGCAGATAACAACATAATCATTCCAAAAGTCCATAAAGGTATGCCATATCGAAATCCAAGTCCTTTTGACCAAGTTATGGGCTATTAATGATGGAGAGAAGGCTTATTTCTGAAAACCTTCGCAAAATTAAAATCAATGACATAAAAACGGTCATATTTTGTACTACCTTTAAAGCTATATATTTTAATGCAGATAACAACATAATCATTCCACAAGCCCATAAAGGTATTCTATATCGAAATCCGAGTCCTTTTGACCAAGTTATGGGCTTTTAAAGATGGAGAGAAGGCCCATTTCTGTAAACCTTTGCAAAATTAAAGTCAATGACATAAAAACGGTCATATTTTGTACTACCTTTAAAGCTATATATTTTAATGCAAATAACAACATAATCAATCGATATGCCATATCGAAATCCGAGTCCTTTTGACCAAGTTATGGGCTTTTAAGGATGGAGAGAAGGCCCATTTCTGTAAGCCTTTGCAAAATTAAGATCAATGACATTAAAACGGTAATATTTTTTACTACCTTTAAAGTTATATATTTTAATGCAGATTACAACATAATCATTCCACAAGCCCATAAAGGTATGCCATATCGAAATCCGAGTCCTTTTGACCAAGTTATGGGCTTTTAAAGATGGAGAGAAGGCCCATTTCTGTAAGCCTTCGCAAAATTAAAATCAATGACACAAAAACGGTCATATATTTTACAACCTTTAAAGTTATATATTTTAATGCAGATAACAACATAATCATTCCACAAGCCCATGAAGGTATGCCATATCGAAATCCGAGTCCTTTTGACCAAGTTATGGGCTTTTAAGGATGGAGAGAAGGCCCATTTCTGGCCCTTCGCACAAGTAAAATCAATGACATAAAATCGGTCATATATTTTACAACCTTTAAAGTTATATATTTTAATGCAGATTTCAACATAATCATTCCACGAGCCCATAAAGGTATGCCATATCGAAATCCGAGTCCTTTTGACCAAGTTATGGGCTTTTAAAGATGGAGAGAAGTCCCATTTCTTTAAGCCTTCGCAAAATTAAAATCAATGACACAAAAACGGTCATATTTTTTACTACCTTTAAAGCTTTATATTTTAATGCAGATAACAACATAATCATTCCACAAGCCCATGAAGGTATGCCATATCAAAATCCGAGTCCTTTTGACCAAGTTATGGGCTTTTAAAGATGGAGAGAAGGCCCATTTCTGGCCCTTCGCAAAATTAACCCATTCGACCCCAGCGTTGCCTCTGAGCAATTTCAAATGTTTAACGGCTAACGGTAATCGTTTCTTCTATTATTGTCTGCTTATTCTTCGACATAACGGTGCTTGTATGTGTGTACTCATAATGTGATCAAAAAAAATCGAATTTGCACATCATTTGACGAAATTGTTTTCAAAAGAATAGACGTGCGTCGTAAAAAAAATTGTTGTGAAATTCTGAAGAATATTTAAAGTGACTGATTTACTCATAAAATATATATAAAAAGGCTAAAAGTATACATGAAATATTGTTAATCAATGAATAAGCAAAACTTTGCTAAGACTTAATTTAATTAATTTTCAATAATAACGAGGTGACGAATTTTCAAAGTTGTAAAGTTGCTTGTGGGCAACTTTGGGCCGTTGGAATACAGAATATATATACACCATAGTATGAGACCGACAGAGAAAGGTTTATCAAATGATGACATTGAGAGGATTATCAACTTCGATTGGGATGCCTCCACTGACGAAGAAAGTGGTGATGAAATGGAAGATATCTCTGCAGTGCTGGAGAAGAATTTAAAAGATATCGTGGACAAAGGAGAATCAATA
Organism: Drosophila subpulchrella; assembly: GCF_014743375.2. Taxonomy (NCBI): domain Eukaryota; kingdom Metazoa; phylum Arthropoda; class Insecta; order Diptera; family Drosophilidae; genus Drosophila; species Drosophila subpulchrella. Next base: position 790,501 of record NW_023665530.1, read on the forward strand.
GAAATTGAATATATTGACAACTTTATCAAAGAAGAATGTAACCAGGAACCTAGTGCTGTGGCTAAGAGTTGCTTTGAAAAAGTTGATCCCAAGACATTAAAATGGAGAACAAGGCCATTTGAAGCTCCAAAAAGTATTTGGGAAGTAGACGATAAACTCCAAGTCGGTAGCGTAATGACACCTGTAGAATATTTCTGCACCTTTTTTGATATCAAAGTAATTGACTTGATAACAAATCAAACGAATTTGTATGGGTTGCAAGAGCACGGCATAGAGCTTCAATGCACCGGAGATCTTATCAAGCGATATATTGGAATTTTGTTATACTTGGGAGTAATAAAAGTTCCGCAACTGAAAATGGCTTGGTCAAAAGAGTTAAAGCTTACTGCTATATCAGATTCAATGCCACGAGGAAGGTTTGAAAAAATCAAACAATGTTTACATTTCAACGATAACACTAAACAATCAAAAAAAGGAGATGTGAATTATGATAAGCTGTACAAGATACGCCCTTTACTAGACATTCTCAAAGAAAGTTTCGGTAAACTACCCCAAGAAGAGCATCAAAGCGTTGATGAGCAAATCATTGCGTACAAAGGTATTCAATTTTAAATTTTACTAGAAAATATATCTTCAATTTAAATTTTGTTTCCAGGTCAATCGTCATATAAGCAATACAATCCAGCTAAGCCTCACAAATGGGGTCTGAAAATGCTTACTCGTGCTGGAACATCTGGATTAGTTTACAACTTTACGCTGTATGTTGGTGAAGGCACCTGCCCTTGTTTTGGATTGGGAATATCATCGGATGTAGTATTATATTTAGCAAAAGGGCTTCCCGAAGGCAAACCTTTCAAGCTTTATTTTGACAATTGGTTTACGTCAGTTAGTCTTTTGATGGCATTGAAGGAAATGGGCATATTTGCAACTGGAACTATCCGCAAAAATCGCATAAGCAATTGCCAACTTCTTTCAGATGCAGAATTGAAAAAACGTGGAAGAGGATCTTTTGATACAAAATGTGAAGTTAACAAAAATCTTGCATGTGTAAAATGGTTTGACAATAAGTCAGTTCAACTTCTATCTTCGTGTGAAGACCATCAACCAGTTGGGATATGCAAACGATGGAGTCCAAAAGATAAAGCTTACATTGATGTAGCAAGGCCTGCTATTGTAGCTTCGTATAATAAGGGTATGGGAGGAGTCGATTTAGCGGACATGCTCATGGAGTTGTACAAAGTCAACCACCGTTCCAGAAAGTGGTACATGAGAATTTTTTATTGGTGCTTGGGAACATCAATGACAAATGCATGGCTACTGTACAGAAAGCATTTTCAAATGATAAACCCGAACCCAAAGTATATGCCGCTTATAAAATTTCAAATGGAAGTTGCTCATGAGCTGCTACAATGTACTGACTCTACTTTGTTCGAAAAAAAGAGAGGACGGCCATCAAATGCACAAAGGGAAAGCTCAGTCATATCCTTGGGGTCTCCATCAAGCAGTGTGTCTTCGAATCAATCGAAAAAATATAGGTTTCAGCCCGATCCTACAACTTCTCTGCGTTACGATAAATTGGAACATTGGGTGGTATTTGCTGAAAAAGGACGTTGCAGATTGTGCAAGACAGGTACTCCAATGTCGAAATGCAATAAATGTAAGGTCCACCTTTGCTGCAACAACAATAAAAACTGTTTTATAAGTTACCATACTTAAATTTTTAAAATAAAAGAAATTAACTGTCACCTAAGGATTTTTCTTTAAGTTTACCACCACTGCCCAAGGTTGCTCACAAGCAACTTCCGGGAGCGCCAAAAATAATGGGCGTGGCGCCTTAAAATTTTTGCTCAAATACTTCTAAGGCCAATAAAAAACGAATAGAGTAAAAAAAAATTTTTTAATTCTACAGGGAAAAAGTTGGGGTCGAAAGGGTTAAAATCAATGACACAAAAACGGTCATATTTTGTACTACCTTTAAAGTTATATATCTTAATGCAGATAACAACATAATCATTCCACAAGCCCATGAAGGTATGCCATATCGAAATCCGAGTCCCTTTGACCAACTTATGGGCTTTTAAAGATGGAGAGAAGGCCCATTTCTGGCCCTTCGCACAAATAAAATCAATGACATAAAATCGGTCATACTTTTTACTACCTTTAAAGTTATATATTTAAATGCAGATAACAACATAATCATTCCTCAAGCCCATGAAGGTATTCCATATCGAAATCCGAGTCCTTTTGACCAAGTTATGGGCTTTTAAGGAAGGAGAGAAGGCCCATTTCTGGCCCTTCGCACAAATAAAATCAATGACATAAAAACGGTTATATTTTTTACTACCATTAAAGTTATTTATTTTAATGCAGATAACAACGAGTCCTTTTGACCAAGTTATGGGCTTTTAAAGATGGAGAGAAGCCCTATTTCTGGCCCTTAGCAAAAATAAAATCAATGACATAAAAACGGTCATATATTTTACTACCCTTAACGTTAAATATTTAAATGCAGATAACAACATAATCATTCCAAAAGCCAAAAAAGGTATACCATATCGAAATCCGAGACCTTTTGACCAAGTTATGGGCTTTTAAAGATGGAGAGAAGGCCCATTTCTGGCCCTTCGCAAAATTAAAATCAATGACACAAAAACGGTCATATTTTGTACTACCTTTAAAGCTATATATTTTAATGCAGATAACAACATAATCATTCCATAAGCCCATAAAGATATTCCATATCGAAATTCGAGTCCTTTTGACCAAGTTATGGGCTTTTAAGGATAGAGAGAAGGCCCCTTTCTGTAAGCCTTCACAAAATTAAAATCAATGACATAAAAACGGTCATATTTTTTACTACCTTTAAAGCTATATATTTTAATGCAGATAACAACGAGTCCTTTTGACCAAGTTACGGGCTTTTAAAGATGAAGGGAAGGCCCATTTCTGGCCCTTCGCAAAAATAAAATCAATGACATAAAAACGGTCATATTTTTTACTACTTTTAAAGTTATATATTTAAATGCAGATAACAACATAATCATTCCAAAAGCCCATAAAGGTATGCCATATCGAAATCCAAGTCCTTTTGACCAAGTTATGGGCTATTAATGATGGAGAGAAGGCCCATTTCTGAAAACCTTCGCAAAATTAAAATCAATGACATAAAAACGGTCATATTTTGTACTACCTTTAAAGCTATATATTTTAATGCAGATAACAACATAATCATTCCACAAGCCCATAAAGGTATTCTATATCGAAATCCGAGTCCTTTTGACCAAGTTATGGGCTTTTAAGGATGGAGAGAAGGCCCCTTTCTGTAAGCCTTCACAAAATTAAAATCAATGACATAAAAACGGTCATATTTTTTACTACCTTTAAAGCTATATATTTTAATGCAGATAACAACGAGTCATTTTGACCAAGTTATGGGCTTTTAAAGATGGAGAGAAGGCTCATTTCTGGCCTTTCGCAAAAATAAAATCAATGACATAAAAACGGTCATATATTTTACTACCTTTAAAGTTATATATTTAAATGCAGATAACAACATAATCATTCCAAAAGCCCAAAAAGGTATACCATATCGAAATCCGAGTCCTTTTGACCAAGCTATGGGCTTTTAAGGATGGAGAGAAGCCCCATTTCTGGCCCTTCGCACAAATAAAATCAATGACATAAAATCGGTCATATTTTTTACAACCTTTAAAGTTATATATTTTAATGCAGATTACAACATAATCATTCCACGAGCCCATAAATGTATGCCATATCGAAATCCGAGTCCTTTTGACCAAGTTATGGGCTTTTAAAGATGGAGATAAGTCCCATTTCTGTAAGCCTTCGCAAAATTAAAATCAATGACACAAAAACGGTCATATTTTGTACTACCTTTAAAGCTATATATTTTAATGCAGATAACAACATAATCATTCCACAAGCCCATAAAGGTATTCTATATCGAAATCCGAGTCCTTTTGACCAAGTTATGGGCTTTTAAAGATGGAAAGAAGGCCCATTTCTGGCCCTTCGCACAAATAAAATCAATGACATAAAAACGGTCATATTTTTTACTACCTTTAAAGTTATATATTTTAATGCAGATAACAACGAGTCCTTTTGACCAAGTTATGGGCTTTTAAAGATGGAGAGAAGGCCCATTTCTGGCCTTTCGCAAAAATAAAATCAATGACATAAAAACGGTCATATTCTTTACTACCTTTAACGCTATGTATTTTAATGCATATAACAACATAATCATTCCACAAGCCCATGAAGGTATACCATATCGAAATCCGAGTCCTTTTGACCAAGTTATGGGCTTTTAAGGACGGAGAGAAGGCCCATTTCTGGCCCTTCGCACAAATAAAATCAATGACATAAAATCGGTCATATTTTTTACAACCTTTAAAGTGATATATTTTAATGCAGATAACAACATAATCATTCCACGAGCCCATAAAGGTATGCCATATCGAAATCCGAGTCCTTTTGACCAAGTTATGGGCTTTTAAAGATGGAGATAAGTCCCATTTCTGTAAGCCTTCGCAAAATTAAAATCAATGACACAAAAACGGTCATATTTTGTACAACCTTTAAAGCTATACATTTTAATGCAGATAACAACATAATCATTCCACAAGCCCATAAAGGTATGCCATATCGAAATCCGAGTCCTTTTGACCAAGTTATGGGCTTTTAAGGATGGAGAGAAGACCCCTTTCTGTAAGCCTTCACAAAATTAAAATCAATGACATAAAAACGGTCATATTTTTTACTACCTTTAAAGCTATATATTTTAATGCAGATAACAACGAGTCCTTTTGACCAAGTTACGGGCTTTTAAAGATGAAGAGAAGGCCCATTTCTGGCCCTTCGCAAAAATTAAAGTCAATGACATAATAACGGTCATATTTTGTACTACCTTTAAAGCTATATATATTAATGCAAATAACAACATAATCATTCCACAAGCCCATAAAGGTATGCCATATCGAAATCCGAGTCCTTTTGACCAAGTTAGGGGCTTTTAAGGATGGAGAGAAGGCCCATTTCTGTAAGCCTTTGCAAAATTAAGATCAATGACATTAAAACGGTCATATTTTTTACTACCTTTAAAGTTATATATTTTAATGCAGATTACAACATAATCATTCCACAAGCCCATAAAGGTATGCCATATCGAAATCCGAGTCCTTTTGACCAAGTTATGGGCTTTTAAAGATGGAGAGAAGGCCCATTTCTGTAAGCCTTCGCAAAATTAAAATCAATGACACAAAAACGGTCATATATTTTACAACCTTTAAAGTTATATATTTTAATGCAGATAACAACATAATCATTCCACAAGCCCATGAAGGTATGCCGTATTGAAATCCGAGTCCTTTTGACCAAGTTATGGGCTTTTAAGGATGGAGAGAAGGCCCATTTCTGGCCCTTCGCACAAATAAAATCAATGACATAAAATCGGTCATATTTTTTACAACCTTTAAAGTTATATATTTTAATGCAGATTTCAACATAATCATTCCACGAGCCCATAAAGGTATGCCATATCGAAATCCGAGTCCTTTTGACCAAGTTATGGGCTTTTAAAGATGGAGAGAAGTCCCATTTCTTTAAGCCTTCGCAAAATTAAAATCAATGACACAAAAACGGTCATATTTTTTACTACCTTTAAAGCTTTATATTTTAATGCAGATAACAACATAATCATTCCACAAGCCCATGAAGGTATGCCATATCAAAATCCGAGTCCCTTTGACCAAGTTATGGGCTTTTAAAGATGGAGAGAAGGCCCATTTCTGGCCCTTCGCAAAATTAAAATCAATGACACAAAAACGGTCATATTTTGTACTACCTTTAAAGTTATATATCTTAATGCAGATAACAACATAATCATTCCACAAGCCCATGAAGGTATGCCATATCGAAATCCGAGTCCTTTTGACCAAGTTATGGGCTTTTAAGGATGGAGAGAAGGCCCATTTCTGTAAGCCTTTGCAAAATTAAGTTATATATTTTAATGCAGATTACAACATAATCATTCCACAAGCCCATAAAGGTATGCCATATCGAAATCCGAGTCCATTTGACCAAGTTATGGGCTTTTAAAGATGGAGAGAAGGCCCATTTCTGTAAGCCTTCGCAAAATTAAAATCAATGACATAAAATCGGTCATATTTTTTACAACCTTTAAAGTTATATATTTTAATGCAGATTTCAACATAATCATTCCACGAGCCCATAAAGGTATGCCATATCGAAATCCGAGTCCTTTTGACCAAGTTATGGGCTTTTAAAGATGTAGAGAAGTCCCATTTCTTTAAGCCTTCGCAAAATTAAAATCAATGACACAAAAACGGTCATATTTTTTACTACCTTTAAAGCTTTATATTTTAATGCAGATAACAACATAATCATTCCACAAGCCCATAAAGGTATACCATATCAAAATCCGAGTCCTTTTGACCAAGTTATGGGCTTTTAAAGATGGAGAGAAGGCCCATTTCTGGCCCTTCGCAAAATTAAAATCAATGACACAAAAACGGTCATATTTTGTACTACCTTTAAAGTTATATATCTTAATGCAGATAACAACATAATCATTCCACAAGCCCATGAAGGTATGCCATATCGAAATCCGAGTCCCTTTGACCAACTTATGGGCTTTTAAAGATGGAGAGAAGGCCCATTTCTGGCCCTTCGCACAAATAAAATCAATGACATTAAATCGGTCATATTTTTTACTACCTTTAAAGTTATATATTTAAATGCAGATAACAACATAATCATTCCTCAAGCCCATGAAGGTATGCCATATCGAAATCCGAGTCCTTTTGACCAAGTTATGGGCTTTTAAGGAAGGAGAGAAGGCCCATTTCTGGCCCTTCGCACAAATAAAATCAATGACATAAAAACGGTTATATTTTTTACTACCATTAAAGTTATTTATTTTAATGCAGATAACAACGAGTCCTTTTGACCAAGTTATGGGCTTTTAAAGATGGAGAGAAGCCCTATTTCTGGCCCTTAGCAAAAATAAAATCAATGACATAAAAACGGTCATATATTTTACTACCCTTAACGTTAAATATTTAAATGCAGATAACAACATAATCATTCCAAAAGCCAAAAAAGGTATACCATATCGAAATCCGAGTCCTTTTGACCAAGTTATGGGCTTTTAAAGATGGAGAGAAGGTCCATTTCTGGCCCTTCGCAAAATTAAAATCAATGACACAAAAACGGTCATATTTTGTACTACCTTTAAAGCTATATATTTTAATGCAGATAACAACATAATCATTCCACAAGCCCATAAAGGTATTCCATATCGAAATTCGAGTCCTTTTGACCAAGTTATGGGCTTTTAAAGATGGAGAGAAGGCCCATTTCTGTAAGCCTTTGCAAAATTAAAATCAATGACACAAAAACGGTCATATTTTTTACTACCTTTAAAGTCATATATTTTAATGCAGATAGCAACATAAGCATTCCACAAGCCCATAAAAGTATGCCACATCGAAATCCAAGTCCTTTTGACCAAGTTATGGTCTTTTGAAGATGGAAAGATGGAGAGAAGGCCCATTTCTGTAAGCTTTCGCAAAATTAAAATCAATGACACAAAAACGGTCATATTTTTTAATACCTTTAAAGTTATATATTTTAATGAAGATAACAACATAATCATTCCACAAGCCCATAAAGGTATTCCATATCGAAATCCGAGTCCTTTTGACCAAGTTATGGGCTTTTAAAGATGGAGAGAAGGCCCATTTCTGTAAACCTTTGCAAAATTAAAATCAATGACATAAAAACGGTCATATTTTTACTACCTTTAAAGTCTTATATTTTAATGCAGATAGCAACATAAGCATTCCACAAGCCCTTAAAAGTATGCCATATCGAAATCCAAGTCCTTTTGACCAAGTTATGGGCTTTTAAAGATGGAAAGATGGAGAGAAGGCCCATTTCTGTAAGCCTTCGCAAAATTAAAATCAATGACACAAAAACGGTCATATTTTTTACTACCTATAAAGTTATATATTTTATTGCAGATAACAACATAATCATTCCACAAGCCCATGAAGGTATGCCATATCGAAATGCGAGTCCTTTTGACCAAGTTATGGGCTTTTAAAGATGGAGAGAAGGCCCATTTCTGGCCCTTCGCAAAATTAAAATCAATGACACAAAAACGGTCATATTTTTTACTACCTTTAACGCTATGTATTTTAATGCAGATAACAACATAATCATTCCACAAGCCCATGCAGGTATGCCATATCGAAATCCGAGTCCTTTTGACCAAGTTATGGGCTTTTAAAGATGGAGAGAAGGCCCATTTCTGGCCCTTCGCAAAATTAAAATCAATGACACAAAAACGATCATATTTTTTACTACCTTTAAAGTTATATATTTTAATGCAGATAACAACATAATCATTCCACAAGCCCATGAAGGTATCCCATATCGAAATCCGAGTCCTTTTGACCAAGTTATGGGCTTTTAAGGATAGAGAAAGGCCCATTTTTGGCCCTTCGCACAAATAAAATCAATGACATAAAATCGGTCATATTTTTAACTACCTTTACAGTTATATATTTTAATGCAGATTACAACATAATCATTCCACAAGCCCATGAAGGTATGCCATATCGAAATCCGAGTCCTTTTGACCAAGTTATGGGCTTTTAAGGATGGAGAGAAGGCCCATTTGTATAAGCCTTTGCAAAATTAAAATCAATGACATAAAAACGGTCATATTTTTGACTGCCTTTAAAGTTATATATTTTAATGCAGATAACATAATCATTCCACAAGCCCATAAACGTATGCCATATTAAAATCCGAGTCCTTTTGACCAAGCTATGGGCTTTTAAAGATGGAGAGAAGGCCCATTTCTGTAAGCCTTCGCAAAATTAAAATCAATGACACAAAAACGGTCATATTTTTTAATACCTTTAAAGTTATATATTTTAATGCAGATAACAACATAATCATTCCACAAGCCCATAAAGGTATTCCATATCGAAATCCGAGTCCTTTTGACCAAGTTATGGGCTTTTAAAGATGGAGAGAAGGCCCATTTCTGTAAACCTTTGCAAAATTAAAATCAATGACATAAAAACGGTCATATTTTTTACTACCTTTAAAGTCTTATATTTTAATGCAGATAGCAACATAAGCATTCCACAAGCCCATAAAAGTATGCCATATCGAAATCCAAGTCCTTTTGACCATGTTATGGGCTTTTAAAGATGGAAAGATGGAGAGAAGGCCCATTTCTGTAAGCCTTCGCAAAATTAAAATCAATGACACAAAAACGGTCATATTTTTTACCACCTTTAAAGTTATATATTTTAATGCAGATAACAACATAATCATTCCACAAGCCCATGAAGGTATGCCATATCGAAATCCGAGTCCTTTTGACCAAGTTATGGGCTTTTCAGAATGGAGAGAAGGCCCATTTTTGTCCCTTCGCACAAATAAAATCAATGACATAAAATCGGTCATATTTTTCACTACCTTTAAAGTTATATATTTTAATGCAGATTACATCATAATCATTCCACAAGCCCATGAAGGTATGCCATATCGAAATCCGAGTCCTTTTGACCAAGTTATGGGCTTTTAAAGATGGAGAGAAGGCCCATTTCTGGCCCTTCGCAAAATTAAAATCAATGACACAAAAACGGTCATATTTTTTACTACCTTTAAAGTTATATATTTTATTGCAGATAACAACATAATCATTCCACAAGCCCATGAAGGTATGCCATATCGAAATCCGAGTCCTTTTGACCAAGTTATGGGCTTTTCAGAATGGAGAGAAGGCCCATTTTTGTCCCTTCGCACAAATAAAATCAATGACATAAAATCGGTCATATTTTTCACTACCTTTAAAGTTATATATTTTAATGCAGATTACATCATAATCATTCCACAAGCCCATGAAGGTATGCCATATCGAAATCCGAGTCCTTTTGACCAAGTTATGGGCTTTTAAGGATGGAGAGAAGGCCCATTTCTGTAAGCCTTTGCAAAATTAAAATCAATGACATAAAAACGGTCATATTTTTTACTACCTTTAGAGTTATATATTTTAATGCAGATTACAACATAATCATTCCACAAGCCCATAAAGGTATTCCATATCGAAATCCGAGTCCTTTTGACCAAGTTATGGGCTTTTAAAGATGGAGAGAAGGCCCATTTCTGTAAACCTTTGCAAAATTAAAATCAATGACATAAAAACGGTCATATTTTTACTACCTTTAAAGTCTTATATTTTAATGCAGATAGCAACATAAGCATTCCACAAGCCCTTAAAAGTATGCCATATCGAAATCCAAGTCCTTTTGACCAAGTTATGGGCTTTTAAAGATGGAAAGATGGAGAGAAGGCCCATTTCTGTAAGCCTTCGCAAAATTAAAATCAATGACACAAAAACGGTCATATTTTTTACTACCTATAAAGTTATATATTTTATTGCAGATAACAACATAATCATTCCACAAGCCCATGAAGGTATGCCATATCGAAATGCGAGTCCTTTTGACCAAGTTATGGGCTTTTAAAGATGGAGAGAAGGCCCATTTCTGGCCCTTCGCAAAATTAAAATCAATGACACAAAAACGGTCATATTTTTTACTACCTTTAACGCTATGTATTTTAATGCAGATAACAACATAATCATTCCACAAGCCCATGCAGGTATGCCATATCGAAATCCGAGTCCTTTTGACCAAGTTATGGGCTTTTAAAGATGGAGAGAAGGCCCATTTCTGGCCCTTCGCAAAATTAAAATCAATGACACAAAAACGATCATATTTTTTACTACCTTTAAAGTTATATATTTTAATGCAGATAACAACATAATCATTCCACAAGCCCATGAAGGTATCCCATATCGAAATCCGAGTCCTTTTGACCAAGTTATGGGCTTTTAAGGATAGAGAAAGGCCCATTTTTGGCCCTTCGCACAAATAAAATCAATGACATAAAATCGGTCATATTTTTAACTACCTTTACAGTTATATATTTTAATGCAGATTACAACATAATCATTCCACAAGCCCATGAAGGTATGCCATATCGAAATCCGAGTCCTTTTGACCAAGTTATGGGCTTTTAAGGATGGAGAGAAGGCCCATTTGTATAAGCCTTTGCAAAATTAAAATCAATGACATAAAAACGGTCATATTTTTGACTGCCTTTAAAGTTATATATTTTAATGCAGATAACATAATCATTCCACAAGCCCATAAACGTATGCCATATTAAAATCCGAGTCCTTTTGACCAAGCTATGGGCTTTTAAAGATGGAGAGAAGGCCCATTTCTGTAAGCCTTCGCAAAATTAAAATCAATGACACAAAAACGGTCATATTTTTTAATACCTTTAAAGTTATATATTTTAATGCAGATAACAACATAATCATTCCACAAGCCCATAAAGGTATTCCATATCGAAATCCGAGTCCTTTTGACCAAGTTATGGGCTTTTAAAGATGGAGAGAAGGCCCATTTCTGTAAACCTTTGCAAAATTAAAATCAATGACATAAAAACGGTCATATTTTTTACTACCTTTAAAGTCTTATATTTTAATGCAGATAGCAACATAAGCATTCCACAAGCCCATAAAAGTATGCCATATCGAAATCCAAGTCCTTTTGACCATGTTATGGGCTTTTAAAGATGGAAAGATGGAGAGAAGGCCCATTTCTGTAAGCCTTCGCAAAATTAAAATCAATGACACAAAAACGGTCATATTTTTTACCACCTTTAAAGTTATATATTTTAACGCAGATAACAACATAATCATTCCACAAGCCCATGAAGGTATGCCATATCGAAATCCGAGTCCTTTTGACCAAGTTATGGGCTTTTAAAGATGGAGAGAAGGCCCATTTCTGGCCCTTCGCAAAATTAAAATCAATGACACAAAAACGGTCATATTTTTTACTACCTTTAAAGTTATATATTTTATTGCAGATAACAACATAATCATTCCACAAGCCCATGAAGGTATGCCATATCGAAATCCGAGTCCTTTTGACCAAGTTATGGGCTTTTCAGAATGGAGAGAAGGCCCATTTTTGTCCCTTCGCACAAATAAAATCAATGACATAAAATCGGTCATATTTTTCACTACCTTTAAAGTTATATATTTTAATGCAGATTACATCATAATCATTCCACAAGCCCATGAAGGTATGCCATATCGAAATCCGAGTCCTTTTGACCAAGTTATGGGCTTTTAAGGATGGAGAGAAGGCCCATTTCTGTAAGCCTTTGCAAAATTAAAATCAATGACATAAAAACGGTCATATTTTTTACTACCTTTAGAGTTATATATTTTAATGCAGATTACAACATAATCATTCCACAAGCCCATAAAGGTATGCCATATCGAAATCCGAGAACTTTTGACCAAGTTATGGGCTTTTAAAGATGGAGAGAAGGCCCATTTCTGGCCCTTCGCAAAATTAAAATCAATGACACAAAAACGGTCATATTTTTTACTACCTTTAAAGTTATATATTTTATTGCAGATAACAACATAATCATTCCACAAGCCCATGAAGGTATGCCATATCGAAATCCGAGTCCTTTTGACCAAGTTATGGGCTTTTAAGGATGGAGAGAAGGCCCATTTCTGTAAGCCTTTGCAAAATTAAAATCAATGACATAAAAACGGTCATATTTTTTAATACCTTTAAAGTTATATATTTTAATGCAGATAACAACATAATCATTCCACAAGCCCATAAAGGTATTCCATATCGAAATCCGAGTCCTTTTGACCAAGTTATGGGCTTTTAAAGATGGAGAGAAGGCCCATTTCTGTAAACCTTCGCAAAATTAAAATCAATGACACAAAAACGGTCATATTTTTTACTACCTTTAACGCTATGTATTTTAATGCAGATAACAACATAATCATTCCACAAGCCCATGAAGGTATGCCATATCGAAATCCGAGTCCTTTTGACCAAGTTATGGGCTTTTCAGGATGGAGAGAAGGCCCATTTTTGGCCCTTCGCACAAATAAAATCAATGACATAAAATCGGTCATATTTTTGACTGCCTTTAAAGTTATATATTTTCATGCAGATAACAACATAATCATTCCACAAGCCCATAAACGTATGCCATATTAAAATCCGAGTCCTTTTGACCAAGCTATGGGCTTTTAAAGATGGAGAGAAGGCCAGTTTCTGTAAGCCTTCGCAAAATTAAAATCAATGACATAAAAACGGTCATATTTTTTACTACCTTTAAAGTTATATATTTTATTGCAGATAACAACATAATCATTCCACAAGTCCATGAAGGTATGCCATATCGAAATCCGAGTCCTTTTGACCAAGTTATGGGCTTTTCAGGATGGAGAGAAGGCCCATTTTTGGCCCTTCGCACAAATAAAATCAATGACATAAAATCGGTCATATTTTTGACTGCCTTTAAAGTTATATATTTTAATGCAGATAACAACATAATCATTCCACAAGCCCATAAACGTATGCCATATTAAAATCCGAGTCCTTTTGACCAAGCTATGGGCTTTTAAAGATGGAACGAAGGCCAGTTTCTGTAAGCCTTCGCAAAATTAATATCAATGACATAAAAACGGTCATATTTTTTACTACCTTTAAAGTTATATATTTTAATGCAGATTACAACATAATCATTCCACAAGCCCATAAAGGTATGCCATATCGAAATCCGAGTCCTTTTGACCAAGCTATGGCCTTTTAATGATGGAGAGAAGGCCTGTAAGCCTTCGCAAAATTAAAATCAATGACACAAAAACGGTCATATTTTTTACAACCTTTAAAGTTATATATTTTAATGCAGATAACAACATAACCATTCCACAAGCCCATGAAGGTATGCCATATCGAGATCCGAGTCCTTTTGACCAAGTTATGGGCTTTTAAAGATGAAGAGAAGGCCCATTTCTGGCCCTTCGCAAAATTAAAATCAATGACACAAAAACGGTCATATTTTTTACTACCTTTAACGCTATGTATTTTAATGCAGATAACAACATAATCATTCCACAAGCCCATGAAGGTATGCCATATCGAAATCCGAGTCCTTTTGACCAAGTTATGGGCTTTTAAGGATGGAGAGAAGGCCCATTTCTGGCCCTTCGCACAAATAAAATCAATGACATAAAATCGGTCATATGTTTTACTACCTTTAAAGTTATATATTATAATGCAGATTACAACATAATCATTCCACGAGCCCATAAAGGTATGCCATATCGAAATCCGAGTCCTTTTGACCAAGTTATGGGCTTTTAAAGATGGAGAGAAGTCCCATTTCTGTAAGCCTTCGCAAAATTAAAATCAATGACACAAAAACGGTCATATTTTTTACTACCTTTAACGCTATATATTTTAATGCAGATAACAACATAATCATTCAATAAGCCCATGAAGGTATGCCATATCGAAATCCGAGTCCTTTTGACCAAGTTATGGGCTTTTAAAGATGGAGAGAAGGCCCATTTCTGGCCCTTCGCAAAATTAAAATCAATGACACAAAAACGGTCATATTTTGTACTACCTTTAAAGTTATATATTTTAATGCCGATAACAACATAATCATTCCACAAGCCCATGAAGGTATGCCATATCGAAATCCGAGTCCTTTTGACCAAGTTATGGGCTTTTAAGGATGGAGAGAAGGCCCATTTCTGTAAACCTTTGCAAAATTAAAATCAATGACATAAAAACGGTCATATTTTTGACTGCCTTTAAAGTTATATATTTTAATGCAGATAACAACATAATCATTCCACAAGCCCATAAACGTATGCCATATTAAAATCCGAGTCCTTTTGACCAAGCTATGGGCTTTTAAAGATGGAGAGAAGGCCCATTTCTGTAAGCCTTCGCAAAATTAAAGTCCATGACATAAAAACGGTCATATTTTTTAATACCTTTAAAGTTATATATTTTAATGCAGCCCATTTCTGGCCCTTCGCACAAATAAAATCAATGACATAAAAACGGTCATATTTTTTACTACCTTTAAAGTTATATATTTTAATGCAGATAACAACGAGTCCTTTTGACCAAGTTATGGGCTTTTAAAGATGGAGAGAAGGCCCATTTCTGTAAACCTTTGCAAAATTAAAATCAATGACATAAAAACGGTCATATTTTTTACTACCTTTAAGGTCTTATATTTTAATGCAGATAGCAACATAAGCATTCTACAAGCCCATAAAAGTATGCCATATCGAAATCCAAGTCCTTTTGACCAAGTTATGGGCTTTTAAAGATGGAAAGATGGAGAGAAGGCCCATTTCTGTAAGCCTTCGCAAAATTAAAATCAATGACACAAAAACGGTCATATTTTTTACTACCTATAAAGTTATATATTTTATTGCAGATAACAACATAATCATTCCACAAGCCCATGAAGGTATGCCATATCGAAATGCGAGTCCTTTTGACCAAGTTATGGGCTTTTAAGGATGGAGAGAAGGCCCATTTTTGGCCCTTCGCACAAATAAAATCAATCACATAAAATCGGTCATATTTTTTACTACCTTTAAAGTTATATATTTTAATGCAGATAACAAAATAATCATTCCACAAGCCCATAAAGGTATTCCATATCGAAATCCAAGTCCTTTTGACCAAGTTATGGGCTTTTAAAGATGGAAAGATGGAGAGAAGGCCCATTTCTGTAAGCCTTCGCAAAATTAAAATCAATGACACAAAAACGGTCATATTTTTTACTACCTATAAAGTTATATATTTTATTGCAGATAACAACATAATCATTCCACAAGCCCATGAAGGTATGCCATATCGAAATGCGAGTCCTTTTGACCAAGTTATGGGCTTTTAAAGATGGAGAGAAGGCCCATTTCTGTAAACTTTAGAAAAATTAAAATCAATGACATAAAAACGGTCATATTTTGTACTACCTTTAAAGCTATATATTTTAATGCAGATAACAACATAATCATTCCACAAGCCCATAAAGGTATTCCATATCGAAATCCGAGTCCTTATGACCAAGTTATGGGCTTTTAAAGATGGAGAGAAGGCCCATTTCTGTAAACCTTTGCAAAATTAAAATCAATGACATAAAAACGGTCATATTTTTTACTACCTTTAAAGTCATATATTTTAATGCAGATAGCAACATAAGCATTCCACAAGCCCATAAAAGTATGCCATATCGAAATCCAAGTCCTTTTGACCAAGTTATGGGCTTTTAAAGATGGAAAGATGGAGAGAAGGCCCATTTCTGTAAGCCTTCGCAAAATTAAAATCAATGACACAAAAACGGTCATATTTTTTACTACCTATAAAGTTATATATTTTATTGCAGATAACAACATAATCATTCCACAAGCCCATGAAGGTATGCCATATCGAAATGCGAGTCCTTTTGACCAAGTTATGGGCTTTTAAGGATGGAGAGAAGGCCCATTTTTGGCCCTTCGCACAAATAAAATCAATCACATAAAATCGGTCATATTTTTTACTACCTTTAAAGTTATATATTTTAATGCAGATAACAAAATAATCATTCCACAAGCCCATAAAGGTATTCCATATCGAAATCCAAGTCCTTTTGACCAAGTTATGGGCTTTTAAAGATGGAAAGATGGAGAGAAGGCCCATTTCTGTAAGCCTTCGCAAAATTAAAATCAATGACACAAAAACGGTCATATTTTTTACTACCTATAAAGTTATATATTTTATTGCAGATAACAACATAATCATTCCACAAGCCCATGAAGGTATGCCATATCGAAATGCGAGTCCTTTTGACCAAGTTATGGGCTTTTAAAGATGGAGAGAAGGCCCATTTCTGTAAACTTTAGAAAAATTAAAATCAATGACATAAAAACGGTCATATTTTGTACTACCTTTAAAGCTATATATTTTAATGCAGATAACAACATAATCATTCCACAAGCCCATAAAGGTATTCCATATCGAAATCCGAGTCCTTATGACCAAGTTATGGGCTTTTAAAGATGGAGAGAAGGCCCATTTCTGTAAACCTTTGCAAAATTAAAATCAATGACATAAAAACGGTCATATTTTTTACTACCTTTAAAGTCATATATTTTAATGCAGATAGCAACATAAGCATTCCACAAGCCCATAAAAGTATGCCATATCGAAATCCAAGTCCTTTTGACCAAGTTATGGGCTTTTAAAGATGGAAAGATGGAGAGAAGGCCCATTTCTGTAAGCCTTCGCAAAATTAAAATCAATGACACAAAAACGGTCATATTTTTTACTACCTATAAAGTTATATATTTTATTGCAGATAACAACATAATCATTCCACAAGCCCATGAAGGTATGCCATATCGAAATGCGAGTCCTTTTGACCAAGTTATGGGCTTTTAAGGATGGAGAGAAGGCCCATTTTTGGCCCTTCGCACAAATAAAATCAATGACATAAAATCGGTCATATTTTTTACTATCTTTAAAGTTATATATTTTAATGCAGGTAACAAAATAATCATTCCACAAGCCCATAAAGGTATTCCATATCGAAATCCGAGTCCTTTTGACCAAGTTATGAGCTTTTAAAGATGGAGAGAAGGCCCATTTCTGTAAACCTTTGCAAAATTAAAATCAATGACATAAAAACGGTCATATTTTTTACTACCTTTAAGGTCTTATATTTTAATGCAGATAGCAACATAAGCATTCCACAAGCCCATAAAAGTATGCCATATCGAAATCCAAGTCCTTTTGACCAAGTTATGGGCTTTTTTAGGTGGAAAGATGGAGAGAAGGCCCATTTCTGTAAGCCTTCGCAAAATTAAAATCAATGACACAAAAACGGTCATATTTTTTACCACCTTTAAAATTATATATTTTAATGCAGATAACAACATAATCATTCCACAAGCCCATGAAGGTATGCCATATTGAAGTCCGAGTCCTTTTGACCAAGTAATGGGTCTTTAAAGATGGAGAGAAGGCCCATTTCTGGCCCTTCGCAAAATTAAAATCAATGACACAAAAACGGTCATATTTTTTACTACCTTTAACGCTATATATTTTAATGCAGATAACAACATAATCATTCCACAAGCCCATGAAGGTATGCCATATCAAAATCCGAGTCCTTTTGACCAAGTTATGGACTTTTAAAGATGGAGAGAAGGCCCATTTCTGTAAACCTTTGCAAAATTAAAATCAATGACATAAAAACGGTCATATTTTGTACTTCCTTTAAAGTTATATATTTTAATGCAGATAACAACATAATCATTCCACAAGCCCATGAAGGTATGCCATATCGAAATCCGAGTCCCTTTGACCAAGTTATTAGCTTTTAAAGATGGAGAGAAGGCCCATTTCTGGCCCTTCGCACAAATAAAATCAATGACATAAAATCGGTCCTATTTTTAACTACCTTTAAAGTTATATATTTAAATGCAGATAACAACATAATAATTCCACAAGCCCATGAAGGTATGCCATATCGAAATCCGAGTCCTTTTGACCAAGTTATGGGCTTTTAAAGATGGAAAGATGTAAGCCTTCGCAAAATTAAAATCAATGACACAAAAACGGTCATATTTTTTACAACCTTTAAATTTATATATTTTAATGCAGATAACAACATAATCATTCCACAAGCCCATGAAGGTATGCCATATCGAAATCCGAGTCCTTTTGACCAAGTTATGGGCTTTTAAAGATGGAGAGAAGGCCCATTTCTGGCCCTTCGCAAAATTAAAATCAATGACACAAAAACGGTCATATTTTGTACTACCTTTAAAGCTATATATTTTAATGCAGATAACAACATAATCATTCCACAAGCCCATGAAGGTATGCCATATCGAAATCCGAGTCCTTTTGACCAAGTTATGGGCTTTTAAAGATGGAGAGAAGGCCCATTTCTGGCCCTTCGCACAAATAAAATCAATGACATAAAATCGGTCATATTTTTACTACCTTTAAAGGTATATATTTAAATGCAGATAACAACATAATCATTCCACAAGCCCATGAAGGTATGCCATATCAAAATCCGAGTCCTTTTGACCAAGTTATGGACTTTTAAAGATGGAGAGAAGGCCCATTTCTGGCCCTTCGTAAAATTAAAATCAATGACACAAAAACGGTCATATTTTGTACTACCTTTAAAGTTATATATTTTAATGCAGATAACAACATAATCATTCCACAAGCCCATGAAGGTATGCCATATCGAAATCCGAGTCCTTTTGACCAAGTTATGGGCTTTTAAAGATGGAGAGAAGGCCCATTTCTGGCCCTTCGCACAAATAAAATCAATGACATAAAATCGGTCATATTTTTACTACCTTTAAAGGTATATATTTAAATGCAGATAACAACATAATCATTCCACAAGCCCATGAAGGTATGCCATATCGAAATCCGAGTCCTTTTTACCAAGTTATGGGCTTTTAAAGAAGGAGAGAAGGCCCATTTCTGGCCCTTCGCACAAATAAAATCAATGACATAAAAACGGTCATATTTTTTACTACCTTTAAAGTTATATATTTTAATGCAGATAACAACGAGTCCTTTTGACCAAGTTATGGGCTTTTAAGGATGGAGAGAAGGCCCATTTCTGTAAACCTTTGCAAAATTAAAATCAATGACATAAAAACGGTCATATTTTTTACTACCTTTAAGGTCTTATATTTTAATGCAGATAGCAACATAAGCATTCTACAAGCCCATAAAAGTATGCCATATCGAAATCCAAGTCCTTTTGACCAAGTTATGGGCTTTTAAAGATGGAAAGATGGAGAGAAGGCCCATTTCTGTAAGCCTTCGCAAAATTAAAATCAATGACACAAAAACGGTCATATTTTTTACTACCTATAAAGTTATATATTTTATTGCAGATAACAACATAATCATTCCACAAGCCCATGAAGGTATGCCATATCGAAATGCGAGTCCTTTTGACCAAGTTATGGGCTTTTAAGGATGGAGAGAAGGCCCATTTTTGGCCCTTCGCACAAATAAAATCAATGACATAAAATCGGTCATATTTTTTACTACCTTTAAAGTTATATATTTTAATGCAGATAACAAAATAATCATTCCACAAGCCCATAAAGGTATTCCATATCGAAATCCAAGTCCTTTTGACCAAGTTATGGGCTTTTAAAGATGGAAAGATGGAGAGAAGGCCCATTTCTGTAAGCCTTCGCAAAATTAAAATCAATGACACAAAAACGGTCATATTTTTTACTACCTATAAAGTTATATATTTTATTGCAGATAACAACATAATCATTCCACAAGCCCATGAAGGTATGCCATATCGAAATGCGAGTCCTTTTGACCAAGTTATGGGCTTTTAAAGATGGAGAGAAGGCCCATTTCTGTAAACTTTAGAAAAATTAATATCAATGACATAAAAACGGTCATATTTTGTACTACCTTTAAAGCTATATATTTTAATGCAGATAACAACATAATCATTCCACAAGCCCATAAAGGTATTCCATATCGAAATCCGAGTCCTTACGACCAAGTTATGGGCTTTTAAAGATGGAGAGAAGGCCCATTTCTGTAAACCTTTGCAAAATTTAAATCAATGACATAAAAACGGTCATATTTTTTACTACCTTTAAAGTCATATATTTTAATGCAGATAGCAACATAAGCATTCCACAAGCCCATAAAAGTATGCCATATCGAAATCCAAGTCCTTTTGACCAAGTTATGGGCTTTTAAAGATGGAAAGATGGAGAGAAGGCCCATTTCTGTAAGCCTTCGCAAAATTAAAATCAATGACACAAAAACGGTCATATTTTTTACTACCCATAAAGTTATATAAGTTAACACCGGCCAAACGCCCCCTTCCCTTCACCCCCTCTCGACCCTGATACCCTACACCGCATCTCTCTCATCACCCCTCTCGGCCACCCGCAAACTAGGGCCCATTGCCCTCACCCCTCTCGGCCACCCAGCAACACCAAAACATTCGAGTGGCTATAACTTCAAGTGGCTACAATAATGCAGCCGCTAAGTTATGGTACCAGCAGCGACGCAGCAGCAGAGACAACGTCAGCGATGCAGCAGCAGAGACAACGTCAGCGACGCAGCGACAGCAACGTCAGAACGACAGCGACGCAGCGGCGGCGTCGTCAGAGCGACAGCACAGCGACAGAACGTCAGCGTGAGAAATGCAACGGCAGCAGCGCGACAATGCAAGAGCGCTGACCGCCCGCTAGCTGCCTCAGCTATAGCCGCCGCTACCCCTACCCATCGCTGCGCCCTAACGGAAATGCAGCGTTAGCATATGGGGCTTAGCAACGCATTGGGCAAAATACCCAAAACCGCTGCCATCGGCATCGGGTTTCCGGAGCCGCTCTGCCAACGTTATGCTGACGAGCGGTACCGTCCAAGCCAACGAGCGACTCGAGGAATGATTTTACTTTCACTTGCATTTGTACCCCTGACCAGCCTAGACTTAACATTTTGAATAATAAAACCAATTGTAACGTTAAAGAACGTTTACTGTTTTATTTTAAAGTAAATTCGTTAACTAAATTAAAAAGGCTTAGAAGGAAGAAGACGAAGAAGCCAACACAAAAGAAGGAACCGCAAAGAATGATCTTAACTAGGTAATATCGGGGAGAATCCTCCCCCCTCTGGCCATGAGTGGCCATAACTGGCGCCCGAACAGTGTTCACTTTCTCGCGAAAGTCGGACAAAAAGAACCCCCAAAATTCAAAAAAATGAAAAAGAAAAAATTAAGAATTTTAGCTTTAAAAGCTAAACAAAAATTTAAAGTAAAATGTCTTTTTTAATATTACAAAAAATGTGGTGTTGTGCGTGTGGTTGAAAAGTTAAAAATTTATACAAAAAACGAGAATATGAGAATTTGTGCGAAACACAGCTACCCGCCGCGGTGGGGGTGCTGCCGTCCAGAGTTGGCACTCCCCACGGGCGCAAAAAAAACTGTGATTAATTTAATGTAATGGTAAACCTGCCGCGGCGATTTGTCCACGCACCTTGTGGCGCGGCATATTCGCGGGCACAAAATACCTATATAACAAAAACGAGCAATAACCCGCTGCGGCGATAAGTCCATATCAATGGGTAACTTATTCGCGAGCGCAAAAAAATTGCAAATCTAAAAAAATAAATACAGATAACCGCTGCGGCAATTAATTTGCGAGCGGAAAACTATTAAAAATGTCTTCGAGACCAATAAAGTAAACAAAAAATAAAGTATACCAAAAGTTCTCGCGTGTGTGTGGCAATCTGCTGGAAACGCTAATGAATGTGGAATGCATTCGAGAAAGCTGCCCAGTGGATTGTGTGGCAACCGTACCTTAGTAGGCGAAACGCCAAAAAGGACAAATACGGACCACCGCGCCGATAAACACAATACACAAAAAGGAAAAACAAAGAATTATTAAAACAAAAAAAAAGGAAAAAAACGCACAACCCACAAAACGACAAGTCCCATAAAATTTCTTTAATAAACAAAAAAAAAAGAAACAAATTCTAATCAAAATTTAATTTCAGGCTAATAACCCTGTAAGCAGCGAATACGGAATAAAAATCAAAAACAAGACAAGGAGGAAAATAATAAGGGTGAGTGAAACGTCTTCGCATAAATTATTATTCCCAAAAGAGAACAAAAAATAAATTTTCATAAAACTGTTGCTTATTTCCCCCACGTCGACCCAAAATAAAAATAAACTCTTGAAATCCCAACAAATTAAGCACTCGAATCTATCGATATTAAAAATGGAGGAAATGAAGGAGGTACTAAACCGACTTGACTCCACTATTGCGGCCCTAACCACTCAGATGGTGGGCATGAAAGACGAGGTTAAGAAAATAGGGAATAGGGTGAGAACTTTAGAAACCGACTTCGAACAGCGCAACCCGATAGCGGACATACCGCTACCATTAACGCGTCCGCGTACGGAGTACGAATTAAAGGAATCTTCGACCGTACCGGATTGCGTAAGGGAGTTACTAACTTTCGAGGGCGATTCCGAGAAGTACATTTCTTGGATAAATAGGGCACAGTCCATAATTAACGACTATGAGGTCATTCGGGAGAAACCCCTTTATAGATCGGTGCTTATCCAAATTAGGCAAAAAATTAGGGGCAACGCCGACATGGCGCTCAATGCCTACAACGTACGGGATGACGACTGGACTGAAATTAAACGAGTGTTGGCGCTACACTTCGCCGACAAAAGAGATGTCGGTACACTAGAGTACGAGCTAACACAAATGACCCAGGGAAGCCAAAAGGTGGAAGATTTTTACCTTAGAATTAATAACCATGTCTCGCTAATAATGAATAAAATTAAAAGCATGAATTACTCTTCGGAGATAACGAACGCTTTCCTTGCCGGACAAAGGGACAAGGCCCTTAATGCCTTTATTAGGGGGTTAAACGGCGACGCTTCCAGGCTTCTAATAATCCGTAAACCGGCGGACGTCCACGAAGCTTATTCTATTTGCCTAGAGCTACAAAAAATGGAGCCGAGGAACACTACGCCAAGGGCGCCTCTATTTAAACAGTCCTTTAACCAAACATACCAGAACTATAGACCACCTAATCCACCGAGGTTCCCCCAGACCTATCAGTTTAACAATAGGTCCCAAACGAGGTCAGGGCACAACTTTGCCCCAAGTGGAAGCGTGCAGGGCTCTCCAAGATTCCAGGGGGCCAGACCAGCGATTAAACAGGAATCGAACCAGTCAGGTCAAAGCTATAGGACAAATTTTAACTCACGTCAAGGAGAGGCCGGCGGCATCAAGAGAAGCCCGAGCGCTAACTCTAATTTAAATCCCTTCCGTAAAGCCCAAAAGCTTTACCATATTCAGTCCACCCCATCAGCAAACCCCATCCC
Organism: Drosophila subpulchrella; assembly: GCF_014743375.2. Taxonomy (NCBI): domain Eukaryota; kingdom Metazoa; phylum Arthropoda; class Insecta; order Diptera; family Drosophilidae; genus Drosophila; species Drosophila subpulchrella. The sequence goes on from NW_023665530.1 coordinate 814,400, forward strand.
CAATGAATACTATGAACAACACCCCAATAACGAGGTAGAGGAACTGGAAATCTCATCCCAAGGGATAGAGCATTGTTCCCCCTTAGAGGAGGTAGGGTGTATTAGCGATGGCGAGCCAAATTTTATGACCGACGCCTCTCTAGCATACCATACATAGAATACGAAACTAAAACAGGGGCTAAGTTACAATTTCTCATAGACACCGGCGCTAACAATAATTTTATTAGCCTCAAGAATTCCGCCGGCTCTACAACATTATCCACGCCATTTGTCGTTCAATCCGCGGCGGGTAATATTAAAATAACACATCGCATTACTGGACAATTTTTTAAACCAATTGGGAACGATACTGTTCTCACCTTTTTTGTTCTTCCCGGACTAAAATCATTTGACGGCATTATAGGAGACGACACCCTAAAATCCTTAAAAGCCCTGATCGACAGAAAAAACGATACCTTGACAATATCACCCGGTATTAAAATACCCCTCCTTGCAAAAAAATCTCTAAACGTACATCTGTTATTGGATGCAAAACATCCCGAATCCGCAAAAGAAGCTTTAAACGCGCTTATCAGCGAATATGCCAAAATCTTTGAACCACTCTCGCCCGGAGAGGCCGTAGACACGAGCGTTAGGGCCGAGATTCGCACCAGCACCTCAGACCCCATATACACAAAGAGCTATCCCTACCCTACCAATATGAGAGGGGAGGTGGATAGACAAATAGAGGAGCTTTTGCGGGATGGGATCATCAAACCATCAAAAAGTCCCTATAACTCCCCGGTCTGGGTAGTTCCAAAGAAACCCAAACCAAATGGAGAGAAACAGTACCGCATGGTCATCGACTTTAAGCGCTTAAACGCTGTCACGATTGCAGACACATATCCAATACCGGACATTAATTCTATTTTGGCCAGCCTAGGGAAGGCCAAATATTTTACCACTCTCGATTTAACTTCGGGATTCCATCAAATTTACATGTTGGAATCCGATACCCCAAAGACAGCATTTTCTACGCTGAATGGGAAGTACGAATTTCTTCGTCTTCCGTTTGGGTTGAAAAATGCCCCAGCAGTATTTCAAAGAATGATCGACGATGTATTAAGGGAACACATTGGCAAGATTTGCTATGTGTACATCGACGACATAATAGTCTTTAGTGAAGACTATGATAGCCACTGGCAAAACCTCCGCGCTGTCTTTGACAACCTAGAGAAAGCCAAACTGCAAGTCAATTTAGAAAAAACTAATTTCCTATCAACGCATGTTGAATTTTTAGGATACGTAGTAACTGCAGATGGCATCAAAGCAGACGACAAAAAAGTAGAGGGTGTCACAAAAATGAAACCACCTACCAATGTAAAGGAACTAAAGAGTTTTCTCGGCATGACATCCTATTATAGAAAATTTATTAAGGACTATGCAAAAGTCGCAAAACCACTGACTAACTTAACTCGAGGAGAGTTCGCTAGAGCTAAGTCTTCACAATCAAAAAAAGTCCCCATTGAACTCGACGAGGCCGCGATGAAAGCCTTTAACGATTTGAAAACTATCCTTTCATCCTCAGAGGTATTGGCTTTTCCAAATTTTTCCAAACCCTTCCACTTAACCACCGACGCGTCAAATTACGCTATCGGAGCAGTTCTTTCTCAAGTGGACTCTGGCAAAGATCGGCCAATAGCGTATATCTCCCGATCATTGAGTCAGACAGAAGAGAACTACGCCACCAACGAAAAAGAAATGCTCGCGATAGTGTGGGCCTTAGACAACCTTCGTTCTTACTTGTATGGCGCGGGATCTATTAAGATTTACACTGATCATCAGCCCTTAACATTTTCACTGGGCAATAGAAATTTTAACGCCAAGTTAAAACGCTGGAAGTCCCGTATTGAGGAGTACAATTGCGAATTAATATACAAACCAGGGAAGTCAAATATAGTGGCCGATGCCCTTTCAAGAGTTACAACGTATGTTAATCACCTGGGTCCTGACAATGACACCGCCTCCGAATCGGATTCCATAGCTACGGTTCATAGCGCTCTTCAAGACGCCTCTTCTTTAATCCCCCACGTTGAAACCCCGATTAACGCCTACCGGAATCAATTGATTTTTTACTCAGATCTGTCCGATTATTCGTGTGGCCACCCACATACTGGATATGTGCGCCACTCAATTCCAATTAATGATAACGCGCCTTCAACTCTTCTAAACTCATTAAAGAAATACTTGAAACCTTCGGTAATCAATGGAATTAAAATCCCGGATAATTACCTACAACTCCTTCAAACCTGTTGCTTCCAGAATTTTAAATTGTATAAAATCCGTATAACACAGCGCTTAGTAGAGGATATTACGGACGAAGAGCAAATTTGCGAAGTCATCGACAAAGAGCATCGCAGAGCTCACAGGAATCCAAAAGAGGTCCGTATTCAAATCCTAGAAAAGTACTACTTCCCCAGGATGGCTAGTATTATTCGCACACAATTGTCAACCTGCACCACTTGCAAATTGCATAAGTACGACAGGCACCCGAATAAACCACCGTTACAACCAACCCCTATTCCAAACTACCCATGTGAAATACTTCATATCGACGTTTTCACATTGGAGAAAAAAATATACTTGAGTTGCATCGACAAATTCTCAAAATTTGCTAAACTTTTTCCTTTGCAATCAAAATCAGCAATACATCTCCGTGAAACACTACTAGACGCACTTCATTATTTCACAGCGCCTAAAATGATAGTGTCTGATAACGAAAGGGGCCTCCTATGCCCAACTGTCTTGAACTACTTGCGAACGCTGGGAATTGAACTTTATCACACCCCAACTCAGAAAAGCGAAGTAAACGGTCAGGTAGAAAGATTCCATTCTACCTTCATGGAAATATATCGATGCCTAAAAGGAGAATATCCTACCTTTAAAACCACCGAGCTTATCGCAATTGTCGTAGACAGGTACAATAACACTGTCCACTCGGTAACGAATAGGAAGCCCGTGGATATTTTTTTCAACCGCACTTCCAGAATAAATTACCAGGGATTATCCGATTTTAAACATCAAACTTTTGAGGACATTAGGGGGCTCATTGAGCACAAGCAAAATTTAACCAACAATGGGCGCAATAAAAATAGAAGCGACCCAATTTCCTACGAACCAGGCGACACAGTGTATGTCGCCAATAAACAAATAAAAACAAAGGAAAAACAACGATTTAAGGCAGAAGAAGTTCAGGATGACCGAAAGGTCACTATTAAAACGAGGTCGGGAAAAATCTTTCACAAATCACACTTAAGGAATTAAAAAAATTTTTTTTGAAACGAACCTACAACTAAAAGAAAATCTAACTATTCGACATATGTGGTAGGGGAGACTAGCAACAGAATATCTTAACACTTTGCAAAAATTCATCTAAAAACCATAAAGGGAAATGCGTACTGAACGTTTCACTAACTCTTAACCTTCCCCGAACACAAACAAATCAAACAATTTAATATCTTCACAAATATGATTAAGAAAAACCTAGTCTAAGATACACACTTATTGATATGAGAAATATAAACCCCTCAGAAAAGGGGAACAATAAATTTCTTTAGTAATAGCTATGCACAAATAAGAATAAATACACAAGTAATAATAATACACACACAGAAAAACACCAACACGAACATTAAGATTAAGACAAATAGACAATTTAATTATAAGAATCTGCAATTTCATGTACATCTAATCCTCTTTTGACGCTACAAGCGCGTCTACCATCTACGTGGCGGCAACCCTCCATATTTTCAAATATGATGCACCGGTTGTCCCCTTACAACAAGGTACCGTCTGGAGGACCAATGGCGTCTTCAAACTGGCTCACGTCATCAATCTAGACCGCATGCAGCAACTCATCGACCAGGTAGCAAACGAGGCTATGATAATCACCGATCAACATATTGGCGCTTTGGTTGGCCACTATCTGCAGCGTGCTTCGGAAGGAATCTCGCGCATGGATAGCGCACCAACACGGAGACAACGCTCAATCGATTGGCTAGGATCAGCCTGGAAATGGGTCGCGGGATCACCGGACAAATCGGATTGGAATGCCATCTTGAAAGAAGAGGACAGCTTGGCAAGGAACAACAACCAGCAGATTCGAATCAACACTAAGTTGTTTGACTCAACGCACGAATCGCTCCAGAAGCTGAACGATGTTATCGGGAGAGTCAACGCAATAGACGGGGACTTCCACGTGACGACGGCCGTTCTCCACAAGGTAATTATAATAGCGGACCAGGTCAACGAGATACTGAGGGCCTGCCAACTAGGAAAGACTGGAGTGGTCAACACGAATCTCTTGGATCACGACGAAATCAACATAATATTGGCAGAGGTGGACAGCCTTCCTTACCAAAACGTCGTGGAGGCAGTCGAATTTTCTAGACCTACAATCCTTACAAACGGGACTACTCTTTTGTACATCCTAGCGATGCCCAAGGTAGTGGACAGGAAGTACCGATTGATGAGGATCTACCCAACGACATCTGACGGTAAACAAGTTGTGCTAAAATATACCACACTGGCGATGGACAGCTTGGAAACATACGCCCTTCTCGGAAATTGTGTATCCATTGGTAACACAACAGTCTGCCGAGAGAAGGACCTGCTTAAATTGGAGGAGGACAGTTGCATACCCAGACTGTTGAAAGGAGGCCAAGCCGAATGTGACTACCTGAGGACCAACCAGGAAACAGTGGAACTTATCGATGACGGCACAATTTTTTTGACAAACTTCAATGGAACATTATCCACTCCGGTCAAGAAACACCACTTGGAAGGCTCATACGTCGTGCAGTTTGACAACGAGACGATCACAATCGGCGACCGGAACTACAGCAGCTATTCGTCAACACACCTGATGGCAATGCCAGCCGTGCTAACCCAGATAAAAACTACGGGTTATGAGCTATCACTGAAATATGTCCACGAATTCAGCATGGAGAACCTGAAAAAATTATCAGTCATGTCCAATGAGATTTTGATATCCTTCTCAGTGGAACTAGTCATAGCTCTCTCCATCATGACAGCGGTGTACCTCGTGTGGAAAAAGATAACGTCGACCAAAGGAATCCCTAAGCTGCGGGATCCGCTTGCGAACCTGGAAACGCAAGGCACCCTGGAGCCCGCAACCAAGGCCTAATAATCTGTGGGACACAGATCTTGTGGTGGGGAGGAGTTAACACCGGCCAAACGCCCCCTTCCCTTCACCCCCTCTCGACCCTGATACCCTACACCGCATCTCTCTCATCACCCCTCTCGGCCACCCGCAAACTAGGGCCCATTGCCCTCACCCCTCTCGGCCACCCAGCAACACCAAAACATTCGAGTGGCTATAACTTCAAGTGGCTACAATAATGCAGCCGCTAAGTTATGGTACCAGCAGCGACGCAGCAGCAGAGACAACGTCAGCGATGCAGCAGCAGAGACAACGTCAGCGACGCAGCGACAGCAACGTCAGAACGACAGCGACGCAGCGGCGGCGGCGTCAGAGCGACAGCACAGCGACAGAACGTCAGCGTGAGAAATGCAACGGCAGCAGCGCGACAATGCAAGAGCGCTGACCGCCCGCTAGCTGCCTCAGCTATAGCCGCCGCTACCCCTACCCATCGCTGCGCCCTAACGGAAATGCAGCGTTAGCATATGGGGCTTAGCAACGCATTGGGCAAAATACCCAAAACCGCTGCCATCGGCATCGGGTTTCCGGAGCCGCTCTGCCAACGTTATGCTGACGAGCGGTACCGTCCAAGCCAACGAGCGACTCGAGGAATGATTTTACTTTCACTTGCATTTGTACCCCTGACCAGCCTAGACTTAACATTTTGAATAATAAAACCAATTGTAACGTTAAAGAACGTTTACTGTTTTATTTTAAAGTAAATTCGTTAACTAAATTAAAAAGGCTTAGAAGGAAGAAGACGAAGAAGCCAACACAAAAGAAGGAACCGCAAAGAATGATCTTAACTAGGTAATATCGGGGAGAATCCTCCCCCCTCTGGCCATGAGTGGCCATAACTTATATTTTATTGCAGATAACCACATAATCATTCCACAAGCCCATGAAGGTATGCCATATCGAAATGCGAGTCCTTTTGACCAAGTTATGGGCTTTTAAGGATGGAGAGAAGGCCCATTTTTGGCCCTTCGCACAAATAAAATCAATGACATAAAATCGGTCATATTTTTTACTACCTTTAAAGTTATATATTTTAATGCAGATAACAAAATAATCATTCCACAAGCCCATAAAGGTATTCCATATCGAAATCCGAGTCCTTTTGACCAAGTTATGAGCTTTTAAAGATGGAGAGAAGGCCCATTTCTGTAAACCTTTGCAAAATTAAAATCAATGACATAAAAACGGTCATATTTTTTACTACCTTTAAGGTCTTATATTTTAATGCAGATAGCAACATAAGCATTCCACAAGCCCATAAAAGTATGCCATATCGAAATCCAAGTCCTTTTGACCAAGTTATGGGCTTTTTAAGGTGGAAAGATGGAGAGAAGGCCCATTTCTGTAAGCCTTCGCAAAATTAAAATCAATGACACAAAAACGGTCATATTTTTTACCACCTTTAAAATTATATATTTTAATTCAGATAACAACATAATCATTCCACAAGCCCATGAAGGTATGCCATATTGAAGTCCGAGTCCTTTTGACCAAGTAATGGGCCTTTAAAGATGGAGAGAAGGCCCATTTCTGGCCCTTCGCAAAATTAAAATCAATGACACAAAAACGGTCATATTTTTTACTACCTTTAACGCTATATATTTTAATGCAGATAACAACATAATCATTTCACAAGCCCATGAAGGTATGCCATATCAAAATCCGAGTCCTTTTGACCAAGTTATGGACTTTTAAAGATGGAGAGAAGGCCCATTTCTGGCCCTTCGTAAAATTAAAATCAATGACACAAAAACGGTCATATTTTGTACTTCCTTTAAAGTTATATATTTTAATGCAGATAACAACATAATCATTCCACAAGCCCATGAAGGTATGCCATATCGAAATCCGAGTCCCTTTGACCAAGTTATTAGCTTTTAAAGATGGAGAGAAGGCCCATTTCTGGCCCTTCGCACAAATAAAATCAATGACATAAAAGCGGTCCTATTTTTAACTACCTTTAAAGTTATATATTTAAATGCAGATAACAACATAATCACATCACAAGCCCCTGAAGGTATGCCATATCGAAGTCCGAGTCCTTTTGACCAAGTTATGGGCTTTTAAAGAAGGAGAGAAGGCCCATTTCTGGCCCTTCGCACAAATAAAATCAATGACATAAAAACGGTCATATTTTTTACTACCTTTAAAGTTATATATTTCAATGCAGATAACAACGAGTCCTTTTGACCAAGTTATGGGTTTTTAAAGATGGAGAGAAGGCCTATTTCTGGCCCTTAGCAAAAATAAAATCAATGACATAAAAACGGTCATATATTTTACTACCCTTAAAGTTAAATATTTAAATGCAGATAACAACATAATCATTCCAAAAGCCAGAAAAGGTATACCATATCGAAATCCGAGTCCTTTTGACCAAGTTATGGGCTTTTAAAGATGGAGAGAAGGCCCATTTCTGTAAACTTTCGCTAAATTAAAATCAATGACATAAAACCGGTCATATTTTGAACTACCTTTAAAGCTATATTTTTTAATGCAGATAACAACATAATCATTCCACAAGCCCATAAGGGTATTCAATATCGAAATCCGAGTCCTTTTGACCAAGTTATGGGCTTTCAAAGATGGAGAGAAGGCCCATTTCTGTAAACCTTTGCAAAATTAAAATCAATGACATAAAAACGGTCACATTTTTTACTACCTTTAAAGTCATATATTTTAATGCAGATAGCAACATAAGCATTCTACAAGCCCATAAAAGTATGCCATATCGAAATCCAAGTCCTTTTGACCAAGTTATGGGCTTTTAAAGATGGAAAGATGGAGAGAAGGCCCATTTCTGTAAGCCTTCGCAAAAATTAAAATCAATGACACAAAAACGGTCATATTTTGTAATACCTTTAAAGTTATATATTTTAATGCAGATAACAACATAATCATTCCACAAGCCCGTAAAGGTATGCCATATCAAAATCAGAGTCCTTTTGACCAAGTTATGGGCTTTTAAAGATGGAGAGAAGGCCCATTTCTGTAAACCTTTGCAAAATTAAAATCAATGACATAAAAACGGTCACATTTTTTACTACCTTTAAAGTCATATATTTTAATGCAGATAGCAACATAAGCATTCTACAAGCCCATAAAAGTATGCCATATCGAAATCCAAGTCCTTTTGACCAAGTTATGGGCTTTTAAAGATGGAAAGATGGAGAGAAGGCCCATTTCTGTAAGCCTTCGCAAAAATTAAAATCAATGACACAAGAACGGTCATATTTTTTACTACCTTTAAGGTCTTATATTTTAATGCAGATAGCAACATAAGCATTCCACAAGCCCATAAAAGTATGCCATATCGAAATCCAAGTCCTTTTGACCAAGTTATGGGCTTTTAAAGATGGAAAGATGGAGAGAAGGCCCATTTTGTAAGCCTTCGCAAAATTAAAATCAATGACACAAAAACGGTCATATTTTTTACTACCTTTAAAGTTATATATTTTATTGCAGATAACAACACAGCCCTACAAGCCCATGAAGGTATGCCATATCGAAATCCGAGTCCTTTTGACCAAGTTATGGGCTTTTAACGATGGAGAGAAGGCCCATTTCTGGTCCTTCACACAAATAAAATCACTGACATAAAAACGGTCATATTTTTTAATATCTTTAAAGTTATACATTTTAATGCAGATAACAACGAGTCCTTTTGACCAGGTTATGGGCTTTTAAAGATGGAGAGATGGCCCATTTCTGGCCCTTCGCACAAATAAAATCAATGACATAAAATCGGTCATATTTTTTACTACCTTTAAAGTTATATATATGTTAGTGCAGATTACAACATAATCATTCCACGAGCCCATAAAGGTATGCCATATCGATATCCGAGTCCTTTTGACCAAGTTATGGGCTTATAAAGATGGAGAAAAGGCCCATTTCTGGCCCTTCGCAAAATTAAAATCAATGACACAAAAACGGTCATATTTTTTACTACCTTTAACGCTATGTATTTTAATGCAGATAACAACATAATCATTCCACAAGCCCATGAAGGTATAACATATCGAAATCCGAGTCCTTTGGACCAAGTTATGGGCTTTTAAAGATGGAGAGAAGTCCCATTTCTGTAAGCCTTCGCAAAATTAAAATCAATGACACAAAAACGGTCATATTTTTTACTACCTTTAACGCTATATATTTTAATGCAGATAACAACATAATCATTCCACAAGCCCATGAAGGTATGCCATATCGAAATCCCAGTCCTTTTAACCAAGTTATGGGCTTTTAAAGATGGAGAGAAGGCCCATTTCTGGCCCTTCGCAAAATTAAAATCAATGACACAAAAACGGTCATCTTTTGTACTACCTTTAAAGTTATATATTTAAATGCAGATAACAACATAATCATTCCACAAGCCCATGAAGGTATGCCATATCGAAATCCGAGTCCCTTTGACCAAGTTATGGGCTTTTAAAGAAGGAGAGAAAGCCCATTTCTGGCCCTTCGCACAAATAAAATCAATGACATAAAAACGGTCATATTTTTTACTTCCTTTAAAGTTATATATTTTAATGCAGATAACAACGAGTCCTTTTGACCAAGTTATGGGCTTTTAAAGATGGAGAGAAGCCCTATTTCTGGCCCTTAGCAAAAATAAAATCAATGACACAAAAACGGTCATATATTTTACTACCCTTAAAGTTAAATATTTAAATGCAGATAACAACATAATCATTCCAAAAGCCAATAAAGGTATACCATATCGAAATCCGAGTCCTGTTGACCAAGTTATGGGCTTTTAAAGATGGAGAGAAGGCCCATTTCTGTAAACTTTCGCAAAATTAAAATCAATGACATAAAAACGGTCATATTTTGTACTACCTTTAAAGCTATATATTTTAATGCAGATAACAACATAATCATTCCACAAGCCCATAAAGGTATTCCATATCGAAATCCGAGTCCTTTTGACCAAGTTATGGACTTTTAAAGATGGAGAGAAGGCCCATTTCTGTAAACCCTTGCAAAATTAAAATCAATGACACAAGAACGGTCATATTTTTTACTACCTTTAAAGTCTTATATTTTAATGCAGATAGCAACATAAGCATTCCACAAGCCCATAAAAGTATGCCATATCGAAATCCAAGTCCTTTTGACCAAGTTATGGGCTTTTAAAGATGGAAAGATGGAGAGAAGGCCCATTTCTGTAAGCCTTCGCAAAATTAAAATCAATGACACAAAAACGGTCATATTTTTTACCACCTTTAAAGTTATATATTTTAATGCAGATAACAACATAATCATTCCACAAGCCCATGAAGGTATGCCATATCGAAATCCGAGTCCTTTTGACCAAGTTATGGGCTTTTAAAGATGGAGAGAAGGCCCATTTCTGGCCCTTCGCAAAATTAAAATCAATGACCTTTAAAGTTATATATTTTATTGCAGATAACAACACAGCCCTACAAGCCCATGAAGGTATGCCATATCGAAATCCGAGTCCTTTTGACCAAGTTATGGGCTTTTAACGATGGAGAGAAGGCCCATTTCTGGTCCTTCGCACAAACAAAATCACTGACATAAAAACGGTCATATTTTTTAATATCTTTAAAGTTATACATTTTAATGCAGATAACAACGAGTCCTTTTGACCAGGTTATGGGCTTTTAAAGATGGAGAGATGGCCCATTTCTGGCCCTTCGCACAAATAAAATCAATGACATAAAATCGGTCATATTTTTTACTACCTTTAAAGTTATATATATGTTAATGCAGATTACAACATAATCATTCCACGAGCCCATAAAGGTATGCCATATCGATATCCGAGTCCTTTTGACCAAGTTATGGGCTTATAAAGATGGAGAGAAGGCCCATTTCTGGCCCTTCGCAAAATTAAAATCAATGACACAAAAACGGTCATATTTTTTACTACCTTTAACGCTATGTATTTTAATGCAGATAACAACATAATCATTCCACAAGCCCATGAAGGTATGACATATCGAAGTCCGAGTCCTTTGGACCAAGTTATGGGCTTTTAAAGATGGAGAGAAGTCCCATTTCTGTAAGCCTTCGCAAAATTAAAATCAATGACACAAAAACGGTCATATTTTGTACTACCTTTAACGCTATATATTTTAATGCAGATAACAACATAATCATTCCACAAGCCCATGAAGGTATGCCATATCGAAATCCCAGTCCTTTTGACCAAGTTATGGGCTTTTAAAGATGGAGAGAAGGCCCATTTCTGGCCCTTCGCAAAATTAAAATCAATGACACAAAAACGGTCATATTTTGTACTACCTTTAAAGTTATATATTTTAATGCAGATAACAACATAATCATTCCACAAGCCCATGAAGGTATGTAATATCGAAATCCGAGTCCCTTTGACCAAGTTATGGGCTTTTAAAGATGGAGAGAAGGCCCATTTTTGGCCCTTCGCACAAATAAAATCAATGACATAAAATCGGTCATATTTTTTACTACCTTTAAAGTTATATATTTAAATGCACATAACAACATAATCATTCCACAAGCCCATGAAGGTATGCCATATCGAAATCCGAGTCCTTTTGACCAAGTTATCGGCTTTTAAAAAAGGAGAGAAATCCCATTTGTTCGTACCCAAAGGTACTCAACATGACCACACCCAACAAATCAAGCAGTAGCCAAATTGGGAACAGTACCAGGCGTTCAGTAGCACTCACTGCAGATGAGAATTGCTGGTCAGCATATTATATCATATGTCTCACTAACTCACCATCTCACCATCTCACCGTCACAACGATACGCTGACCCGCCAATGCAGTGAGCACATTTGCGGTGTCAGCCGAGCCAACTACGCAACTGCTACCGTAATCATAATTCCCTGACCTACTTTAGAATATAGCTTCTTTCACTAACCATGTTCCGTGTTCTAAGTAGAATATAAGCAGCTATCAAATGAAGAATAAATCAGTTATCAACACACCTCATAACTCCGCGGTTCTACTTCCTACCTCTAGGAATAGGGCTCGTACTACACTATCTCAACTAGCAGCTAACCACGTTAGCTCAACCTCAGCGCAGTTCAGCATCGCCTGTGGTCCGGCATTGCAGTAACCATCGTTACCATTGCCGCGACGCGATCGTCCTGCCATCAAAGCGTCCCCGTGCCAGCGACAAGTGCTCATTACCCCCTTGTCCCGCGGTGTGACCCAGAAGTGCCTACTTCGGTTAGGCACAAACATTGGTGACCCCGACGTGATCCTTTAACAACAAAGGATCACACTCAAGCAACCCCCTTCCCACTAAAGGAACTTCAGCTTCATCCAGCTTCACAGGATACGCTTCGTCTTCCAGCGTCACAGGAACTTCAGCTTAATCCAGCTTCACAGGATTCGCTTCTTCTTCCAGCGTCACAGGAACTTCAGCTTAATCCAGCTTCACAGGATTCGCTTCTTCTTCCAGCGTCACAGGAACTTCAGCTTAATCCAGCTTCACAGGATACGCTTCTTCTTCCAGCGTCACAGGAACTTCAGCTTAATCCAGCTTCACAGGATTCGCTTCTTCTTCCAGCGTCACAGGAACTTCAGCTTAATCCAGCTTCACAGGATACGCTTCTTCTTCCAGCGTCACAGGAACTTCAGCTTAATCCAGCTTCACAGGATACGCTTCGTCTTCCAGCGTCACAGGAACTTCAGCTTCATCCAGCTTCACAGGATACGCTTCTTCTTCCAGCGTCACAGGAACTTCAGCTTAATCCAGCTTCACAGGATTCGCTTCTTCTTCCAGCGTCACAGGAACTTCAGCTTCATCCAGCTTCACAGGATACGCTTCTTCTTCCAGCGTCACAGGAACTTCAGCTTAATCCAGCTTCACAGGATTCGCTTCTTCTTCCAGCGTCACAGGAACTTCAGCTTCATCCAGCTTAACAGGATACTCAGCTTCATCCAGCTTCACAGGATACTCAGCTTCATCCAGCTTCACAAGATTCTTTGTTTCCAAGACACACAATATGTCTACTTCATTCATTGAGGAAACAAGTCACACAAGAATCGATTTACACAATCGATTACTAGACACCCAAAACGAGCTGCAAGGGAAAATCCAACAGCTCATTAAGAATTATGGCAAGGATTCTGACGACCGACGCCACCGAGACGGCTATTATTCCGGTAAGCTAACTCAGTTAAACGATCTCTGGCAGCAGTTTTGCGACCTAGATGAAGAAGTCCAGCAAGCGGCACTACCCACTGGAAGTGAGTACTCTTCACGACTAGTAGCACTTAAAGAGCTGGTCGAAAAATATCAGAATATCTTTCTGGACAACATGCCAACTGGAAGCGGGCTTCCGAAGGCCCCCAGACGAACTTCGGCCAACATCAAGATCACAACAAGAGATCAAGTCAAAGGAGATTCCCCAATTGACACGGTGATCCGACAGTTGCAGAGAAGATGCAACGAATTGGAGTCATCATTAACATTAGCCTCGAACGCCCCAACTGTCACCCCAGCCCTACAAAGGCACCTGGATCTCCATTGGGCGTTACTAAGGCAAGCCCACGACGAATTGGATAGCACACCTGGGGCCGCAGCTCTGGCAGAAGCAGAGCTAGCCCAATTCCACACATTATACGAGGAATACGAAATGAACCTGCTACGAGAAAACGACGCGCCAATGAGCCTAAACTTGGCACTTCCGCCAATTAGCATTCCGGAGTTCAACGGCGAGTATCTAGACTGGCCACGGTTCCATGATCTCTTTGTGGAATTGGTACATAACAAACCGTATTCGGCCAGTCAAAAACTACATATTCTACAGAGTTCGCTTCGTGGTGAAGCGAGAAACGTCTTGACAGACACAGCCTTCTCACAGGGTGGCTATGACGACACCTGGTTGCGTTTAAAGGCCAGGTACCAGAACGGAAAAATACTAGTATTCGCCGCCATTGCAAAAATTATTGACCATAAGCCTATAGACGGCTCCTCGCGCCAGCTAAGGGCCTTGCATGACACTATAAAAAATTCAATGAGTACTCTTAAAAACCTTGATATCAGCACAAAATCCTGGGATCCAATCCTATGTTTTCTTATCAGAAGAAAATTAGACCAGCAGTCTCTAGCTGCTCTTGAAAATTCAGCGGATGCACCAACGGAAATTCCAACGTTATGGAGTGTACTGACGTTTATTGAGCGGCGCGCTTGCATGCTGGAGACGATAAGCGCTCAACCCACAGCAACACTCCGCTATCAGTCAGTTCACAACGAAGAGAGCTGTAAGATTTGTCATCTAGGACCACATCATATTAGAGCATGCAGCCGTTTCCAGGAAATGGACCCCAAAACACGGCGCCAAGCCATTATTCAAGTAGGAGCATGCACAAATTGTTTGTCTACAGCTCATAAGGTTGAAAACTGTGGATCACCGACCACTTGTCGAGTCTGCCAGCAACGGCATCATTCACTGTTACACCAAGGACCGACTAGCAATCCAGTGGTCGGCGCAGTAACCGTTGCAGGCTACGACCACGAAGGAGGATATACTTTGCTCGCGACCGCCAAGGTCTCATTACAAGGGCCAAACGGTCAAATACAAACATGTCGCGCTGTAATAGATGGTGGATCACAGGTGAATCTTATTTCAAGGAGAATGGCAGATCTGCTATCTCTTAAACAAAGGTCACCGATTGAAATATCTGGAATCGGAGGAAAGATATCAACAGCAATTAGATCAACACTAAAGCTCTCATCCTGTACATCAGGGTTTGAAAAACTATTAGAGGTATTTATTATGCCCACAGTCATTACAGACCAACCGTCAGTACCGATTACAACCGATCTTAATATTCCCGAGGGACTGCCGTTAGCAGATCCTGACTTTCGGCAACCAGGACCCATTGACCTAACTTTAGGGGCTGAAGTATTTTCTCGTGTAATTACCGGTGAATGTCTTGAACTAGGACCTAATAAACCTTTGGCACAAGGCACAAGGCTTGGTTATGTAATCACAGGTTATCTCAATAAAGAAACCTCATCTGATACGGAAATCAACCCCAATCTAATAGAAAACAGAGATGATTTTGCAGGACCGAACGCTGCTTATGAGCCAACGAAAGATAAAAATCCGATGAATATAGAACCGACGTCTCATCAATTCAAAACCTACAAGAAGGTTGACTTTGGTTCAACATTTCTAAACTTAACCAAGAAAGATCTTAGTTTTGTTGCAGAACGTCCACATACCATAGACGTGCCAAATGATCAAATTCTACGAGGGCACAATTTCAGTCCCCACGGTAATGTAAATTTTATCGCAAAGGGGAGTGTTGAGCAGCATCAAGAAGATGTGAAGGACCTGAATCACAAACAGGAACCGCCGCAATTGAAGATCCCCCGTGGTCAATGATTTGTTAGGTGCTTTCTATACAATTCGGCCAAGGGCTGACCGACATCACGCCTTTAATTGAGGGTACCCCTCAATGGGGGGGAGAATGTTCGTACCCAAAGGTACTCAACATGACCACACCCAACAAATCAAGCAGTAGCCAAATTGGGAACAGTACCAGGCGTTCAGTAGCACTCACTGCAGATGAGAATTGCTGGTCAGCATATTATATCATATGTCTCACTAACTCACCATCTCACCATCTCACCGTCACAACGATACGCTGACCCGCCAATGCAGTGAGCACATTTGCGGTGTCAGCCGAGCCAACTACGCAACTGCTACCGTAATCATAATTCCCTGACCTACTTTAGAATATAGCTTCTTTCACTAACCATGTTCCGTGTTCTAAGTAGAATATAAGCAGCTATCAAATGAAGAATAAATCAGTTATCAACACACCTCATAACTCCGCGGTTCTACTTCCTACCTCTAGGAATAGGGCTCGTACTACACTATCTCAACTAGCAGCTAACCACGTTAGCTCAACCTCAGCGCAGTTCAGCATCGCCTGTGGTCCGGCATTGCAGTAACCATCGTTACCATTGCCGCGACGCGATCGTCCTGCCATCAAAGCGTCCCCGTGCCAGCGACAAGTGCTCATTACCCCCTTGTCCCGCGGTGTGACCCAGAAGTGCCTACTTCGGTTAGGCACAAACACCATTTCTGGCCCTTCGCACAAATAAAATCAATGACATAAAAACGGTCATATTTTTTACTTCCTTTAGAGTTATATATTTTTAATGCAGATAACAACGAGTCCTTTTGACCAAGTTATGGGCTTTTAAAGATGGAGAGAAGCCCTATTTTTGGCCCTTAGCAAAAATAAAATCAATGACACAAAAACGGTCATATATTTTACTACCCTTAAAGTTAAATATTTAAATGCAGATAACAACATAATCATTCCAAAAGCCAAAAAGGTATACCATATCGAATTCCGAGTCCTTTTGACCAAGTTATGGGCTTTTAAAGATGGAGAGAAGGCCCATTTCTGTAAACTTTCGCAAAATTAAAATCAATGACATAAAAACGGTCATATTTTGTACTACCTTTAAAGCTATATATTTTAATGCAGGTAACACAAGCCCATAAAGGTATTCCATATCGAAATCCGAGTCCTTTTGACCAAGTTATGGGCTTTTAAAGATGGAGAGAAGGTCATATTTTTTACGACCTTTAAAGTCATATATTTTAATGCAGATAGCAACATAAGCATTCCACAAGCCCATAAAAGTATGCCATATCGAAATCCAAGTCCTTTTGACCAAGTTATGGGCTTTTAAAGATGGAAAGATGGAGAGAAGGCCCATTTCTGTAAGCCTTCGCAAAATTAAAATCAATGACACAAAAACGGTCATATTTTTTAATACCTTTAAAGTTATATATTTTAATGCAGATAACAACATAATCATTCCACAAGCCCATAAAGGTATTCCATATCGAAATCGGAGTCCTTTTGACCAAGTTATGGGCTTTTAAAGATGGAGAGAAGGCCCATTTCTGTAAACCTTTGCAAAATTAAAATCAATGACATAAAAACGGTCATATTTTTTACTACCTTTAAAGTCTTATATTTTAATGCAGATAGCAACATAAGCATTCCACAAGCCCATAAAAGTATGCCATATCGAAATCCAAGTCCTTTTGACCAAGTTATGGGCTTTTAAAGATGGAAAGATGGAGAGAAGGCCCATTTCTGTAAGCCTTCGCAAAATTAAAATCAATGACACAAAAAAGGTCATATTTTTTACCACCTTTAAAGTCATATATTTTAATGCAGATAACAACATAATCATTCCACAAGCCCATGAAGGTATGCCATATCGAAATCCGAGTCCTTTTGACCAAGTTATGGGCTTTTAAAGATGGAGAGAAGGCCCATTTCTGGCCCTTCGCAAAATTAAAATCAATGTCACAAAAACGGTCATATTTTTTACTACCTTTAAAGTTATATATTTTATTGCAGATAACAACACAGCCCTACAAGCCCATGAAGGTATGCCATATCGAAATCCGAGTCCTTTTGACCAAGTTATGGGCTTTTAAAGATGGAAAGATGTAAGCCTTCGCAAAATTAAAATCAATGACACAAAAACGGTCATATTTTTTACAACCTTTAAATTTATATATTTTAATGCAGATAACAACATAATCATTCCACAAGCCCATGAAGGTATGCCATATCGAAATCCGAGTCCTTTTGACCAAGTTATGGGCTTTTAAAGATGGAGAGAAGGCCCATTTCTGTAAACCTTTGCAAAATTAAAATCAATGACATAAAAACGGTCATATATTTTACTACCTTTAAAGTCTTATATTTTAATGCAGATAGCAACATAAGCATTCCACAAGCCCATAAAAGTATGCCATATCGAAATCCGAGTCCCTTTCACCAAGTTATGGGCTTTTAAAGATGGAGAGAAGGCCCATTTTTGGCCCTTCGCACAAATAAAATCAATGACATAAAATCGGTCATATTTTTTACTACCTTTAAAGTTATATATTTAAATGCAGATAACAACATAATCATTCCACAAGCCCATGAAGGTATGCCATATCGAAATCCGAGTCCTTTTGACCAAGTTATGGGCTTTTAAAGAAGGAGAGAAAGCCCATTTCTGGCCCTTCGCACAAATAAAATCAATGACATAAAAACGGTCATATTTTTTACTTCCTTTAAAGTTATATATTTTAATGCAGATAACAACGAGTCCTTTTGACCAAGTTATGTAGCAGGATTGCTACGTCGTAGTATGTATGTATGTGTATGTTAATGTATTCCTTCTAGATCATTCGTGTAAGTTCTAAGAATAAGTTGTTGTTGTACGATGCCGCTCACTGTTCTCTATCTCTCTCAACGCTCTCACACTCTCCCAATGAGTCGGGGGTTGATGCGGATCGTGAGCTGAGAGCGAGAGCAGTTGAACGCCGACCGTGATCCTGAACAGACGAAATTATAAAATAAAGACTAGAAGTACATATATATGTGTGTTGGTGTTTAACTTTGGGGGAATATATCATACCCCTACAAAATCAGAAGTGGGCCGATCACGAGCCAAGTAATTAAATCGTTAGTACAAAGAAAATCAAAATGGATTTAAACAACGAGTCGATTGAACAATTAAAAAGGTGGTTGAGTGTATTGAAGTTATCAACAACCGAAACAAAGAGACAATTGCTCTTGAGATTAAATAATATACCGAAGGAAATTCGGGAAAAGTTTGACGAAATGGCGAGACAAAAAGGAGACAAAGACGGCGACAAAAGTAAAGGCGAAGACAGCGGCGACGAGAATTTCGAAGACGGCGGCGGAACTATCCAGAAAGAAGGCGGCGACAAAAGTAACAGCAAAGACGGAGAGGAAAGTAACGGCAAAGACGGCGGCATCCAGAGTTACAACGAAGAAGACGGCGACAAAAGTAAAGGCGAAGACAGCGGCGACGAGAATTTCGAAGACGGCGGCGGAACTATCCAGAAAGAAGGCGGCGACAAAAGTATCAGCAAAGACGGAGACGAAAGTAACGGCAAAGACGGCGGCATCCAGAGTTACAACGAAGAAGACGGCGACAAAAGTAAAGGCGAAGACAGCGGCGACGAGAATTTCGAAGACGGCGGCGGAACTATCCAGAAAGAAGGCGGCGACAAAAGTAACAGCAAAGACGGAGACGAAAGTAACGGCAAAGACGGCGGCATCCAGAGTTACAACGAAGAAGACGGCGACAAAAGTAACGGCGAAGACGGCAGCATTGAGAATTACGACGAAGAAGACGGCGAAATTAAAGGCGAAGATGGTGAAAGGAATGACGAAATTGCTGGCAGCATTCTCAGAATTAGAAGCAAACGGAACGAAAACTATACAGAAGACGACATGCACAACCAGGCTGGAGAGAATTCTAGGAACGCAAAGAGCAGCGAACGTAAGGTGAAAAACGGCAACGTTGCGGTGGTGGAAAACTTTAACGAGAGCATCGGCGTCTCGTTGAGTATGGCAACACAGGTGTTGAGAGAGTTTGCTGGCGAGTCGTGTGCATGCAAGTGGACTACTCAAATGCATAATATCGCGAAGATTTATGGAATAGGTGGAAAATTCGAGAAAATGCTAATGGTGAGCAAAATTAAAGGAAAAGCTTATGAGTGGCTGCACGCAAATTCAGACCGCGTGTTGCTACCGTTGGATGGCTTGACTGCAGAGCTGATTTCAACGTTTGGCGGAAAATCATCGAAGTTGAAGATAAGACGCAAATTCGAAGGTCGCAAATGGAAACAAAGCGAAACTTTTGGGAGTTATGTCGACGACAAGATAATGCTTGCTCAAGGTATTAATATTGATGCTGATGAAATGTTGAGCTGCATCATCGAAGGAATTCCCAATCAAGAGCTACGAAATCAGGCGCATATTCAATGCTTTGTGGATATTGGGCACATTAAGAGAGCGTTTGCGGGTGTAAGCTTGCCAAAATCATATGGAGTTGGCAGGCCGACGACATCAACGGGTCCCAAGGACAGCAAGAAGACTCGCTGTTTCAATTGCAATGCAAAAGGGCATTGGGCATACGAGTGCAGGAAGTCGAAGCGGGAGAAAGGATCGTGCTATGCGTGCGGTAAGAGGGGACATTTTGTTGCGAAATGCTTGAACAATAAAAACATGAACGAGGGCAAAAATAATTATGTAAGATATGTTGAAATTAATTTTGTAGACGAATCAAATACCAGGTTAATTGCAGAATGCCTCATAGATACAGGAAGTCCGATTTCATTTATTAAAATATCCAAAGTACCCAAAGACATTTCAAAATTACCAGTTTTAAGTTCATATTACGGTTTAAACAAAAGTTACCTAAAAACGCATGGAAAAGTATTATGTTATGTTATGAAAAATTTAGATAAAATACATTTTAATTTAGTTATTGTGGCAAACGAATCTATGAGTCATGATGTAATCTTGGGACGAGATTTTATGGATGCTTGTAATCTAAATTTAAGCCTTGACACTTTGAAAATGGTTACAGTTGAGAATATTGAAAATCCTTCTGATGTTAGTGATGAAAAGCAGATAGTTAGCGATGATGTTAGTGATGAAAAGCTGATAGTTAGCGATGATGTTAGTGATGAAAAGCAGATAGTTAGCGATGATGTTAGTGATGAAAAGCAGATAGTTAGCGATGATGTTAGTGATGAAAAGCAGATAGTTAGCGATGATGTTAGTGATGAAAAACAGATAGTTAGCGATGATGTTAGTGATGAAAAGCAAATAATTGGCGACGTTGTTAGTAATGTTAGGGATAAAAATACAATTTTTAGCGATGTTAATCATGGAATTAGGGACAGCAGGGAAACAATTAAAGAAATTTTTAGTAAAATCAGGGATGAAGAAGAAGTTACGAATAAAAATTATGTTGAGCCGGAAATAAATCTTGTGGAAAAGGAATTATTTAATATAAATTTAACGGATGAAAGTGTAGAATACAAAGTTGGTGATCATGTGAATTATAATGTTAGATGTCAGTTTGTTAGGATGGTAGAAAGTTGTTATGTAAATAAAGAAAGGCCAAAGGAACCGGAGGTTAGATGCGAAATGAAATTAAGATTAGAGGACTCAAAACCTTTCAGTTGTTCGCCCAGACGTTTAGCTTACACAGAGAAAGAAAAATTACAGGTGATATTAGACGAATACTTAAGTGAAGAAATTATAAGGCCAAGTGAATCTGAGTATGCATCTCCAATAGTGTTAGTTAAAAAGAAGTCAGGCGACTTACGACTATGTGTAGATTACCGAAAGCTTAACAAGACTATGGTGAAAGATAATTATCCGTTACCTTTGATTGACGATTTATTAGATACATTAGTAAATAAAACAATATTTTCGAAATTAGATTTAAAGCATGGCTACTTTCATGTGTTTGTGGATAGTGAATCGATAAAATATACCTCATTTATGACGCCTTTAGGACAATTTGAGTTTATGCGGATGCCAATGGGGCTGAAGAATGCACCAGCGGTGTTTCAACGATTTATCAATAAGATTTTTGCAGACATGATAAGGGATGGTAAGGTAGTTATATACATGGACGATATCATGATTGCGAGTAAAGAAATGCAAGAACATTTAAGTGTTCTGAGAGAAGTTTTTGATCGATTAGCAAGGAACAAACTAGAATTAAGAATGGACAAGTGTGAGTTTCTACAAGCAAGTGTACAGTACTTAGGATTTTTGGTAACTAGCAAAGGAATACAGGCTAATGACAAAGGAATAGAAGCTGTTCGAGATTTTCCCGTTCCAGACAAAGTACACGGTGTTAGAAGCTTTCTGGGTTTGTGTTCGTATTTTAGAAGGTTCATTAAAGATTTTTCGATGATCGCTAAACCTCTATATGAATTGTTAAAAAAGGATAAAGAATTTGTATTTGAAGAAAAGGAATTGCAATGTTTTGAAATGCTTAAGAAAAAGTTGGTGGAAGCTCCAGTGTTAGGATTATATTATTACAAGGACGAGGTAGAATTGCACAAGGTTTTGGAGCAGTTTTGCTGCAAAGAAAAGAGGATAAAAAACTTCATCCAATATTTTATTTTTCGAAAGCAACAACAAAAGACGAAGCAAAGTATCATAGTTATACCCGTTACTCGTAGAGTAAAAGGGTATACTAGATTCGTCGGAAAGTATGTAACAGGCAGAAGGAAGCGTTTCCGACCCCATAAAGTATATATATTCTTGATCAGGATCACTAGCCGAGTCGATCTAGCCATGTCCGTCTGTCCGTCTGTCCGTCTGTCCGTCTGTCCGTATGAACGCTGAGATCTCGGAAACTATAAGAGCTATAATATTGGGATTTGGCATGCAGATTCCTGAGATTCCTGCGCAGCGCAAGTTTATTTCAAAAGAGTGCCACGCCCACTCTAACGCCCACAAACCGCCCAAGACTGTGGATCCTACAGTTTTGATGCTAGAACAAAAAATTTAACTGAAATGTATTGTTCTCATCAATACTTACCGATTGACTCAAAAAAAAGTTTGCCACGCCCACTATAACGCCCACAAACCGCTCACAAACTTCAAAAAATCGTAAATATGAACGCGGAAATCTCGGAAAATATCAAAGATAGAGAAACGGGATTTCAGATTTAGATTCCGTAGGCTTGAGCGCAGCGCAAGTTTGTTACGCGAATATGCCACGCCCACTCTAACTCCCACAAACCGCCCAAATCTGTGGCGCCCACAATTTTTATGCTAGATAAAAAATATTAACTGAAATGTATTGGTCTCGTCAATACCTATCGATTGATCTAAAAAAAAGTTTGCCACGCCCACTCTAACGCCCACAAACCGCCCAAGCCTGTGGCGCCCACAATTTTCGTGCTAGATAAAAAAATTTAAACTGAAATGTATTGGTCTCGTCAATACCTATCGATTGATTTAAAAAAAACTTTGCCACGCCCACTCTAACGCCCACAACGCTTAAATCTGTCTACCGCCGGTAGGTGGCGCATTTGCTGCTTGCATATCTCCATTTTCCTTTGGTCCCTTTAGCTGAGTAACGGGTATCTGATAGTCGAGGTACTCGACTATAGCGTTCTTTCTTGTTTTGAACTGGAAACGTTAGCAATAATTTACGCTCTTAGAAGATTTAGAATTTATGTGCAGGGTAGACGATTTAGAATAGTCACAGATTGTAACTCACTGACGTTGACGTTAAATAGAATTGAGTTAAACCCCCGTATTGCACGGTGGGCATTAGAATTGCTAGAATATGACTTTGAATTAGTTCATAAATCGGGAAAACTTATGCAACATGTTGACGCGTTAAGTAGAAATACAAACATAATGGTAGTAGAAACGAATAGCTTTGAAGATAATTTAATTATTTGTCAAGCGAAAGATGAAAAATTAAAAGATGTTAGAAAAAAGTTAGAAAATGAGGAAGATAAAATGTTTGAGATGAGGAATGGAGTTATATATAGAAAGTCGAATGATGGAAAGTTATTATTTTGTGTTCCAGAAGAAATGGAGGAAAAGTTATTATACAAATATCACAATGAATTAGGTCATTTAGGAAGAGATAAAGTTATGGATGCTATTGTTAGGACGTATTGGTTTTCGAATATGAAAGAGAAAGTGGTTAGACATATTGAAAATTGTATAAGATGTGTAGCATATTCGCCAAAGTCAGGGAAAGGGGAAGGACTGTTGCACAGTATACCAAAAGGAAATGTGCCATTCGAAATTATACATATTGATCATTATGGACCGGTTGATAATGGAAGAGCAAAGAAACATCTCTTTGTGGTGATAGATGGATTTACTAAATTTGTTAGGCTATATGCAACAAAAACGACGAACACAAAGGAAGTAATTATAGCATTGAAAGACTACTTTAGGTCTTACAGCAGACCAACTTGTATAGTTTCGGATAGGGGAAGCTGTTTTACGTCGGAAGATTTTGGAAAATTTATAGAAGAATGTAATATTAAACATGTCAAAATTGCGACTGGGTCACCTCAAGCCAATGGACAAGTAGAAAGGATTAATAGAATTGTGGGACCAATGATAGCTAAATTAGCAGATCCAGAACAGAAAATGCATTGGGACACAGTTGTGGAAGATGTTGAGTTTTCATTAAACAACACAAAGCAAAGAAGCATAGCACAAATGCCAAGTAAAATGTTGTTTGGAATCGAGCAGAAAGGAAAAGTTATTGATGAATTGAGACAAAAGTTAGAAGAATTAGATAATGTTAGTGATGTTAGAGATTTAGACAAAATTAGAAAAGATGGTTCAGAAGCGCAAAGAAAATTACAAAAAGACAACGAGAAGAGATACAATGAAAAAAGGACAAGGAGTTCGGAGTACAAAGTTGGAGACTATATTATGGTAAAAAATTTTGATAGCTCAGTAGGAGTTGCAAGAAAGCTAATACCTAAACACAAGGGTCCTTATGTTATAGATAAAGTTTTGAGAAATGATAGATACTTGATAAAAGATGTTGAAGGTTTTCAATTATCGCGTTGCCCTTATCAAGGTGTCTGGAGTAGCCAAAATATTAAGCATTGGATTGGAAAACGAAAATAAAGTTGTAAATATATCTAAGAATTTGTAAATACAAAACTAACTTATAGAAACTAAGATAAATATAAGCCGAAATCAATTGTAAATTAACACAAGATCAGGGGATCTTAAAATGTCAGGACGGCCGAATTGTAGCAGGATTGCTACGTCGTAGTATGTATGTATGTGTATGTTAATGTATTCCTTCTAGATCATTCGTGTAAGTTCTAAGAATAAGTTGTTGTTGTTGTACGATGCCGCTCACTGTTCTCTATCTCTCTCATCGCTCTCACACTCTCCCAGTGAGTCGGGGGTTGATGCGGATCGTGAGCTGAGAGCGAGAGCAGTTGAACGCCGACCGTGATCCTGAACAGACGAAATTATAAAATAAAGACTAGAAGTACATATTTATGTGTGTTGGTGTTTAACTTTGGGGGAATATATCATACCCCTACAGTTATGGGCTTTTAAAGATGGAGAGAAGCCCTTTTTCTGGCCCTTAGCAAAAATAAAATCAATGACACAAAAACGGTCATATATTTTACTACCCTTAAAGTTAAATATTTAAATGCAGATAACAACATAATCATTCCAAAAGCCAAAAAAGGTATACCATATCGAAATCCGAGTCCTTTTGACCAAGTTATGGGCTTTTAAAGATGGAGAGAAGGCCCATTTCTGTAAACTTTCGCAAAATTAAAATCAATGACATAAAAACGGTCATATTTTTTACTACCTTTAAAGCTATATATTTTAATGCAGATAAAAACATAATCATTCCACAAGCCCATAAAGGTATTCCATATCGAAATCCGAGTCCTTTTGACCAAGTTATGGGCTTTTAAAGATGGAGAGAAGGTCATATTTTTTACGACCTTTAAAGTCATATATTTTAATGCAGATAGCAACATAAGCATTCCACAAGCCCATAAAAGTATGCCATATCGAAATCCAAGTCCTTTTGACCAAGTTATGGGCTTTTAAAGATGGAAAGATGGAGAGAAGGCCCATTTCTGTAAGCCTTCGCAAAATTAAAATCAACGACACAAAAACGGTCATATTTTTTACTACCTTTAAAGCTATATATTTTAATGCAGATAACAACATAATCATTCCACAAGCCCATAAAGGTATTCCATATCGAAATCCGAGTCCTTTTGACCAAGTTATGGGCTTTTAAAGATGGAGAGAAGGTCATATTTTGTACGACCTTTAAAGTCATATATTTTAATGCAGATAGAAACATAAGCATTCCACAAGCCCATAAAAGTATGCCATATCGAAATCCAAGTCCTTTTGACCAAGTTATGGGCTTTTAAAGATGGAAAGATGGAGAGAAGGCCCATTTCTGTAAGCCTTCGCAAAATTAAAATCAATGACACAAAAACGGTCATATTTTTTAATACCTTTAAAGTTATATATTTTAATGCAGATAACAACATAATCATTCCACAAGCCCATAAAGGTATTCCATATCGAAATCCGAGTCCTTTTGACCAAGTTATGGGCTTTTAAAGATGGAGAGAAGGCCCATTTCTGTAAACCTTTGCAAAATTAAAATCAATGACATAAAAACGGTCATATTTTTTACTACCTTTAAAGTCTTATATTTTAATGCAGATAGCAACATAAGCATTCCACAAGCCCATAAAAGTATGCCATATCGAAATCCAAGTTCTTTTGACCAAGTTATGGGCTTTTAAAGATGGAAAGATGGAGAGAAGGCCCATTTCTGTAAGCCTTCGCAAAATTAAAATCAATGACACAAAAAAGGTCATATTTTTTACCACCTTTAAAGTTATATATTTTAATGCAGATAACAACATAATCATTCCACAAGCCCATGAAGGTATGCCATATCGAAATCCGAGTCCTTTTGACCAAGTTATGGGCTTTTAAAGATGGAGAGAAGGCCCATTTCTGGTCCTTCGCACAAATAAAATCACTGACATAAAAACGGTCATATTTTTTAATACCTTTAAAGTTATACATTTTAATGCAGATAACAACGAGTCCTTTAGAGCAAGTTATGGGCATTTAAAGATGGAGAGAAGGCCCATTTCTGGCCTTTCGCAAAAATAAAATCAACGACATAAAAACGGTCATATATTTTACTACCTTTAAAGTTATATATTTTAATGCAGATAACAACATAATCATTCCACAAGCCCATGAAGGTATGCCATATCGAAATCCGAGTCCCTTTGACCAAGTTATGGGCTTTTAAAGATGGAGAGAAGGCCCATTTCTGGTCCTTCGCACAAATAAAATCACTGACATAAAAACGGTCATATTTTTTAATACCTTTAAAGTTATACATTTTAATGCAGATAACAACGAGTCCTTTAGAGCAAGTTATGGGCTTTTAAAGATGGAGAGAAGGCCCATTTCTGGCCTTTCGCAAAAATAAAATCAACGACATAAAAACGGTCATATATTTTACTACCTTTAAAGTTATATATTCAAATGCAGATAACAACATAATCATTCCACAAGCCCATGAAGGTATGACATATCGAAATCCGAGTCCTTTTGACCAAGTTATGGGCTTTTAAAGATGGAGAGAAGGACCATTTCTGACCCTTCGCACAAATAAAATCAATGACATAAGAACGGTCATATTTTTTACTACCTTAAAAGTTATATATTTTAATGCAGATAACAACGAGTCCTTTTGACCAAGTTATGGGCCTTTAAAGATGGAGAGAAGGCCCATATCTGGCCTTTCGCAAAATTAAAATCAATGACACAAAAACGGTCATATTTTTTACTACCTTTAAAGTCTTATATTTAAATGCAGATAACAACATAATCATTCCAAAAGCCAAAAAAGGTATACCATATCGAAATCCGAGTCCTTTTGACCAAGTTATGGGCTTTTAAAGATGGAGAGAAGCCCCATTTCTGGCCCTTCTAAAAATTAAAATCAATGACACAAAAACGGTCATATTTTTTACTACCTTTAAAGTCTTATATTTAAATGCAAATAAACACATAATCATTCCAAAAGCCAAAAAAGGTATACCATATCGAAATCCGAGTCCTTTTGACCAAGTTATGGGCTTTTAAAGATGGAGAGAAGGCCCATTTCTGTAAACCTTCGCAAAATTAATATCAATGACATAAAAACGGTCATATTTTGTACTACCTTTAAAGCTATATATTTTAATGCAAATAACAACATAATCATTCCACAAGCCCATAAAGGTATTCCATATCGAAATCCGAGTCCTTTTGACCAAGTTATGGGCTTTTAAAGATGGAAAGATGGAGAGAAGGCCCATTTCTGTAAGCCTTCGCAAAATTAAAATCAATGACACGAAAACGGTCATATTTTTTAGCACCTTAAAGTTATATATTTTAATGCAGATAACAACATAATCATTCAAAATGCCCAAAAAGGTATACCATATCGAAATCCGAGTCCTTTTGACCAAGTTATTTGCCTTTATAGATGGAGAGAAGGCCCATTTCTGGTCCTTCGCACAAATAAAATCACTGACATAAAAACGGTCATATTTTTTAATACCTTTAAAGTTATACATTTTAATGCAGATAACAACGAGTCCTTTTGACCAAGTTATGGGCTTTTAAAGATGGAGAGAAGGCCCATTGCTGGCCTTTCGCAAAAATAAAATCAACGACATAAAAACGGTCATATATTTTACTACCTTTAAAGTTATATATTTTAATGCAGATAACAACATAATCATTCCACAAGCCCATGAAGGTATGCCATATCGAAATCCGAGTCCCTTTGACCAAGTTATGGGCTTTTAAAGATGGAGAGAAGGCCCATTTCTGGCCCTTCGCACAAATAAAATCAATGACATAAAATCGGTCATATTTTTTACTACCTTTAAAGTTATATATTTAAATGCAGATAACAACATAATCATTCCACAAGCCCATGAAGGTATGACATATCGAAATCCGAGTCCTTTTGACCAAGTTATGGGCTTTTAAAGATGGAGAGAAGGCCCATTTCTGGCCCTTCGCACAAATAAAATCAATGACATAAGAACGGTCATATTTTTTACAACCTTTAAAGTTATATATTTTAATGCAGATAACAACGAGTCCTTTTGACCAAGTTATGGGCCTTTAAAGATGGAGAGAAGGCCCATATCTGGCCTTTCGCAAAATTAAAATCAATGACACAAAAACGGTCATATTTTTTACTACCTTTAAAGTCTTATATTTAAATGCAGATAACAACATAATCATTCCAAAAGCCAAAAAAGGTATACCATATCGAAATCCGAGTCCTTTTGACCAAGTTATGGTCTTTTAAAGATGGAGAGAAGCCCCATTTCTGGCCCTTCGCAAAATTAAAATCAATGACACAAAAACGGTCATATTTTTTACTACCTTTAAAGTCTTATATTTAAATGCAGATAGCAACATAAGCATTCCACAAGCCCATAAAAGTATGCCATATCGAAATCCAAGTCCTTTTGACCAAGTTATGGGCTTTTAAAGATGGAAAGATGGAGAGAAGGCCCATTTCTGTAAGACTTCGCAAAATTAAAATCAATGACACAAAAAAGGTCATATTTTTTACCACCTTTAAAGTCATATATTTTAATGCAGATAACAACATAATCATTCCACAAGCCCATGAAGGTATGCCATATCGAAATCCGAGTCCTTTTGACCAAGTTATGGGCTTTTAAAGATGGAGAGAAGGCCCATTTCTGGCCCTTCGCAAAATTAAAATCAATGTCACAAAAACGGTCATATTTTTTACTACCTTTAAAGTTATATATTTTATTGCAGATAACAACACAGCCCTACAAGCCCATGAAGGTATGCCATATCGAAATCCGAGTCCTTTTGACCAAGTTATGGGCTTTTAAAGATGGAGAGAAGGCCCATTTCTGGTCCTTCGCACAAATAAAATCACTGACATAAAAACGGTCATATTTTTTAATACCTTTAAAGTTATACATTTTAATGCAGATAACAACGAGTCCTTTAGAGCAAGTTATGGGCTTTTAAAGATGGAGAGAAGGCCCATTTCTGGCCTTTCGCAAAAATAAAATCAACGACATAAAAACGGTCATATATTTTACTACCTTTAAAGTTATATATTTTAATGCAGATAACAACATAATCATTCCACAAGCCCATGAAGGTATGCCATATCGAAATCCGAGTCCCTTTGACCAAGTTATGGGCTTTTAAAGATCGAGAGAAGGCCCATTTCTGGCCCTTCGCACAAATAAAATCAATGACATAAAATCGGTCATATTTTTTACTACCTTTAAAGTTATATATTTAAATGCAGATAACAACATAATCATTCCACAAGCCCATGAAGGTATGACATATCGAAGTCCGAGTCCTTTTGACCAAGTTATGGGCTTTTAAAGATGGAGAGAAGGCCCATTTCTGACCCTTCGCACAAATAAAATCAATGACATAAGAACGGTCATATTTTTTACTACCTTTAAAGTTATATATTTTAATGCAGATAACAACGAGTCCTTCTGACCAAGTTATGGGCCTTTAAAGATGGAGAGAAGGCCCATATCTGGCCTTCCGCAAAATTAAAATCAATGACACAAAAACGGTCATATTTTTTACTACCTTTAAAGTCTTATATTTAAATGCAGATAACAACATAATCATTCCAAAAGCCAAAAAAGGTATACCATATCGAAATCCGAGTCCTTTTGACCAAGTTATGGGCTTTTAAAGATGGAGAGAAGCCCCATTTCTGGCCCTTCGCAAAATTAAAATCAATGACACAAAAACGGTCATATTTTTTACTACCTTTAAAGTCTTATATTTAAATGCAGATAAACACATAATCATTCCAAAAGCCAAAAAAGGTATACCATATCGAAATCCGAGTCCTTTTGACCAAGTTATGGGCTTTTAAAGATGGAGAGAAGGCCCATTTCTGTAAACCTTCGCAAAATTAATATCAATGACATAAAAACGGTCATATTTTGTACTACCTTTAAAGCTATATATTTTAATGCAAATAACAACATAATCATTCCACAAGCCCATAAAGGTATTCCATATCGAAATCCGAGTCCTTTTGACTAAGTTATGGGCTTTTAAAGATGGAGAGAAGGCCCATTTCTGTAAACCTTTGCAAAATTAAAATCAATGACATAAAAACGGTCATATTTTTTACTACCTTTAAAGTCTTATATTTTAATGCAGATAGCAACATAAGCATTCCACAAGCCCATAAAAGTATGCCATATCGAAATCCAAGTCCTTTTGACCAAGTTATGGGCTTTTAAAGATGGAAAGATGGAGAGAAGGCCCATTTCTGTAAGCCTTCGCAAAATTAAAATCAATGACACGAAAACGGTCATATTTTTTAGCACCTTAAAGTTATATATTTTAATGCAGATAACAACATAATCATTCCACAAGCCCTTGAAGGTATGCTATATCGAAATCCGAGTCCTCTTGACCAAGTTATGGGCTTTTAAAGATCGAGAGAAGGCCCATTTCTGGCCCTTCGCACAAATAAAATCAATGACATAAAAACGGTCATATTTTTTACTACCTTTAAAGTTATATATTTAAATGCAGATAGCAACATAATCATTCAAAATGCCCAAAAAGGTATGCCATTTCGAAATCCGAGTCCTTTTGACCAAGTTATTTGCCTTTATAGATGGAGAGAAGGCCCATTTCTGGTCCTTCGCACAAATAAAATCACTGACATAAAAACGGTCATATTTTTTAATACCTTTAAAGTTATACATTTTAATGCAGATAACAACGAGTCCTTTTGACCAAGTTATGGGCTTTTAAAGATGGAGAGAAGACCCATTTCTGGCCTTTCGCAAAAATAAAATCAACGACATAAAAACGGTCATATATTTTACTACCTTTAAAGTTATATATTTTAATGCAGATAACAACATAATCATTCCACAAGCCCATGAAGGTATGCCATATCGAAATCCGAGTGCCTTTGACCAAGTTATGGGCTTTTAAAGATGGAGAGATGGCCCATTTCTGGCCCTTCGCACAAATAAAATCAATGACATAAGAACGGTCATATTTTTTACTACCTTTAAAGTTATATATTTTAATGCAGATAACAACGAGTCCTTTTGACCAAGTTATGGGCCTTTAAAGATGGAGAGAAGGCCCATATCTGGCCTTTCGCAAAATTAAAATCAATGACACAAAAACGGTCATATTTTTTACTACCTTTAAAGTCTTATATTTAAATGCAGATAACAACATAATCATTCCAAAAGCCAAAAAAGGTATACCATATCGAAATCCGAGTCCTTTTGACCAAGTTATGGTCTTTTAAAGATGGAGAGAAGCCCCATTTCTGGCCCTTCGCAAAATTAAAATCAATGACACAAAAACGGTCATATTTTTTACTACCTTTATAGTCTTATATTTAAATGCAGATAAACACATAATCATTCCAAAAGCCAAAAAGGTATACCATATCGAAATCCGAGTCCTTTTGACCAAGTTATGGGTTTTTAAAGATGGAGAGAAGGCCCATTTCTGAAAACCTTTGCAAAATTAAAATCAATGACATAAAAACGGTCATATTTTTTACTACCTTTAAAGTCTTATATTTTAATGCAGATAGCAACATAAGCATTCCACAAGCCCATAGAAGTATGCCATATCGAAATCCAAGTCCTTTTGACCAAGTTATGGGCTTTTAAAGATGGAAAGATGGAGAGAAGCCCCATTTCTGTAAGCCTT
This sequence comes from Drosophila subpulchrella, assembly GCF_014743375.2. Lineage (NCBI taxonomy): Eukaryota > Metazoa > Arthropoda > Insecta > Diptera > Drosophilidae > Drosophila > Drosophila subpulchrella. The sequence goes on from NW_023665530.1 coordinate 846,773, forward strand.
CGCAAAATTAAAATCAATGACACGAAAACGGTCATATTTTTTAGCACCTTAAAGTTATATATTTTAATGCAGATAACAACATAATCATTCCACAAGCCCTTGAAGGTATGCTATATCGAAATCCGAGTCCTCTTGACCAAGTTATGGGCTTTTAAAGATGGAGAGAAGGCCCATTTCTGGCCCTTCGCACAAATAAAATCAATGACATAAAAACGGTCATATTTTTTACTACCTTTAAAGTTATATATTTAAATGCAGATAGCAACATAATCATTCAAAATGCCCAAAAAGGTATACCATTTCGAAATCCGAGTCCTTTTGACCAAGTTTTTTGCCTTTATAGATGGAGAGAAGGCCCATTTCTGGTCCTTCGCACAAATAAAATCACTGACATAAAAACGGTCATATTTTTTAATACCTTTAAAGTTATACATTTTAATGCAGATAACAACGAGTCCTTTTGACCAAGTTATGGGCTTTTAAAGATGGAGAGAAGACCCATTTCTGGCCTTTCGCAAAAATAAAATCAACGACATAAAAACGGTCATATATTTTACTACCTTTAAAGTTATATATTTTAATGCAGATAACAACATAATCATTCCACAAGCCCATGAAGGTATGCCATATCGAAATCCGAGTCCCTTTGACCAAGTTATGGGCTTTTAAAGATGGAGAGATGGCCCATTTCTGGCCCTTCGCACAAATAAAATCAATGACATAAGAACGGTCATATTTTTTACTACCTTTAAAGTTATATATTTTAATGCAGATAACAACGAGTCCTTTTGACCAAGTTATGGGCCTTTAAAGATGGAGAGAAGGCCCATATCTGGCCTTTCGCAAAATTAAAATCAATGACACAAAAACGGTCATATTTTTTACTACCTTTAAAGTCTTATATTTAAATGCAGATAACAACATAATCATTCCAAAAGCCAAAAAAGGTATACCATATCGAAATCCGAGTCCTTTTGACCAAGTTATGGTCTTTTAAAGATGGAGAGAAGCCCCATTTCTGGCCCTTCGCAAAATTAAAATCAATGACACAAAAACGGTCATATTTTTTACTACCTTTAAAGTCTTATATTTAAATGCAGATAAACACATAATCATTCCAAAAGCCAAAAAGGTATACCATATCGAAATCCGAGTCCTTTTGACCAAGTTATGGGTTTTTAAAGATGGAGAGAAGGCCCATTTCTGAAAACCTTTGCAAAATTAAAATCAATGACATAAAAACGGTCATTTTTTTACTTCCTTTAAAGTCATATATTTTAATGCAGATAACAAAATAAGCATTCCACAAGCCCATAAAAGTTTGCCATATCGAAATCCAAGTCCTTTTGACCAAGTTATGGGCTTTTAAAGATGGAAAGATGGAGAGAAGGCCCATTTCTGTAAGCCTTCGCAAAATTAAAATCAATGACACAAAAACGGTCATATTTTTTACCACCTTAAAGTTATATATTTTAATGCAGATAACAACATAATCATTCCACAAGCCCATGAAGGTATGCTATATCGAAATCCGAGTCCTTTTGACCAAGTTATGGGCTTTTAAAGATGGAGAGAAGGCCCATTTCTGGCCCTTCGCACAAATAAAATCAATGACATAAAAACGGTCATATTTTTTACTACCTTTAAAGTTATATATTTAAATGCAGATAACAACATAATCATTCAAAATGCCCAAAAAGGTATACCATATCGAAATCCGAGTCCTTTTGACCAAGTTATGGGCTTTTAAAGATGGAGAGAAGGCCCCGTTCTGTAAGCCTTCACAATATTAAAATCAATGACATAAAAACGGTCATATTTTGTACTACCTTTAAAGCTATATATTTTAATGCAGATAACAACATAATCATTCCACAAGCCCATAAAGGTATTCCATATCGAAATCCGAGTCCTTTTGACCAAGTTATGGGCTTTTAAAGATGGAGAGAAGGCCCATATCTGGCCTTTCGCAAAATTAAAATCAATGACACAAAAACGGTCATATTTTTTACTACCTTTAAAGTTTTATATTTAAATGCAGATAACAACATAATCATTCCAAAAGCCAAAAAAGGTATACCATATCGAAATCCGAGTCCTTTTGACCAAGTTATGGGCTTTTAAAGATGGAGAGAAGGCCCATATCTGGCCTTTCGCAAAATTAAAATCAATGACACAAAAACGGTCATATTTTTTACTACCTTTAAAGTCTTATATTTAAATGCAGATAAACACATAATCATTGCAAAAGCCAAAAAAGGTATACCATATCGAAATCCGAGTCCTTTTGACCAAGTTATGGGCTTTTAAAGATGGAGAGAAGGCCCATTTCTGTAAACCTTCGCAAAATTAATATCAATGACATAAAAACGGTCATATTTTGTACTACCTTTAAAGCTATATATTTTAATGCAAATAACAACATAATCATTCCACAAGCCCATAAAGGTATTCCATATCGAAGTCCGAGTCCTTTTGACCAAGTTATGGGCTTTTAAAGATGGAGAGAAGGCCCATTTCTGAAAACCTTTGCAAAATTAAAATCAATGACATAAAAACGCTCATTTTTTTACTTCCTTTAAAGTCATATATTTTAATGCAGATAACGAAATAAGCATTCCACAAGCCCATAAAAGTTTGCCATATCGAAATCCAAGTCCTTTTGACCAAGTTATGGGCTTTTAAAGATGGAAAGATGGAGAGAAGGACCATTTCTGTAAACCTTCGCAAAATTAAAATCAATGACACAAAAACGGTCATATTTTTTACCACCTTAAAGTTATATATTTTAATGCAGATAACAACATAATCATTCCACAAGCCCATGAAGGTATGCTATATCGAAATCCGAGTCCTTTTGACCAAGTTATGGGCTTTTAAAGATGGAGAGAAGGCCCATTTCTGGCCCTTCGCACAAATAAAATCAATGACATAAAAACAATCATATTTTTTACTACCTTTAAAGTTATATATTTAAATGCAGATAACAACATAATCATTCAAAATGCCCAAAAAGGTATACCATATCGAAATCCGAGTCCTTTTGACCAAGTTATGGGCTTTTAAAGATGGAGAGAAGGCCCCGTTTTGTAAGCCTTCACAAAATTAAAATCAATGACATAAAAACGGTCATATTTTGTACTACCTTTAAAGCTATATATTTTAATGCAGATAACAACATAATCATTCCACAAGCCCATAAAGGTATTCCATATCGAAATCCGAGTCCTTTTGACCAAGTTATGGGCTTTTAAAGATGGAGAGAAGGCCCATTTCTGTAAACCTTTGCAAAATTAAAATCAATGACATAAAAACGGTCATATTTTTTAATACCTTTAAAGTCATATATTTTAATGCAGATAGCAACATAAGCATTCCACAAGCCCATAAAAGTATGCCATATCGAAATCCAAGTCCTTTTGGCCAAGTTATGGGCTTTTAAAGATGGAAAGATGGAGAGAAGGCCCATTTCTGTAAGCCTTCGCAAAATTAAAATCAATGACACAAAAACGGTCATATTTTTTAATACCTTTAAAGTTATATATTTTAATGCAGATAACAACATAATCATTCCACAAGCCCATAAAGGTATTCCATATCGAAATCCGAGTCCTTTTGACCAAGTTATGGGCTTTTAAAGATGGAGAGAAGGCCCATATCTGTAAACCTTTGCAAAATTAAAATCAATGACATAAAAACGGTCATATTTTTTACTACCTTTAAAGTCTTATATTTTAATGCAGATAGCAACAAAGGCATTCCACAAGCCCATAAAAGTATGCCATATCGAAATCCAAGTCCTTTTGACCAAGTTATGGGCTTTTAAAGATAGAAAGATGGAGAGAAGGCCCATTTCTGTAAGCCATCGCAAAATTAATATCAATGACACAAAAACGGTCATATATTTTACCACCTTTAAAGTTATATATTTTAATTTAGATAACAACATAATCATTCCACAAGCCCATGAAGGTGTGCCATATCGAAATCCGAGTCCTTTTGACCAAGTTATGGGCTTTTAAAGATGGAGAGAAGGCCCATTTCTGGCCCTTCGCTCGGTCTTATTTTTTACTACCTTTAAAGTTATATATTTTATTGCAGATAACAACACAGCCCTACAAGCCCATGAAGGTATGCCATATCGAAATCCGAGTCCTTTTGACCAAGTTATGGGTTTTTAAAGATGGAGAGAAGGCCCATTTCTGGTCCTTCGCACAAATAAAATCAATGACATAAAAACTTTCATATTTTTTAATACCTTTAAAGTTATACATTTTAATGCAGATAACAACGAGTCCTTTTGACCAAGTTATGGGCTTTTAAAGATGGAGAGAAGGCCCATTTCTTGCCTTTCGCAAAAATAAAATCAACGACATAAAAACGGTCATATATTTGTAATAGGCAAATAAATGTACTCCGGCGATAGTTTCGGTTTAACTTCTTTATTTTATAATTTCACAACCGCTTACACAGAGTGCCGCAACGATTCTCCCTCTTCCTTATTCTCGCTCATCTGTGTGAGCGAGACAGGTATACTTATCTGCGATCTCTTATGCTGCAGTACTCGGTAGAAAAGGATGACAATATAACGTTTACAGTTAACTTAAACTAGGTTTCCCGCTTATTCTATAGTACAGTGGGTGTCGTATGAATATATTACATCATATGTCGTACAGTGGGCCATGTCAGTATATGTCCTACTACAACTCGGCCATCCTGACTGTATGATCCCCTGATCACTGTGAACATTAATTAAAGTTTATTTATTTATTTACAAAATGTGTTGCAGTTCTTATTAATTTTTCTTATAAGTAATGATTATTATATATAACATATTTTACAATGGTTTTTTTTTTTTTTTTTTATTTCTTTTTGGAACCTACCCAGTGTTTAATATTATTAATGCTCCATACACCTTGGTAAGGGTTGCGTGATACCTGGAATCCTTCTACATCTTTTAACAAAAATCTGTCATTTCTTAGTACTTTTGCAATTACATACGGGCCCTTATTCTTTGGAATTAACTTTCTAGAGACGCCAGTTGTGCTATCGAAATTCTTGACCATTACATAATCTCCTTTTTTATACTGTGACGGTTTTCTAGCTTTCTTATCATATTGCAGTTTATTGTATGCTTGTGCTTTTTCCTGACATTTTTCTGCTTCGATTCTTATGTTTTCCAGGTCTCTGTCTTCTGGTGCATTATCTAATTCTTCAAGCTTTTCATTTAATTCGTCTACTACTTTTCCTCTTTGCTCTAAGCCGAATAACATTTTGCTTGGGCTTTGTTTAATACTACGATGCTGAGTGTTGTTTAGCACATGCTCTACTTTATCTATTACTAAGTCCCAGTATATACCTTTCTCTGGCTCTACCAGTTTGGCTATCATTTGTCCAAGACTTCTGTTTATTCTTTCTACCTGGCCAATTGCTTGAGGTGATCCTGTTGCTATTTTCATATGCTTAATATCAAACTCTAACATAAAATCGTCAAACTCTTTGGAAGTGAAACAGCTTCCTCTATCCGAAATAATACATTTGGGCTTGCTGTATGCTCTAAAATAGTCCTTAAGGGCTACGATAACTTCTCGGGTATTTGTTGTCTTTGTGGTATATAAACGTACAAACTTAGTAAAACCGTCAACGACGACAAATATATGTTTCTTTGATCTTCCCGAATCGACTGGACCATAATGGTCAATGTGGATAAGTTCAAAGGGCTTACTACCTTTTGGAATTGAATGTAAAAATCCTTCTTTACCTGTATTGGGGGAAAATGCTACACATTTTAGGCAATTGTTTATATGGCTTACACACTTCTCCTTGGCGTTTGGAAACCAATAACTCTTTGCAATAATATCTAACATTTTGCCATTCTAGCTATACGCGGATTCAGTTCGACTTTATTAAGTGTTAACGTGAGCGAGTTACAGTCAGTAATAATCTTGAAATGTCTACCAAATAAATATATCCTAAATCTACGCAATGCGTGAATAATGGCCATGGTTTCAAGCTCAAAACTATGGTATTTCGATTCAGCAATGCTTGTGCGTTTGGAAAAATAAAAGATGGGGTGCAATTTTCCATCTTCTTTCTTTTGGAGTAGTACGGCTCCGAAACCAAGAGAGCTGGCATCGCAATGTAGCTCCACCTCGTCTTTGTGGTTGTATAAGGCTAACACTGGTGCTTCAACTAACTTATTTTTAAGCATCATAAAGCAGCTCATTTCCTTTTCTCCAAAATGGAATTTCTCGTCTTTTCTCAAGAGATCATATAAAGGTTTGGCTAGAGTCGAAAAATCTTTAATGAATCTACGGAAATAAGAACATAAGCCCAAAAAACTTTGAACATGTTGCGTTTTGTCTGGTATCGGAAAATTTTGGATTGCCTCTATTCCTTTATCATCAGCTTTGATGCCCTGGCCGTTTATAATGAAACCCAAATATTTAATACTCTGTTGTAGGAACTCACATTTATCCATACGTAGTTCCAACTTATTCTAAGCAAGTCTGAGAAACACCTCCTTTAAAATCTGAAAATGTTCATTAACATCTTTGCTGGCGATCATAATGTCGTCCATGTACACGATTACTTGATTCTTTCTAATAAGGTCATCGAAGATTTTATTTATAAACCTTTGAAAAACTGCTGAAGCCGTTTTCAGACCCATTGGCATTCTAAGAAATTCAAATTGGCCTAACGGTGTTACAAAAGAAGTATTGTTCGTACCCAAAGGTACTCAACATGACCACACCCAAACAAATCAAGCAGTAGCCAAGTTAGGAACAGTACCAGGCGCTCAGTAGCACTCACTGCAGATGAGAATTGCTGGTCAGCATATTATATGTCTCACTAACTCACCATCTCACCATTTCACCGTCACAACGATACGCTGACCCGCCAATGCAGTCAGCACATTTGCGGTGTCAGCCGAGCCAACTACGCAACTGCTACCGTAATCATAATTCCCTGACCTACTTTAGAATATAGCTTCTTTCACTAACCATTACACTAAGCTTCCGTGTTCTAAGTAGAATATAAGCAGGTATCAAATGAAGAATAAATCAGTTATCAACACACCTCATAACTCCGCGGTTCCACTTCCTACCTCTAGGAATAGGGCTCGTAATACACTATCTCAACTAGCAGCTAACCACGTTAGCTCACCCTCAGCGCAGTTCAGCATCGCCTGTGGTCCGGCATTGCAGTAACCATCGTTACCATTGCCGCGACGCGATCGTCCTGCAGGTGTCTACTTCGGTTAGGCACAAACATTGGTGACCCCGACGTGATCCTTTAACAACAAAGGATCACACTCAAGCAACCCCCTTCCCACTAAAGGAACTTCAGCTTCATCCAGCTTCACAGGATACGCTTCGTCTTCCAGCGTCACAGGAACTTCAGTTTAATCCAGCTTCACAGGATTCGCTTCTTCTTCCAGCGTCACAGGAACTTCAGCTTAATCCAGCTTCACAGGATACGCTTCTTCTTCCAGCGTCACAGGAACTTCAGCTTAATCCAGCTTCACAGGATACGCTTCGTCTTCCAGCGTCACAGGAACTTCAGCTTCATCCAGCTTCACAGGATACGCTTCTTCTTCCAGCGTCACAGGAACTTCAGCTTAATCCAGCTTCACAGGATTCGCTTCTTCTTCCAGCGTCACAGGAACTTCAGCTTCATCCAGCTTCACAGGATACGCTTCTTCTTCCAGCGTCACAGGAACTTCAGCTTAATCCAGCTTCACAGGATTCGCTTCTTCTTCCAGCGTCACAGGAACTTCAGCTTCATCCAGCTTAACAGGATACTTAGCTTCATCCAGCTTCACAGGATACTCAGCTTCATCCAGCTTCACAAGATTCTTTGTTTCCAAGACACACAATATGTCTACTTCATTCATTGAGGAAACAAGTCACACAAGAATCGATTTACACAATCGATTACTAGACACCCAAAACGAGCTGCAAGGGAAAATCCAACAGCTCATTAAGAATTATGGCAAGGATTCTGCCGACCGACGCCACCGAGACGGCTATTATTCCGGTAAGCTAACTCAGTTAAACGATCTCTGGCAGCAGTTTTGCGACCTAGATGAAGAAGTCCAGCAAGCGGCACTACCCACTGGAAGTGAGTACTCTTCACGACTAGTAGCACTTAAAGAGCTGGTCGAAAAATATCAGAATATCTTTCTGGACAACATGCCGACTGGAAGCGAGCTTCCGAAGGCCCCCAGACGAACTTCGACCAACATCAAGCTCGCAACAAGAGATCAAGTCAAAGGAGATTCCACAATTGACACGGTGATCCGACAGTTGCAGAGAAGATGCAACGAATTGGAGTCATCATTAACATTAGCCTCGAACGCCCCAACTGTCACCCCAGCCCTACAAAGGCACCTGGATCTCCATTGGGCGTTACTAAGGCAAGCCCACGACGAATTGGATAGCACACCTGGGGCCGCAGCTCTGGCAGAAGCAGAGCTAGCCCAATTCCACACATTATACGAGGAATACGAAATGAACCTGCTACGAGAAAACGACGCGCCAATGAGCCTAAACTTGGCACTTCCGCCAATTAGCATTCCGGAGTTCAACGGCGAGTATCTAGACTGGCCACGGTTCCATGATCTCTTTGTGGAATTGGTACATAACAAACCATATTCGGCCAGTCAAAAACTACATATTCTACAGAGTTCGCTTCGTGGTGAAGCGAGAAACGTCTTGACAGACACAGCTTTCTCACAGGGTGGCTATGACGACACCTGGTTGCGTTTAAAGGCCAGGTACCAGAACGGAAAAATACTAGTATTCGCCGCCATTGCAAAAATTATTGACCATAAGCCTATAGACGGCTCCTCGCGCCAGCTAAGGGCCTTGCATGACACTATAAAAAATTCAATGAGTACTCTTAAAAACCTTGATATCAGCACAAAATCCTGGGATCCAATCCTATGTTTTCTTATCAGAAGAAAATTAGACCAGCAGTCTCTAGCTGCTCTTGAAAATTCAGCGGATGCACCAACGGAAATTCCAACGTTATGGAGTGTACTGACGTTTATTGAGCGGCGCGCTTGCATGCTGGAGACGATAAGCGCTCAACCCACAGCAACACTCCGCTATCAGTCAGTTCACAACGAAGAGAGCTGTAAGATTTGTCACCTAGGACAACATAATCTCAGAGCATGTAGCCGTATCCAGCAAATGGACCCCAAAGCACGGCGCCAAGCCATTATTCAAGTAGGAGCATGCACAAATTGTTTGTCTACAGCTCATAAGGTTGAAAACTGTGGATCACCGACCACTTGTCGAGTCTGCCAGCAACGGCATCATTCACTGTTACACCAAGGACCGACTAGCAATCCAGTGGCCGGCGCCGTAACCGTTGCGGGCTACGACCATGTAGGAGGATATACTTTGCTCGCGACCGCCAAGGTCTCATTACAAGGGCCAAACGGTCAATTACAAACATGTCGCGCGGTAATAGATGGTGGATCACAGGTGAATCTTATTTCAAGGAGAATGGCAGATCTGCTATCTCTTAAACAAAGGTCACCGATTGAAATATCTGGAATCGGAGGAAAGATATCAACAGCAATTAGATCAACACTAAAGCTCTCATCCTGTACATCAGGGTTTGAAAAACTATTAGAGGTATTTATTATGCCCACAGTCATTACAGACCAACCGTCAGTACCGATTACAACCGATCTTAATATTCCCGAGGGACTGCCGTTAGCAGATCCTGACTTTCGGCAACCAGGACCCATTGACCTAACTTTAGGTGTTGAAGTATTTTCTCGTGTAATTACCGGTGAACTTCTTGAACTAGGACCTAATAAACCTTTGGCACAAGGCACAAGGCTTGGTTATGTAATCACAGGTTATCTCAATAAAGAAACCTTTTCTGATACGGAAATCAACCCCAATCTAATAGAAAACAGAGATGATTTTGCAGGACCGAACGCTGCTTATGAGCCAACGAAAGATAAAAATCCGATGAATATAGAACCGACGTCTCATCAATTCAAAACCTACAAGAAGGCTGACTTTGGTTCAACATTTCTAAACTTAACCAGGAAAGATCTTAGTTTTGTTGCAGAACGTCCACATACCATAGACGTGCCAAATGATCAAATTCTACGAGGGCACAATTTTAGTCCCCACGGTAATGTAAATTTTATCGCAAAGGGGAGTGTTCAGCAGCATCAAGAAGATGTGAAGGACCTGAATCACAAACAGGAACCGCCGCAGTTGAATGATTTGGTCATTCAATGATTTGGTCAATGATTTGTTAGGTACTTTCTATACAATGCGGCCAAGGGCTGACCGACATCACGCCTTTAATTGAGGGTACCCCTCAATGGGGGGGAGAATGTTCGTACCCAAAGGTACTCAACATGACCACACCCAAACAAATCAAGCAGTAGCCAAGTTAGGAACAGTACCAGGCGCTCAGTAGCACTCACTGCAGATGAGAATTGCTGGTCAGCATATTATATGTCTCACTAACTCACCATCTCACCATTTCACCGTCACAACGATACGCTGACCCGCCAATGCAGTCAGCACATTTGCGGTGTCAGCCGAGCCAACTACGCAACTGCTACCGTAATCATAATTCCCTGACCTACTTTAGAATATAGCTTCTTTCACTAACCATTACACTAAGCTTCCGTGTTCTAAGTAGAATATAAGCAGGTATCAAATGAAGAATAAATCAGTTATCAACACACCTCATAACTCCGCGGTTCCACTTCCTACCTCTAGGAATAGGGCTCGTAATACACTATCTCAACTAGCAGCTAACCACGTTAGCTCACCCTCAGCGCAGTTCAGCATCGCCTGTGGTCCGGCATTGCAGTAACCATCGTTACCATTGCCGCGACGCGATCGTCCTGCAGGTGTCTACTTCGGTTAGGCACAAACAAGTATACTTAATTGATTCTTTATTGACAAAAACGTGAAAGTAACCGTTTTTTAGATCAAGTTTTGAAAATACTTTTTTATTAGCACTTGTCTAACAGGTCATCGATAAGCGGTATAGGGTAATTGTCTTTGATTAAAACCTTGTTAAGTTTTCTAAAATCTATGCAAAGTCGTATGTCTCCGGTTTTTTTTTTCACTAAAACTATAGGAGAAGCATATTCAGACTGGCTTGGTTGAATGATCCCGTTTTCTAAATAATCGTCCAAAAGTTTTTGCAGTTTTTCTTTTTCCGCATAGGCAAGCCGCCGCGGAGCACAACTAAACGGTTTCGAGTTTTCTAAATTAAGTTTTATCTCACTTTTAATAACCGGTTCCTTTGGTTTTTCTACCCTAATGTAATTGTGTTCAATTATCTCTTTTAATTGAGGTAAAAGATCTTGATTATCAATTGTACCGCATATGTAATCAGTGTCTTCGTCATCCATATAGTTTATGCTTAGCATTTCCCGAATCGTTATAGACATATTGCTTTCATTTTTGTTATTGACTACATCGCCCTTACTAACTTCGTCGATGGCAGCCGGACAGGTTGCCTTACTAATTATAGGGCTGTCTGTATCCCCGATCGAAACACTTATTGTTTCAAAGTCTTTAAAACTAACTTTTTCAGTACCTGTATCACCAATTTCTTGTATAACTGTATCATGCACTGCTTTGCTTAAAAAATCATTAATCGAATTACTAAGTGTATTACTAATTGTTTCTCTAACTCTATCACTAACTGAATCCTTTACTGTTTCTCTAGCCTTATCACTAATTGGTTTGCTAACTTTATCACTAACTGTTTCGCTAACTGTATCACTAACTGTATCTCTAACTGTATCACTAACTGTATCACTAACTGTTTCTCTAACTGTATCACTAACTGTTTCTCTAACTGTGTCACTAACTGTATCACTAACTGTTTCTCTAACTGTATCACTAACTGTATCACTAACTGTTTCTCTAACTGTATCACTAACTGTTTCTCTAACTGTATCACTAACTGTATCACTAACTGTTTCTCTAACTGTATCACTAACTGTATCCTTCAGAATTTCGATAGCACTTTCCGGTTTCTTGCTAACATCTAAATTATGTGTTAGTTTAAATTCCCAGGCATTGCATATATTTCCATTGCAATCGGCATTCGCAGGCTCAATCGTGATCATTTTTAAGGTGCTTAAATCTAATTCTAAATTGCAAGCATCCATAAAATTCCGCCCAAGAACAACCTCATAGACTCATTGGGCACAATATACAGGTAAAAATGACATTTTAATCGTTCTTTAATTATGTAACAAAGTATTCTTCCATAGATTTTCAGTTGGCTTTTATTCAGCCCAAAGTAGTTTTCAGAAACGAACTCCATCTTAATTTTAGAGGATATAACACCTGTTTTGGCGAATGATATTGGGCTGCCAGTGTCTATGAGGCATGCTGCAATTAATGGGGTTTTAGGACTGTTGTAAAAAAATATTTGTATGTATCTTACGTATTTGTTTGTATTTGCGCTTTTACGCTCAGGGCACTGACCCACAAAGTGTCCAAATTTGCCACATGCGTAGCACGATCCGGGCTCTCGTTTCGGTTTCTGGCAGTCCTTGGCGTAGTGGCCTTTTGAGTTGCAATTGGCGCAACGGAAGTCCTTTGTGTCTGCAACCTTTCCGGAAGAGTGCTGCGAAGAATTGACTTCCTGCTTTCGTTCAGGTAAACGGATTCCTGAGAAGGCTTCCAAAATCTGCCCAGGTTCGGCGAAACATTGTATGCGAGCTTGGTCGCGTAGCCCTGGTGCCGGAATTCCTTCGATGATGTTTTCGATGAGCTCCTCCTTGTCGATGTTTATATCGTTGGCCAGCATAATTTTCTTCTCCTGTTGCGTTTGCGTGCAGCCAAATTTGGGCCTTTCCTTTTAGTTTGGCAATGAGGAGCATACGCACACCGAACGAGTCCAAGTTGTACACCTGCGCAATGTTTTGCAGTTGTGTGACCCAGTTACGGGCACACGAGTTGCCGTCGTAGTCCATTGTTACGTCCTTTGCCAGTGCGAGTGCTGTTGCTGGAGATTCTAAAGATTTGTTTACATTTGTAAGCTGGCATTGATCAGCACTGCCTGTGGCGTGCTTTCCAACACTAAAATTATCGATATCGAAGCTATCCCTGGCGCTGTTAACCCTGGCGCTGTTAGCGTTAACAGCGTCGATGCAAGCGAAACTGTTAAGGTTTCCAGAAGTTTCGATGTTGCTTTCGATGACGTCATGGACTTGCTGAGCATGATTTGGCTTGTCCCTGGTGACGTCAGCGATCTCCGTTTGAAGCTGTTGCAATATGGCCTTGTTTGCTTCGATTTCGTCGAGAATTTTCTGCAGCTTCACCCTTTCGATATCTACCAGAGAAACGTTCTCCGTGCGTATACCGTCCACTGCCTGTGACGTCATCGTACCAGAGTCGAACAAAGCTTCCTGTGCGCCTTCCAAATGTTGTTGCAGCGGCAATGATACGGCTCCCTCTACTTCGATTTCTGGCGGCTGCTGGCTGTTAAATGGAGCTCCATTTGGTGGATCACCACGTGCCTCTGATGATAGGGCCTGCAGACGCGCCATCAACTCTGCTTTCGAGCCTGAGGTTTGTAGCCCGAGCACATTTAGCCAGTTTTTTAACTGAACTACCGTAAATTGGTTTAAATTGATGTCAGGCATTTTGAGTCAGAACCACTTCTGATATTGTAATAGGCAAATAAATGTACTCCGGCGATAGTTTCGGTTTAACTTCTTTATTTTATAATTTCACAACCGCTTTCCTTGAACGCATAACACAGAGTGCCGCAACGATTCTCCCTCTTCCTTATTCTCGCTCATCTGTGTGAGCGAGACAGGTATACTTATCTGCGATCTCTTATGCTGCAGTACTCGGTAGAAAAAGATGACAATATAACGTTTACAGTTAACTTAAACTAGGTTTCCCGCTTATTCTATAGTACAGTGGGTGTCGTATGAATATATTACATCATATGTCGTACAGTGGGCCATGTCAGTATATGTCCTACTACATATTTTACTACCTTTAAGGTTATATATTTTAATGCAGATAACAACATAATCATTCCACAAGCCCATGAAGGTATGCCATATCGAAATCCGAGTCCCTTTGACCAAGTTATGGGCTTTTAAAGATGGAGAGAAGGCCCATTTCTGGCCCTTCGCACAAATAAAATCAATGACATAAAATCGGTCATATTTTTTACTACCTTTAAAGTTATATATTTCAATGCAGATAACAACATAATCATTCCACAAGCCCATGAAGGTATGCCATATCGAAATCCGAGTCCTTTTGACCAAGTTATGGGCTTTTAAAGATGGAGAGAAGGCCCATTTCTGGCCCTTCGCACAAATAAAATCAATGACATAAAAACGGTCATATTTTTTACTACCTTTAAAGTTATACATTTTAATGCAGATAACAACGAGTCCTTTTGACCAAGTTATGGGCTTTTAAAGATGGAGAGAAGCCCCATTTCTGGCCCTTCGCACAAATAAAATCAATGACATAAAAACGGTCATATATTGTACTACCCTTAAAGTTATATATTTAAATGCAGATAACAACATAATCATTCCAAAAGCCAAAAAAGGTATACCATATCGAAATCCGAGTCCTTTTGACCAAGTTATGGGCTTTTAAAGATGGAGAGAAGGCCCATTTCTGTAAACCTTCGCAAAATTAAAATCAATGACATAAAAACGGTCATATTTTTTACAACCTTTAAAGCTATATATTTTAATGCACATAACAACATAGCATTCCACAAGCCCATAAAAGTATGCCATATCGAAATCCAAGTCCTTTTGACCAAGTTATGGGCTTTTAAAGATGGAGAAAAGGCCCAATTCTGTAAGCCTTCGCAAAATTAAAATCAATGACACAAAAACGGTCATATTTTTTACCACCTTAAAGTTATATATTTTAATGCAGATAACAACATAATCATTCCACAAGCCCATGAAGGTATGCCATATCGAAATCCGAGTCCTTTTGACCAAGTTATGGGCTTTTAAAGATGGAGAGAAGGCCCATTTCTGGCCCTTCGCACAAATAAAATCAATGACATAAAAACGGTTATATTTTTAACTTCCTTTAAAATTATATATTTTAGTGCAGATAACAACGAGTCCTTTTGACCAAGTTATGGGCTTTTAAAGATGGAGAGAAGGCCCATTTCTGGCCTTTCGCAAAAATAAAATCAACGAAATAAAAACGGTCATATATTTTACTACCATTAAAGTTATATACTTTAATGCAGATAACAACATAATCATTCAAAAAGCCCAAAAAGGTGTACCATATCGAAATCCGAGTCCTTTTGACCAAGTTATGGGCTTTTAAAGATGGAGAGAAGGCCCATTTCTGTAAATTTTCGCAAAACTTAAATAAATGACATACAAACGGTCATATTTTTTACTACCTTTGAAGTTATATATTTTAATTCAGATAACCACATAATCATTCCACAAGCCCATGAAGGTATGCCATGTCGAAATCCGAGTCCTTTTGACCAAGTTATGGGCTTTTAAGGATGGAGAAAAGGCCCATTACTGGCCCTTCGCACAAATAAAATCAATGACATAAAAACGGTCATATTTTTTACTACCTTTAAAGTTATATATTTTAATGCAGATTACAACATAATCATTCCACGAGCCCATAAAGGTATGCCATATCGAAATCCGAGTCCTTTTGACCAAGTTACGGGCTTTTAAAGATGGAGAGAAGTCCCATTTCTGTAAGCCTTCGCAAAATTAAAATCAATGACATAAAAACAGTCATATTTTTTACTACCTTTAAAGTTATATATTTTAATGCAGATAACAACATAATCATTCCACAAGCCCATGAAGGTATGCCATATCGAAATCCGAGTCCCTTTGACCAACTTATGGGCTTTTAAAGATGGAGAGAAGGCCCATTTCTGGCCCTTCGCACAAATAAAATCAATGACATAAAAACGGTCATATTTTTTACTACCTTTAAAAATATATATTTAAATGCAGATAACAACGATTCCTTTTGACCAAGTTATGGGCTTTTAAAGATGGAGAGAAGCCCCATTTCTGGCCCTTAGCAAAAATAAAATCAATGACATAAAAACGGTCATATATTTTACTACCCTTAAAGCTATATATTTAAATGCAGATAACAACAAAATCATTCCAAAAGCCAAAAAAGGTATACCATATCGAAATCCAAGTCCTTTTGACCAAGTTATGGGCTTTTAAAGATGGAGAGAAGGCCCATTTCTGTAAGCCTTCGCAAAACTAAAATCAATGACATAAAAACGGTCATATTTTTTACTTCCTTTAAAGTCATATATTTTAATGCAGATAGCAACATAAGCATTCCACAAGCCCATAAAAGTATGCCATATCGAAATCCAAGTCCTTTTGACCAAGTTATGGGCTTTTAAAGATGGAAAGATGGAGAGAAGGCCCATTTCTGTAAGCCTTCGCAAAGTTAAAATCAATGACATAAAAACGGTCATATTTTTTACTACCTTTAACGCTATATATTTAAATGCAGATAACAACATAATCATTCCAAAAGCCCATAAAGGTATGCCATATCGAAATCCAAGTCCTTTTGACCAAGTTATGGGCTTTTAATGATGGAGAGAAGGCCCATTTCTGTAAGCCTTCGCAAAATTAAAATCAATGACACAAAAACGGTCATATTTTTTACTACCTTTAAAGTTATATATTTTAATGCAGATAACAACATAATCATTCCACAAGCCCATGAAGGTATGCCATATCGAAATCCGAGTCCTTTTGACCAAGTTATGGGCTTTTAAAGATGGAGAGAAGGCCCATTTCTGTAAGCCTTCGCAAAACTAAAATCAATGACACAAAAACGGTCATATTTTTTACTACCTTTAACGCTATATATTTTAATGCAGACAACAACATAATCATTTGACAAGCCCATGAAGGTATGCCATATCGAAATCCGAGTCCTTTTGACCAAATTATGGGCTTTTAAGGATGGAGAGAAGGCCCATTTCTGGCCCTTCGCACAAATAAAATCAATGACATAAAATCGGTCATATTTCTTACTACCTTTAAAGTTATATATTTAAATGCAGATTACAACATAATCATTCCACGAGCCCATGAAGGTATGCCATATCGAAATCCGAATCCTTTTGACCAAGTTATGGGCTTTTAAAGATGGAGAGAAGGCCCATTTCTGGCCCTTCGCACAAATAAAATCAATGACATAAAAACGGTCATATTTTTTACTACCTTTAAAGAAATATATTTTAATGCAGATAACAACGAGTCCTTTTGACCAAGTTATGGGCTTTTAAAGATGGAGAGAAGCCCCATTTCTGGCCCTTAGCAAAAATAAAATTAATGACATAAAAACGGTCATATATTTTACTACCCTTAAAGTTATATATTTAAATGCAGATAACAACAAAATCATTCCAAAAGCCAAAAAAGGTATACCATATCGAAATCCAAGTCCTTTTGACCAAGTTATGGGCTTTTAAAGATGGAGAGAAGGCCCATTTCTGTAAACCTTCGCAAAATTAAAATCAATGACATAAAAACGGTCATATTTTTTACTACCTTTAAAGTTATATATTTTAATGCAGATAACAACATAATCATTCCACAAGCCCATGAAGGTATGCCATATCGAAATCCGAGTCCCTTTGACCAAGTAATGGGCTTTTAAAGATGGAGAGAAGGCCCATTTCTGTAAGCCTTCGCAAAATTAAAATCAATGACACAAAAACGGTCATATTTTTTACTACCTTTAACGCTATATATTTTAATGCAGATAACAACATAATCATTCCACAAGCCCATGAAGGTATGCCATATCGAAATCCGAGTCCTTTTGACCAAGTTATGGGCTTTTAATGATGGAGAGCAGGCCCATTTCTGTAAGCCTTCGCAAAATTAAAATCAATGACACAAAAACGGTCATATTTTTTACTAAACTTTGCCACGCCCACTCTAACGCCCACAACGCTTAAATCTGTCTACCGCCGGTAGGTGGCGCATTTGCTGCTTGCATATCTCCATTTTCCTTTGGTCCCTTTAGCTGAGTAACGGGTATCTGATAGTCGAGGTACTCGACTATAGCGTTCTTCCTTGTTTTTACTACCTTTAACGCTATATATTTAAATGCAGATTACAACATAATCATTCCAAAAGCCCATAAATCCAAGTCCTTTTGACCAAGTTATGGGCTTTTAATGATGGAGAGAAGGCCCATTTCTGTAAGCCTTCGCAAAATTAAAATCAATGACATAAAAACGGTCATATTTTGTACTACCTTTAAAGCTATATATTTTAATGCAGATAACAACATTGTGAGGAGTTGAATAACTCCCCACAAATAGAAGCAGTAGCAGAGGGCCGGCCGCTTACCAGATACGCGGCGAATTCGCGTAATAGCGCATCACAGGAATCAGCGGGACGGCAGCAGTGGGCGGAGCATCGATTGGAAGCGGTACGGGAAGGACAAGTGGGTCAACCAGGAGGCACGAACTTTGGACCCGTAGTGGAGAGATCCAGCGGGCCGTGCGCAAAAGGAAAATAACGGTTCCCGGAGGCCCATATAAGGCCGCAGAGCGCTGGCAGCTGGATCAGTCGATCACGAGGAGTCAAACCTTCAAGATCAGTTAAAGTACCAAGTGAACAGTCAGTCAAGCAAGTAATCTACGAGGGAGCTACAACCAAGCGAGTCGTCGGAAGCAGCGCCGTGGGAAGCTCAGAGGGAGCGAGATCGCCACGTCGAGACGTTCGGGATTGAGATATCAGGAATCTCCGAATTGAGACACAAGTGGCTGAGTTCCGGAATGCATTGTCACGACCACACCCTGGCGAGTCGCCCGGCGGGTCTGTCAGAGACAAGCGGAAGAGTCCTACGACGAGGAACCGTCAGTTTGGGGAGGAAAGTTGTCTGAGACCCAGCGTACATTGCCCGACCAAGCAGGACCTGGCGTGACGGACGAGCGGTAGATCGATCTGCGGTTTCAAGAGGCGAACGCCTGAAGAGCCCTGCGATTACCGGCGAAGCTCCTGAACAGCAACCGCCCAACTCCCCGAGTGCCAGAACGACAAGCTACTGGTCAGGAGACAACGCAGAAGACATCGGCAGCGACGCCAGCAGACATTTTGCGGTAGCCACGTTATGATCGCCGCGCGGAGCTCATTGGGGAGCGCAGGCGCGTCACGGACGATAAGCGGTAGGGTGAAGTCGGGTGGAACGTTCGTCGGCGCTAGGCGTAAAGCAAAGTGAACTGCTAGGCAGCCTCCTGGCGACAGCCTGGACTGTCAGCGCGATCTGAGCAAGAACCTAGCGGGACCGTCCGGGACAGAGCAAGGGACAGGTATTGCCTCGAAAGGCGTCGGCCTGGAGAGCAAGGTTTGTTCACCCTAGTCTGAGAACGGTGACGCTTCCCTAAGCCCACAAGGCCGACCTCCCTGCGAGTCTAAGGCGCAACAAGCGACCCCGAGGCAGCGCGTCGGCGAGTGAGCAGAGGCGGCCACTACGAGCGTCCCGAGACCCAGGAGCACAGCGGAAGCCGAGTCAACGCGTTGACAAGCCAGAAGGAGGAGCACCAGCAGCCGGCGGAACCAGAGCAAGGAGATACAGAAGTCAGCATAGCCACACACCCGCTGTACCAATACCAAGAGAATAAATCCCACTGTTGCCATTTGAAACCTTTGTTTTCTCACTGATCTACGGGGCAGTCAAGTCATATAAATTTGGTGGGACGAACACACAATCTTCTGAGCTAGCCGCACGAATCTCGTAGCGAGCAGACATACAAAATCAGTTCGTTACATCTAGCGCCCAACGTGGGGCCCAACAGTGAGAACAGCACAGTAAAAATGGGAAAGAAGTGGATTTACCGCCTCAAGAATGAAGACTTCGCCCATGTCGCACAGAGGCTCAATGTCGCCCTGGAGGGCAGGCTAGACGACATGAGGAAGGCACTATCGGAATACTACTCCGAAACAGAGAATGATCCACAACTCGTCGACATCTGGGCCGAGCTGGAGGCAACCCAAGCATTACGCTAACGAACGCTGAAGGGGAAAACCTGGTGGCAAGCCTGAGCATTGACAACATGCAAAAATAGGCCCACAGGAGAGAATCAAGCCAAGAAAAGAAAACAGCAGCGCTGACCCCGAGACCAAGCCAGTCGGACTATGCAAAGGTCGCTAAACAGGTCCGTGAATGGTCGTTCAGGTTCGACGGGGCGGAAAAACCATTCGAGTTCCTGGAGCAAGTAGAATGGTCCGCCAACACGTACGGTTTGAAGCTTGATATGATCCCTCGAGCGATGCCGGAGTTGCTAAAAGGAAGGGCTTTGAAATGGTTCATCGCCAACAATAAGCAGTGGAGAACTTGGGCAGAATTCATTGAAAGCTTCCACACATACTTCCTGCCAAGAGATTTCTTCACCAGGCTGGCGGACCAGGTCCGGCAAAGGAAGCAAGGCTTCAGCGAGTCGTTCAAGGACTACATGATCGACATGCAGACGATGGTGAGGCCACTTAATTACTCCGCTAAAGAGACCCTAAGGATCATCAAGGAAAACTGCACCCCTAGTCTAAGGATCTTCCTAAGGGCATACAAAGTGTCGGACCTGGACACGCTGATGATATTAGCAGACGAGTACGAAGAACTTGAAAAGGAACGGGAAGTTTTCGCACAGGAGAACAAGTTCTCAAGGACCAAGTCGGCGTCACCAACACAGGTGACATGCAGAAGATGCGAGGAGACAGATAACCAGGACATACGAGGAAACGACCAATGGTCACCACCACACCAAGCCAGACGACAGCAGGCAACAGACGCACCACGCGGAGGTCATTGGACACCACCCCCACAGCAACAGAGACAGCCAAACAATACCTTGTGGAGGCCGCCAAGGAACACACAGAGGCCACAAGATGCCACCCATATCACAGACCCGCAGGAGGCCTGTCGGAAATGCGGTGGGAACGGACACTGGGCTAGAGGATGTCGTAACCAGCGGCTGCAGTTTTGCTGGATATGCGGCAAGGTGGGTGTTAGGAGCGTCGATTGCTGCCAACGATCGGGAAATGGCCAGCGATCTCAGCCGCAGAGAGGCGAGCGGGGATCGCACAATGCCACCTCTCCAAACTAACGGGCAAGCTAATCGAGGAGGAGCAGCAGTTGTCCGCAGCTGTGATGATTGGTGGGTAAAGCTACAAAGCCACAATCGACACCGGAGCAACGGCAAGCTTCGTTAGCGAAGAATTGGCGGACAATATTGCTGCTCTAGGAAACATTACCAGGACGAGACGGCAAGTTAGGTTGGCAGATGGAAGGTGCCGCGGAATTAATGCGCAGCTCGAGGTTGAGGTCAAATTCGGCAACAAACAAGTGACCATGAGCCTGTTGATTTTAACCGGGGTAGTGGATCCATTAGTGTTGGGATGGAACTTCCTGAAACAAGTCGGAACCGAGATAAGGTGTGCAGGACACGAGATAATAATACCAGCCAGGAACCGACACAATGGATGGCTCGAGGAGAAGCTATCAGTAGCAGTCGTTCAACAAGTAAACGAGTTGGACGATACAACAGCGTTCCTTGAAACAGAGCTGGCAGACTTCAGCACAATGTCGGGAACATCGAATATGGCAGAACACCAGATCAAAATGAAGGACAACAAGCCAATCAAGCAGAGATACTACCCAAAGAACCCAAAAATTCAAGGGGAAATCAACGCAAAGGTGGACGAGCTTCTCCAAATGGGGTTCATAGAGCATTCAAAGAGCCCATACAGCTCCCCCATCGTGATGGTGAAAAAGAAGACAGGCAAGTGGAGACTGTGTGTGGACTTCAGGAAGATCAACGCGAAGTCAGTGAAGGATGCCTACCCAATGCCCCGCATAAACTACATCCTAGATCAACTAAGAGAAGCGCGGTACATCAGCAGTTTGGACCTGAAGGATGGATACTGGCAGATCCCACTGGATGAAAGTAGCAGGCAATATACAGCGTTTACGGTACCAGGCAAAGGTCTGTTTCAGTGGAGGGTAATGCCGTTCGGACTTCACTCGGCGTCGGCAACGTTTCAGCGAGTCTTGGACCAAGTAATTGGCCCCGAGATGTCACCTCACGCATTCGCTTACCAGGATGACATAATAGTGATCGGTCGCACGCTGGAAGAACACAAAAGAAACCTGAGGGAAGTGTTCCGGCGTCTAAAGGAGGCAAACCTGAGGCTGAATCCAGAAAAATGCCAATTCTTCAAAAAGGAGCTGCTGTACCTGGGACATCGAGTGACTAGCGAGGGAATAGGAACAGATCCAGAAAAAGTAGCCGCCATCGCCAAACTAGAACCGCCATCGAATGTCAAAGAGCTTCGGCAATACCTAGGAGTAGCGTCGTGGTACCGCCGATTTGTACCAGATTTTTCCAAAATCGTCAAACCCCTGAACGACCTGCTGCGCAAAAGCAGTAAGTAGGAGTGGACACCAGAGCACCAGATGGCGTTTGAGGAGGTTTAGGCAAGACTCGTGGCAGATCCAGTGCTAGCATGCCCGGATTTCAGTAGAACTTTCATCCTGCAAACAGACGCCAGCGACTACGGCATCGGAGCGATACTGTAGCGGCGACTGAAGCAACGGAATTTTTCTTTTTTTTTTTTAGTTCGGTCAGAAAAATATTTTTTTTAAGGTTTTTGTTGAGCTTAGCTTAGTTTCAAACCATAAATATTAGTAAGCCTGGCGTAGTATTTTTATACCCGTTACTCGTAGAGTAAAAGGGTATACTAGATTCGTCGGAAAGTATGTAACAGGCAGAAGGAAGCGTTTCCGACCCCATAAAGTATATATATTCTTGATCAGGATCACTAGCCGAGTCGATCTAGCCATGTCCGTCTGTCCGTCTGTCCGTCTGTCCGTCTGTCCGGATGAACGCTGAGATCTCGGAAACTATGAGAGCTAGGCTATTGAGATTTGGCGAGCAGATTCCTGAGCTTCTTACGCAGCGCAAGTTTGTTTCAGTAGAGTGCCACGCCCACTCTAACGCCCACAAACCGCCCAAAACTGTGGCTCCTACAGTTTTGATGTTAGATAGAAAATTTTAACTGAAATGTATTAGTCTTGTCCATACCTATCGATTGACCCAAAAAAAATTTTTCTACGCCCACTCTAACGCCCACAAACCTCCCAAGAAAAAAAGCTATGACGTCAGAGCCAGACAGTGCGAAATGTTTTTACGCGTGTATGTGTGTGTATGTAAATAGTTGCCGGCCGAACTTAGCGGCAAAGAGAAAAGCACTGCCGGCGCTCAGAGAGAGCAAAGTGCGCGGCTAACTTATTCTATTGAACAATGAATTTGTCACGCCTACCCTGACGCACACAACGCTTAAATCTGTCTTCCGCCGGTAGGTGGCGCATTTAAATCTCGCTTTGCTGCTTGCATATCTCCATTTCCCTTTGGTCGCTTAAGCTGAGTAACGGGTATCTGATAGTCGAGGTACTCGACTATAGCGTTCTCCCTTGTTTTTTTTGAGATGACAACTGACCGTGGCGATAGTAATCAGCTGTACTAGGGTAGCGCTGTTATGCTTGGTTTCAAACTACAGATGTTAGTAAGCCCAGCTTAGTTAGTATTTTTTTTTGGGGATGCCAACTGTCCTGGGCTGGCATGATCAGCTGTACCAGGGGAGCTCTGGAAAGCTTAATTACCAATATGGCGTGATTACCGGCTGCGATGCATTTCCGCTGGCAGCCTAGACCAATATTACCCGGTTCCGTTCTATTTCTTTTCAATCGAGCAGTCGCGGCGTGCACATGCACTAAAAAATTAAGTTCCCAGTCCCAATCAAGTTCGAAACTTTAACTCGGGTACGCGTGCATCTCGCAAGTATTGCGATTCGATAGTGAAAAATTTAAATAAAAAAAAAAAAAAAACACCCGCCAAAGCTTAGACCGAGTAAGTTTCGCGGCGAATTGGTTTTCTTTCTGTGTCTAACCCCCGCCCGTGTCTCAGGCAGCTGAAGTGGAAAAACTTAGCGTCGTCCCGGCTATACGAGAGGGTTTCGACCAGCAGGCCAACAGCAAGTTATATTACTTTTTTTTGGTTGGATTGGCGAGATTTCTGTCGGCAACGGCCCGAAAAGTCCTAAGACCCCCAAAACGTCTTCGGGGCACAATCGTAAGGTAGATATGCTCGAGAATAGTGTATTTTATTAGGTATTTGCTGTAACCGTTCCCCAATCGTCAGGTTGTGCCCAGTTAGCAGTATGTAAAGTCGACGAGATCAGGAGCATGTAAACCAGGTACCACCAACGAAAACCCACGTGCATGTACCGAGGAGCACCCCCATAGCTGCATGCGTACATAACCTGGTACCGCCGAAATCGACGCCTGCACCGAGGAGCACCCCCGTAAACGACATGTGTACCTAACCCGGCACCAACGAATACGCATGCGCAGCTAACCCTTTTTCACATGCGCGCATTTACGAGCAGCTACTTATACACATGGACGTGTAATATTTTGGCGCACACTTACGCAGCTACACCGCGGGAAATCTCTAGGCCGCACATACACATCAGCAGCAGCCTTACCTCAATGCACAAAGGCGCAAATTTTAACGGGGCTTAACCCTCTCCTATTTCTTTGTATTATCTCTGGCAATCAACCAAATCACTTTCCCCAATGGCGATTAACCTGCAACCACAGTGAACCCCATGGAAAAAAAAAAGATCTATGGAAATTTTAAAATATAATGGAGCGAATCTTAATTAGGTTATTGTAGATACTACCTAAACTTAAATAACAATTTAGCGCCTCTAAAGAATCGGGATAAATTGGCAAGAAAGTTTCCTTTTAAATTGTTTTCAAAATATATTCTTAAGTTTACTTTAACCCTATGGTGCAAAACGCCATAATCTTTTTACAGCACACCTGCGTCGGGAGATCGATCTTTCGTCGGTGGAAAAGTTGCCGTGAGTTTGAAAACTAAATGTTTATTTCCTATATCCACCTTTATCTTTTGAAAACTAAACAAGACTTTTATTTGAACTGCCAAAAAAAATAAAAATAAATGAAACCTGAATCTAATGAAGCATTAAATTAACGAAAATATTATCTAACAAATATTAAGTACCTAAAGAGAATTAACTTGAATTTGATTTTGTAATTTTATCAAAAAAAATATTTTTATTAATCCTAATTAAATTAAACCAAACAAATTAAATTAATAGCTTACCCTGAAACGAATTAAAATTCTAAACTTTGAAACAACCGCCCTTAGCTTACAAAAACCCCTTATATATGTTCTCATAATTAAGATTATATACTATTGCTTAAACATTATCATTATTTTTATACCCATTACATTATCATGAATTACTATTACGGAATTACTATTCATTATGTTTTCTTTCCTTGAATTTATTATAAAAATGGAAGCTTAAATTCCAAAATTTACTGAACTCAGCTGATGTTTTCTCGGCGGCAGGTGATCATAGGTAGGGTGGGCAACAAGCGAGCATAACAACATCCGTGTCTTCGCTGCTTTAAGATTTCTCTCTTTCTTTTCTTTTCTTGTGTCTTTAAATTCTAATTTTTTCCGAATTTATTTATATTTCTTCCGGTTTAGTTAACTAACTTATAATTTTGTCGCAAGCACGCTCAATTCTTAGTCTGTTAATAATAATGTGTAGACAGTGTCAGGATCAGTATAAAGCAAGGACAACACCCCCAAAGCCGACGAGTTAGTGCCGGACCCTATAGCGTGCCCCGCAGGTACAGATCCTTCGATGCAAAACACTTCAGTCGAACGTTACACGCTACAATTATAATTCATTATTATTAATAAGAAAAAGTGGCGCTCAACGTGTTGGGGCCACACTGAGTAATTTTTATTCATTAAGACTCACTGGTAGATAAATTCAATTTCTTTCAAACTTTATTTCTTATTTTCTTATAAAAAATTCTTTCTCTATTTTTTATTTCTTGGAAAACATGCTTTTTGAATATAAGTATTCAAAGCTGTCCGGAATTATAAGCTAACTAAAGAATTTTCCTAAATCTAGCAGAGATGATGAGGTGGCTATTAGTCTGAGGAAAACAGAAAATCCAAAAAATCAATTTAGGTCTTCTGTCCCAGCTTAAAATACCAAGTCGTTGAACTAACTATGCTCTGTAAATTAAAGATAGACATTAATTTAACTGTGAAACTTAAAACAAAAAAAAAAAAAAAAAAAAAAAAAAAACACCCTCGACTTGTAGGACATCTAGCAAGGAGTTCAGTTAATATCTTTTCCGTATATATATTTTTTTTTGAGTTTAAAATTTTTTTTATAGAAACAAGTAATATCGTTTCCGTATATACTTTTTTTGGTTTTTACAATTTTTGTTTATAGAAACATAAACACTCTTACTTGGTTAAAACTTTGGTTGTAGTTGGTTAACGTTGGCGTAAGAATTTTTTTTTTTTTGAAATTGTCCTGAGAATACTTTTTTTATCGGTGCGTAACCTCGTGTCAACATGAATTTCATAGGAAGTGCATAGAAGCGCATTTTAAGAAAAGCGCACAATGTCCAGTATGCAAATCAGCTTGTAGGCCTGCAGTCGGTAAGCCACTTGATAGCTCAGGGCTACAAACTCGCAGTCGATCAAAAAGTAAGCAGCCTTTAGAGAGTAGGGATTCACCAGCAACGGATGAGGGACCTTCCACATCAGGAGTTAATACAAATTGCAGTAATAATGCGGCGGGCTTCATAACCGCTAACGCTATGACTTTACTTGCTATGGAGCGGAGACTACTCTCTACCCTTTCAGAAAAAGTGACAGAATTGATTCAAAGTTCATTGACGGACAGTATAACAAGAGCTTTGGCGTCACAAATTAGTAGCAATGGTAACATTCAGCAACCTGCTGCTCGAGGCATAGAAAGTATGAATGGTCAGTCCGATTTAACGAGTGAACCACTGGAAAATTCCCGGCTTCTTACGGTCTCTCCAGGTTCTCAAAGAAGCACCACATCTGATTTACTAAACCGACCGGATAAAGTTGTACATATACTTAATGGATGGAAAATTAAATATTCTGGAGTAGGGGTGTCTGTCGACAATTTTATATACAGAGTAGAGACACTCACAAAGGAAACGTTAAAAGGAAATTTCACGGTACTTTGTAAAAATGCAAGCGTGCTTTTTGAAGGGAAAGCCAACGAGTTTTATTGGCGATATCACAAAGCACACGGTGAAGTTGTCTGGGATGCATTTTGTGCAGCCTTACGTCAACAGTTTAGACCAAGTAGGGATGATGGAGATATGGAGGAACTGATAAGGAACACTAAGCAAAAGCCAAATGAAACTTTCGATTGCTTTTATGAGACTATATCAGGACTAGTTGATCAGCTAGAAGTTCCATGGACGCCGCATAAATTAGTACGGGTCCTTAAGAACAACCTACGTCCCGAAATTAGACATGAACTTTTAAATATCGAGATTAGATCAGTTTCGGAATTAAGAGAGATTTGTCGTCGACGTGAAGACTTTTTGGCCGATATTAAACGATATTCAGGATACGCTCGAGGGTCTCTATTCAAGCGGGAAGTCTCCGAGCTCAATAAAGAGCAAGAAAACATGGAAACAGAAATAGAATCCGAAAATGAGGTGGATATTGAGGCTTTTTCTCTGTTATGTTGGAACTGTCGCAAGGAAGGGCACCGATATCAGGACTGTGTATCTGAGAGACGAATCTTTTGTTACGGCTGTGGAACAGCCAACACATACAAACCGAATTGTAGTAAGTGTTCAAAAAACTACAAAACCGGCATGTCGAAGTCGCCATTCAGACAGAAGGCTTCGATCACCGTTCGAAGTCAAGCAACAATGACCGACGAATAGATGACGCAGCCACAGTTGTGTCACTCACCCTCCCTGACGAACAAAAATTATCTGCTAGTCCTTTGCTACACAGCAAAATCCCAGAATTAAAAACCGTGGCTATCACGACCGTTGACCACACACCTGAGTTGGAAAAGATTAAATCTCGTAGTTCGAAGCGAATAAAAGAATTTTGGAAGAATGTTAGGGAATGTAAACTCGGGGTAGCGTACCTCAGCTCTCTTTCTGAAAGGCGTAAGGATCCTCGGTCATTCTTGCCAATTCGTCTTCTCAATCGTACTGTTTATGGACTATTAGATTCTGGCGCAGCGATTAGTTGTGTTGAAGGACAGTTAGCTTGTGAAGTATTAGACAAGTACGATTACAAAACGATAACAGCTAATGCAGCTACTGCAGATGGAAGATCTCAACAGATAGTAGGACGATTAAAATTGGACGTTGAATATAATAACGTCAAAAATCCATTGACGATTTACATAATACCCTCACTGAAGCAAGATTTGTATTTGGGAATAGATTTCTGGAGGCTGTTCGATCTGCTTCCAAAATGTTTAAATATTTCCGAGCTAGAGTCTACCGATAGTAACGGAAAGGTCGAAACCGATCAACATGATTTGTCCGAGGCTGAGAGAGCCAAACTAATGAATGTAATCAGTTGTTTTCCCTCTTTTACTCAAGAAGGTCTCGGCAAGACCAATTTGATTGTGCATTCGATCGATGTGGGCATGGCTAAGCCAATAAAACAACGTCATTTCCCTGTTTCTCCCGCTGTAGAAAAGGCTATGTACGCCGAGATCGATAGAATGATACAATTGGGGGTGATAGAGGAGTCAGAAAGTGCTTGGTCTTCTCCAATCGTAATGGTAACAAAACCTGGAAAAGTTAGAATTTGTCTAGATTGTCGTAAGGTAAACAGTTTAACCGAAAAGGATGCATACCCACTTCCCCAAATTAGTGGCATTTTAAGCCGTTTGCCTAAGGCAGAGTACATATCTAGTCTTGATCTTAAGGATGCTTATTGGCAGGTGCCTTTAGATGTTGCATCTCGAGACAAGACGGCGTTCACAGTTCCTGGTAGACCCCTCTACCAATTTAAAGTCATGGCGTTCGGTCTGTGCAATGCCACGAGCACAATGTCGCGGTTGATGGACAAGGTCGTCCCGGCTCATCTCAGGAACGAGGTGTTCATTTACTTAGACGATTTATTGGTAATTTCTGCTAGTTTTGAAAGGCATCTCGAAGTACTCAGAGAGGTAGCTCTTCACATAACGCGTGCCGGTTTGACAAACAATATTGGCAAAAGTCATTTCTGCATGCTGCGTGTGCGCTATTTAGGCCATATAATAGGTGACGGCGGAATAC
Organism: Drosophila subpulchrella; assembly: GCF_014743375.2. Lineage (NCBI taxonomy): Eukaryota > Metazoa > Arthropoda > Insecta > Diptera > Drosophilidae > Drosophila > Drosophila subpulchrella. The sequence goes on from NW_023665530.1 coordinate 876,025, forward strand.
GCACCGATCCTGAAAAGGTGACTGCCATCACGAATTTTCCGCTACGCAGGACTTTGCGTAGCTTGAGAAGTTTTATGGGTTTGTGTGGGTGGTACCGCAAGTTTGTTCCAAATTTTGCATCACTATCCGCTCCTCTGACTGATTTGATGACCACGAAACGGAGGTTTAGTTTGACTGATGAGGCGATTAAAGCTTTTGAACAGTTAAAACGATGTCTTAGTGAGGCTCCGGTTTTATGTAGCCCCGATTTTCATAAACCATTTGCAATACATTGCGATGCAAGCAAAACCGGTGTAGGTGCCGTTTTAGTACAAGTCTCTGAGGAAGGAGACGAGCGTCCGATTGCGTTTATTTCGAAGAAATTGAACAAGGCTCAGCGTAACTATACGGTCACTGAACAAGAATGCCTAGCAGCGATTGTAGCTCTTAAAAATTTTAGGGCCTATGTGGAAGGACATAAATTTAAAATCATAACCGACCACGCATCTTTGAAATGGTTAATGTCTAATCATGACCTAAATTCTCGCTTAGCTCGATGGGCGTTAGCGTTGCAGAGGTATAGTTTCGATATTGAACATCGTAAGGGATCCCTTAACATAGTTCCCGATTCATTGTCTCGCGTTAACGAGGATACAGTAGCCGCCTTAGACTTGCGTGAAGGGTTGCTCGTTGATCTTAGTTCGAAACATTATAAGTCCGCTGGGTATGTTGATCTTGTAGCGGCAAACCAAGCTAGTTTTCCCGATCTCAAGACCGACAGCGGTTACGTTTATCGCAAAGCCGAACACTTGACAGGAGAGCAAGTTCACGATGAGTATGCGTGGAAGCTGTGGATACCCAGAGAATTAGTGGCCGAAATCCTTTCGCGAGCGCACGATAGCCCTTTGTCGTCACACTGTGGCATACACAAAACGATTGAGAGAGTGAGGCGATACTATTTCTGGCCTGGCCTTGTGTCGGATATAAAGACTTATATAAATGCCTGTGAAGTGTGTAAAACCACAAAAGCTCCAAATTTCGTACTGCGTCCTCCCTTAGGAAAAGCCCCTGAAAGTCAGCGATTTTTCCAACGTCTTTTTATTGACTTCCTTGGACCTTATCCTAGGTCAAGAAGTGGGAACATTGGTATTTTCATCGTTTTAGATCATTTTTCCAAGTATGTGTTTCTAAAAGCAGTTCGAAAGATTGAAACTAGTGTTGTTATAAAATACCTTGAAGGGGAGTTGTTTATGGCGTATGGAGCTCCGGAAACGGTGTTATCCGATAGCGGTTCACAATTTCGCTCTCATGCTTTTCAGAAGCTTATGCAACAGTACGGTGTTGCTCACACACTGACTGCAGTGCATTCGCCCCAGGCTAACGCGTCTGAGCGCGTAAATCGTTCTGTAATCTCTGCAATTAGGGCTTATTTGCGTCCTGATCAGAAGGACTGGGACGAGTATCTAAGTAGGATATGTTGTGCTTTAAGATCATCGGTTCATGCTAGTATAGGTACCTCTCCATACTACATGGTTTTCGGCCAGCACATGATTACCTCCGGTTCCACTTACTCGTTGTTAAGGAAATTAAACTTATTAGATGATCGATCCTTAAAATTTAATCGGGAAGATTCTTTTGACATTGTTCGTAATAAAGCTTGTCAGCGAATGCAGGAAAAGCACGATGAGAACGAGAAACGGTATAATCTTCGATCTCGAATCGTGTCCTTTGCCGAAGGTCAAGAAGTATTTCGTCGAAATTTCAAACAAAGCTGTTTTCAGACAGGCTATAATGCCAAGTTCGGTCCTTCGTTTGTAAAAACAAGAGTTCGGAAGAAGCTAGGAAACGCTTATTACGAACTAGAAGACTTACAAGGACGTTTATTAGGCACATATCATGCGAAAGATATCCGCCAGTAACGTGCCTTCAGTCGTTATCAGTCTAGGGCATCATAAAGGATATACCCTAGCCCGATTTTTCGGGGGGGCTTTGTAGCGGCGACTGAAGCAACAGAATTTTTCTTTTTTTTTTTAGTTCGGTCAGAAAAATATTTTATTTAAGGTTTTTGTTGAGCTTAGCTTAGTTTCAAACCATAAATATTAGTAAGCCTGGCTTAGTATTTTTTTTTTTTGAGATGACAACTGACCGTGGCGATAGTAATCAGCTGTACTAGGGTAGCGCTGTTATGCTTGGTTTCAAACTACAGATGTTAGTAAGCCCAGCTTAGTTAGTATTTTTTTTTGGGGATGCCAACTGTCCTGGGCTGGCATGATCAGCTGTATCAGGGGAGCTCTGGAAAGCTTAATTACCAATATGGCGTGATTACCGGCTGCGATGCATTTCCGCTGACAGCCTAGACCAATATTACCCGGTTCCGTTCTATTTCTTTTCAATCGAGCAGTCGCGGCGTGCACATGCACTAAAAAATTAAGTTCCCAGTCCCAAACAAGTTCGAAACTTTAACTCGGGTACGCGTGCATCTCGCAAGTATTGCGATTCGATAGTGAAAAATTTAAATAAAAAAAAAAAAAAACACCCGCCAAAGCTTAGACCGAGTAAGTTTCGCGGCGAATTGGTTTTCTTTCTGTGTCTAACCCCCGCCCGTGTCTCAGGCAGCTGAAGTGGAAAAACTTAGCGTCGTCCCGGCTATACGAGAGGGTTTCGACCAGCAGGCCAACAGCAAGTTATATTAATTTTTTTTTGGTTGGATTGGCGAGATTTCTGTCGGCAACGGCCCGAAAAGTCCTAAGACCCCCAAAACGTCTTCGGGGCACAATCGTAAGGTAGATATGCTCGAGAATAGTGTATTTTATTAGGTATTTGCTGTAACCGTTCCCCAATCGTCAGGTTGTGCCCAGTTAGCAGTATGTAAAGTCGACGAGATCAGGAGCATGTAAACCAGGTACCACCAACGAAAACCCACGTGCATGTACCGAGGAGCACCCCCATAGCTGCATGCGTACATAACCTGGTACCGCCGAAATCGACGCCTGAACCGAGGAGCACCCCCGTAGACGACATGTGTACCTAACCCGGCACCAACGAATACGCATGCGCAGCTAACCCTTTTTCACATGCGCGCATTTACGAGCAGCTACTTATACACATGGACGTGTAATCTTTTGGCGCACACTTACGCAGCTACACCGCGGGAAATCTCTAGGCCGCACATACACATCAGCAGCAGCCTTACCTCAATGCACAAAGGCGCAAATTTTAACGGGGTTTAACCCTCTCCTATTTCTTTGTATTATCTCTGGCAATCAACCAAATCACTTTCCCCAAATATAATGGAGCCAATCTTAATTAGGTTATTGTAGATACTACCTAAACTTAAATAACAATTTAGCGCCTCTAAAGAATCGGGATAAATTGGCAAGAAAGTTTCCTTTTAAATTGTTTTCAAAATATATTCTTAAGTTTACTTTAACCCTATGGTGCAAAACGCCATAATCTTTTTACAGCACACCTGCGTCGGGAGATCGATCTTTCGTCGGTGGAAAAGTTGCCGTGAGTTTGAAAACTAAATGTTTATTTCCTATATCCACCTTTATCTTTTGAAAACTAAACAAGACTTTTATTTGAACTGCCAAAAAAAATAAAAATAAATGAAACCTGAATCTAATGAAGCATTAAATTAACGAAAATATTATCTAACAAATATTAAGTACCTAAAGAGAATTAACTTGAATTTGATTTTGTAATTTTATCAAAAAAAATATTTTTATTAATCCTAATTAAATTAAACCAAACAAATTAAATTAATAGTTTACCCTGAAACGAATTAAAATTCTAAACTTTGAAACAACCGCCCTTAGCTTACAAAAACCCCTTATATATGTTCTCATAATTAAGATTATATACTATTGCTTAAACATTATCATTATTTTTATACCCATTACATTATCATGAATTACTATTACGGAATTACTATTCATTATGTTTTCTTTCCTTGAATTTATTATAAAAATGGAAGCTTAAATTCCAAAATTTACTGAACTCAGCTGATGTTTTCTCGGTCGTAGGGTGCAAAAGGGGTCACCAGAGCCATGCTCTTGCGGCAGGTGATCATAGGTAGGGTGGGCAACAAGCGAGCATAACAACATCCGTGTCTTCGCTGCTTTAAGATTTCTCTCTTTCTTTTCTTTTCTTGTGTCTTTAAATTCTAATTTTTTCCGAATTTATTTATATTTCTTCCGGTTTAGTTAACTAACTTATAATTTTGTCGCAAGCACGCTCAATTCTTAGCCTGTTAATAATAATGTGTAGACAGTGTCAGGATCAGTATAAAGCAAGGACAACACCCCCAAAGCCGACGAGTTAGTGCCGGACCCTATAGCGTGCCCCGCAAGTACAGATCCTTCGATGCAAAACACTTCAGTCGAACGTTACACGCTACAATACTGACCCAGGACACCGAAAAGGGCGAAAGAGTAATCTCCTACTCGAGCCGAACACTGAACGGCGCGGAAAAGAACTATTCGACAACGAAGAAGGAGTGTTTGGCGATCGTCTGGGCGATCCGGATGCTCAAGCCATATCTGGAAGGTTACCACTTTAAGGTAGTAACCGACCACATGGCCCTGAAGTGGCTCAACAGCATCGAAAGCCCTTCAGGAAGGATCGCCAGATGGGCCCTGGAGCTACAACAGTACGACTTTGAGATAGCATACAGAAAGGGTCAGCTAAACGTGGTGGCCGACGCATTATCAAGACAACCGCTACCAGAGACGCTACGAGGAGTAAAAGAGGCATCGGCAACAATAACTTCAGGAGGGTGCAGCTGGATCAAGGACATGGGCGAAAAGATAAGGACCCAACCGCAGAAGTACCCGGACTATGTTATGGAGGGTGAGACACTGTACAGAAACATACCTCACAGGCAGTGAAGACGTCGCGTCATGGAAGATGTGCGTCCCAAAGTCGCTACGAGAAACGGTGTTGAGGCAAAACCACGACGCACCGTCTGCGGGACACGTAGGAAGCCGAAGGACAATTGCACGGTTGGCAGCCCGATACTACTGGCCAGGCATGTATAGAGACGCCCGAGCCCACGTACGAAAATGCGAGATTTGCATGCGGTTTAAGCCCAATCAGATGCAGGCGGCCGGGAAGATGATGACCCAGGTGCCGGAGGAACCATGGGCCACGGTATGTGCAGACTTCGTTGGACCCCTACCAAGATCTAAGCACGGGAACCAAATGCTGCTGGTCATGATAGACAGGTTTTCGAAATGGACGGAACTGGTGCCCCTACGCAGTGCGACAGCTCAAGAAGGCGTTTAGGGATCGCATAATCGCAAGGTACGGGGACCCGAAGGTGGTCATAACGGACAATGGAGTACAGTTTGCAAGCACACAGTTTGCACACCACAAGAGAATCCGACCGAACGAGCAAACAGAACGGTCAAGACCAGGATTGCGCAATTCGCAGGGCTGGACCAGAGAAACTGGGACGAGAAGTAGCCGGAGATCATGCTAGCAGTGAACACGAGCACATCGGAATCCACCGGCCATACACCGGCGTTTCTTACCCAGGGCAGGGAACCACGTCTACCCAGCAGCCTATATGATAAGGAAACCCTAGGCACTGGACGAGCTACGGAGACCCCTGAGGAAAATGCCAGCAAACTGAGGGAGGTATTCGAGATCGTACGGCGAAATGTGGAAAAAGCGTCCCAGGACCAAGCCAGACACTATAATCTGAGAAGAAGGCAATGGTCACCAGCGGTGGGCGACATAGTGTGGGCCAAGGAACATCACCTGTCCAAAGCGGCTGAAGGATTCGCTGCAAAACTAGCCCCGAGGTGCGATGGCCCTTACCAGGTGGTAGATTTCGTCTCTCCAGTGATCTATAAAATTCGCCACACACAGTCGAAGAAAGAAAGGACGGTACACGTTGGCGAGGTCAAGCAACAACAAAACGAGCAGACAGCAGAAACGTCCGATGTCTAACAACAGGTACGAGGCGACAAGATTAGGCGTCAGGCCGAAGCGTGAGTCATCCATACGCCACACGGAAAGGACAATCAGGATAGCACATGGACATGGATAAGGATTTCACGTTGATCCAGACTGCGAGGCCACAGGATTATGCGTCAGGCCTTAGCGAGAGTCATCCACACGCCACGCAGAAAGGTCAACCATAAGGATAGGTTACAAGGACGTGGATAAGGATGGTTGGTGATCCCAACCGCAAGGCAACAGGATTCAGCATCGGGCAGTTGCCAGAGTCATCCGCGATTACGCCAGGCGGAAGGGACACTTACAAAACGGCAACAGACAGGCAAGGCAACAGGTTTCAGCGTCGGGCGCGAGCCAGAGTCAACCGTTTACGCCACGTAGAAGAGAGTATGCGCGGAGGGAGACAAGCAACACAAGGCGCGCAGTCCAGGCACACCGTAGCATCCGTAGATTCTTTACGGAAGGCGTCGCACGAACCGGTCTAGTTGTTACCCGAGGAAAGGGGGAGGACGGTGCAGAATCAGATCTACACCGTAGCCAGCTGGTAACAAAAGACAGAAACACGCATCGCACCAACAGTTAACAGGAAAAAAACACAAACCAACCCTGAATAGAAAGGAAAGTAAATGCCGGTTCAACCAAAAGTGCAACTCACCACGAGCAGAAAAGCTCTGCTACAAACGAAGGCCAAACGATATTCAAGGCCGCTGGGGCCATTGTCCTGGAGGTTGAGGGCAACGAACGGCATAGGCTGGAAGGAGCTGAGAAGATAAAATGGAAAAGACAGATCAGCCAGAAGCTATGCGGGCAGATCAAAAGTTGCAAAATCACCACGAGCCAGGGAAGGGGGCGCCTCGATAGGCGATCGATTGGCACTAGATGAAAGTGCGATCGATGGGTACACGTCAAATGGTAATATCGGCCCAAGGTGGAAATAACGCAAGGAGCAGGTGGCAACGCCGCACCGTCGGTATCGATAACCGAATAAACATCGACCACGCACGAATGGTGTGACCAGGCGGAGGAAGCGATAAAAGGAGTGGAACGCAGTAATGAGCAGCGAGCTGAGGATAGATTGCCCATGAGTATCGATGTCCCAGTGGAGCCAGGGAGAATATCGGCGCGGGAGATTCAAGTTGCTACGAGGAGGATGACCAGCGTCGAGGGAGCTTCGAGGGAGCAACGAGGGAGCGCCGCGGGAATCACAAGGACTCGAAGGCTAGGATAAGCAAGGAAACGCCGGAGAGTAGGAACCAGTTTTAAATGTTTCCCGAAGTAAGGGGGGAATGTGAGGAGTTGAATAACTCCCCACAAATAGAAGCAGTAGCAGAGGGCCAGCCGCTTACCAGATACGCGGCGAATTCGCGTAGTAACGGCGCGGCGAAGAGAGTTTGGAGACTTGGATGGAGAACGAGAGAGTTTGAAGACCAAGGGTGAAGATCGAGAGAGTTTGGAGACCAACGAAGGAGAGCGAGAGAGTTTGGAGACCAATGAAGGAGAGCGAAAGAGTTTGGAGACCAAGGATGGAGATCGAGAGAGAATGGAGACTTGGCGGGCAGAGCAAGAGTGCCGTGTGCAAAAGCGGATAACGGAACTGCACCGGACTTTGGACTCTCCCGTGAACTTTGGACCGGGAGAAGAAGTGCCTCATCTCGGCAGTGGAGTGGCACACAGGCGTGCCACAAGCATCACGGGAATCAGCGGGACGGCAGCAGTGGGCGGAGCATCGATTGGAAGCGGTACGTGAAGGACAAGTGGGTCAACCAGGAGGCACGGACTTTGGACCCGGAGTGGAGAGATCCAGCGTGCCGTGCTCAAAAGGGGAATAACGGTTCCCGGAAGCCCTATATAAGGCCGCAGAGCGCTGGCAGCTGGATCAGTCGATCACCAGGAGTCAAACCTTCAAGATCAGTTAAAGTACCAAGTGAACAGTCAGTCAAGCAAGTAATCTACGAGGGAGCTACAACCAAGCGAGTCGTCGGAAGCAGCGCCGTGGGAAGCACACAGGGAGCGAGATCGCCACGTCGAGACGTTCGGGATTGAGACATCAGGAATCTCCGAATTGAGACACAAGTGGCTGAGTTCCAGAAGGCATCACACGGCTAAGTCAAGGCGTTCGTTTTCCAACTTTGTCACGACCACACCCTGGCGAGTCGCCCGGCGGGTCTGTTAGAGACAAGCGGAAGAGTCCTACGACGAGGAACCGTCAGTTTGGGGAGGAAAGTTGTCTGAGACCCAGCGTACATTGCCCGACCAAGCAGGACCTGGCGTGACGGACGAGCGGTAGATCGATCTGCGGTTTCAAGAGGCGAACGCCTGGAGAGCCCTGCGATTACCGGCGAAGTTCCTGAACAGCAACCGCCCAACTCCCCGAGTGCCAGAACGACAAGCTACTGGTCAGGAGACAACGCAGAAGACATCGGCAGCGACGCCAGCAGACATTTTCCGGTAGCCACGTTACGATCGCCGCGCGGAGCTCATTGGGGAGCGCAGGCGCGTCACGGACGATAAGCGGTAGGGTGAAGTCGGGTGGAACGTTCGTCTGCGCTAGGCGTAAAGCAAAGTGAACTGCTAGGCAGCCTCCTGGCGACAGCCTGGACTGTCAGCGCGATCTGAGCAAGAACCTAGCGGGACCGAGCAAGGGACAGGTATTGCCTCGAAAGGCGTCGGCCTGGAGAGCAAGGCTTGTTCACCCTAGTCTGAGAACGGTGACACTTCCCTAAGCCCACAAGGCCGAACTCCCTGCGAGTCTAAGGCGCAACAAGCGACCCCGAGGCAGCGCGTCGGCGAGTGAGCAGAGGCGGCCACTACGAGCGTTCCGAGACCCAGGAGCACAGCGGAAGCCGAGTCAACGCGTTGACAAGCCAGAAGGAGGAGCACCAGCAGCCGGCGGAACCAGAGCAAGGAGATACAGAAGTCAGCATAGCCACACACCCGCTGTACCAATACCAAGAGAATAAATCCCACTGTTGCCATTTGAACCCTTTGTTTTCTCACTGATCTACGGGGCAGTCACGTCATATAAATTTGGTGGGACGAACACACAATCTTCTGAGCTAGCCGCACGAATCTCGTAGCGAGCAGACATACAAAATCAGTTGGTTACAACATAATCATTCCACAAGCCCATAAAGGCATTCAATATCGAAACCCGAGTCCTTTTGACCGAGTTATGGGCTTTTAAAGATGGAGAGAAGGCCCATTTCTGGCCTTTCGCAAAAATAAAATCAATGACATTAAAACGGTCATATATTTTACTACCTTTAAAGTTATATATTTAAATGCAGATAACAACATAATCATTCCAAAAGCCCAAAAAGGTATACCATATCGAAATCCGAGTCTTTTTGACCAAGTTATGGGCTTTTAAAGATGGAGAGAAGGCCCCTTTCTGTAAGCCTTCACAAAATTAAAATCAATGACATAAAAACGGTCATATTTTTTACTACCTTTAAAGCTATATATTTTAATGTAGATTACAACGAGTCCTTTTGACCAAGTTATGGGCTTTTAAAGATGGAGAGAAGGCCCATTTCTGGCCCTTCGCAAAAATAAAATCAATGACATAAAAACGGTCATATTTTGTACTACTTTTAAAGTTATATATTTAAATCCGAGTCCTTTTGACCAAGTTATGGGCTTTTAAAGATGGAGAGAAGGCCCATTTCTGTAAACCTTTGCAAAATTAAAATCAATGACATAAAAACGGTCACATTTTTTACTACCTTTAAAGTTATATATGTAATAGGCAAATAAATGTACTCCGGCGATAATTTCGGTTTAACTTCTTTATTTTATAATTTCACAACCGCTTTCCTTGAACGCATAACACAGAGTGCCAGAACGATTCTCCCTCTTCCTTATTCTCGCTCATCTGTGTGAGCGAGACAGGTATACTTATCTGCGATCTTTATGCTGCAGTACTCGGTAGAAAGGGATGACAATATAACGTTTACAGTTAACTTAAACTAGGTTTCCCGCTTATTCTATAGTACAGTGGGTGTCGTATGAATATATTACATCATATGTCGTACGGTGGGCCATGTCAGTATATGTCCTACTACAACTCGGCCATCCTGACTGTATGATCCCCTGATCACTGTGAACATTTATTAAAGTTTTTTTATTTATTTACAAAATGTGTTGCAGTTCTTATTAATTTTTCTTATAAGTAATGATTATTATATATAACGTATTTTACAATGGTTTTTTTTTTTTTTTTTTTTTTTTTTTTTTTTTTTATTTCTTTTTGGAACCTACCCAGTGTTTAATATTATTAATGCTCCATACACCTTGGTAAGGGTTGCGTGATACCTGGAATCCTTCAACATCTTTTAACAAAAATCTGTCATTTCTTAGTACTTTTGCAATTACATACGGGCCCTTGTTCTTTGGAATTAACTTTCTAGAGACGCCAGTTGTGCTATCGAAATTCTTGACCATTACATAATCTCCTGTTTTATACTGTGACGGTTTTCTAGCTTTCTTATCATATTGCAGTTTATTGTATGCTTGTGCTTTTTCCTGACATTTTTCTGCTTTGATTCTAACGTTTTCCAGGTCTCTGTCTTCTGGTACATTATCTAATTCTTCAAGCTTTTCATTTAATTCGTCTACTACTTTTCCTCTTTGCTCTAAACCGAATAACATTTTGCTTGGACTTTGTTTAATACTACGATGTTGGGTGTTATTTAGCACATGTTCTACTTTATCTATTACTAAGTCCCAGTATATACCTTTCTCTGGCTCTACCAGTTTGGCTATCATTGGTCCTAGACTTCTGTTTATTCTTTCTACCTGGCCATTTGCTTGAGGTGATCCTGTAGCTATTTTCATGTGCTTTATATCAAACTCTAACATAAAGTCGTCAAACTCTTTGGAAGTGAAACAGCTTCCTCTATCCGAAATAATACATTTGGGCTTGCTGTATGCTCTAAAATAATCCTTAAGGGCTATGATAACTTCTCGGGTATTTGTTGTCTTTGTGGTATATAAACGTACAAACTTAGTAAAACCGTCAACGACGGCAAATATATGTTTCTTTGATCTTCCCGAATCGACTGGACCATAATGGTCAATGTGGATAAGTTCAAAGGGCTTACTACCTTTTGGAATTGAATGTAAAAATCCTTCTTTACCTGTATTGGGGGAAAATGCTACACATTTTAGGCAATTGTTTATATGGCTTACACACTTCTCCTTGGCGTTTGGAAACCAATAACTCTTTGCAATAATATCTAACATTTTGTCTCTCCCTATATGACCGATTTCATTGTGGTATTTGAAGAGTATATGCTCTTCCATATCAATAGGTACGTAAAATAACAATCTGTCATCGTTGCTCTTTCTATAGACTATTCCGTTTCTCATTTCGAATAATTTGTGCTCATGTTCCTCTAACTGTTTCTTTATCTTCTGAACTTTTGGGTCCTTTGCTTGGCAAATAACCAGATTGTCTTCAAATGAATTTGTTTCCACTATTAAAATGTTTGTACACCTGCTAAGGGCGTCAACGTGTTGCATTCTGTTTCCTTCCCTATGTATTAGATCGTAGTCATAATTTTGTAGCTCTAATGCCCATCTAGCTTTACGCGGATTCAGTTCGACTTTATTAAGTGTTAACGTGAGCGAGTCACAGTCAGTAATAATCTTGAAATGTCTACCAAATAAATATATCCTAAATCTACGCAATGCGTGAATAATGGCCATGGTTTCAAGCTCAAAACTATGGTATTTCGATTCAGCAATGCTTGTGCGTTTGGAAAAATAAAAGATGGGGTGCAATTTTCCATCTTCTTTCTTTTGGAGTAGTACGGCTCCGAAACCAAGAGAGCTGGCATCGCAATGTAGCTCTACCTCGTCTTTGTGGTTGTATAAGGCTAACACTGGTGCTTCAACTAACTTATTTTTAAGCATCATAAAGCAGCTCATTTCCTTTTCTCCAAAATGGAATTTCTCGTCTTTTCTCAAGAGATCATATAAAGGTTTGGCTAGAGTCGAAAAATCTTTAATGAATCTACGGAAATAAGAACATAAGCCCAAAAAACTTTGAACATGTTGCATTTTGTCTGGTATCGGAAAATTTTGGATTGCCTCTATTCCTTTATCATCAGCTTTGATGCCCTGGCCGTTTATAATGAAACCCAAATATTTAATACTCTGTTGTAGGAACTCACATTTATCCATACGTAGTTCCAACTTATTCTTAGCAAGTCTGAGAAACACCTCCTTTAAAATCTGAAAATGTTCATTAACATCTTTGCTGGCGATCATAATGTCGTCCATGTACACGATTACTTGATTCTTTCTAATAAGGTCATCGAAGATTTTATTTATAAACCTTTGAAAAACTGCTGAAGCCGTTTTCAGACCTAACGGTGTTACAAAAGAAGTATACTTAATTGATTCTTTATTGACAAAAACGTGAAAGTAACCGTTTTTTAGATCAAGTTTTTAAAATACTCTTTTATTAGCTAACTTGTCTAACAGGTCATCGATAAGCGGTATAGGGTAATTGTCTTTGATTAAAACCTTGTTAAGTTTTCTAAAATCTATGCAAAGTCGTATGTCTCCGGTTTTTTTTTTCACAAAAACTATAGGAGAAGCATATTCAGACTGGCTTGGTTGAATGATCCCGTTTTCTAAATAATCGTCCAAAAGTTTTTGCAGTTTTTCTTTTTCCGCATAGGCAAGCCGCCGCGGAGCACAACTAAACGGTTTCGAGTTTTCTAAATTAAGTTTTATCTCACTTTTAATAACCGGTTCCTTTGGTTTTTCTACCCTAATGTAATTGTGTTCAATTATCTCTTTTAATTGAGGTAAAAGATCTTGATTATCAATTGTACCGCATATGTAATCAGTGTCATCGTCATCCATATAGTTCATGCTAAGCATTTCCCGAATCGTTATAGACATATTGCTTTCATTTTTGTTACTGACTATATCGCCCTCACTAACTTCGTCGATGGCAGCCGTACAGGTTGCCTTACTAATTATAGGGTTGTCTGTATCCCCGATCGAAACACTTATTGTTTCAAAGTCTTTAAAACTAACTTTTTCAGTACCTGTATCACCAATTTCTTGTATAACTGTATCATCAACTGCTTTGCTTAAAAAACCATTAATCGAATTACTAAATGTATTACTAATTGTTTCTCTAACTCTATCACTAACTGAATCCTTTAATATTTCTCTAGCCTTATCACTAATTGGTTTGCTAACTTTATCACTAACTGTTTCGCTAACTGTATCCCTAACTGTATCTCTAACTGTATCACTAACTGTATCACTAACTGTTTCTCTAACTGTATCACTAACTGTATCACTAACTGTTTCTCTAACTGTATCACTAACTGTATCACTAACTGTATCACTAACTGTTTCACTAACTGTATCACTAACTGTATCCTTCAGAATTTCGATAGCACTTTCCGGTTTCTTGCTAACATCTAAATTATGTGTTAGTTTAAATTCCCAGGCATTGCATATATTTCCATTGCAATCGGCATTCGCAGGCTCAATCGTGATCATTTTTAAGGTGCTTAAATCTAATTCTAAATTGCAAGCATCCATAAAATTCCGCCCAAGAACAACCTCATAGACTCATTGGGCACAATATACAGGTAAAAATGACATTTTAATCGTTCTTTAATTATGTAACAAAGTATTCTTCCATAGATTTTCAGTTGGCTTTTATTCAGCCCAAAGTAGTTTTCAGAAACGAACTCCATCTTAATTTTAGAGGATATAACACCTGTTTTGGCGAATGATATTGGGCTGCCAGTGTCTATGAGGCATGCTGCAATTAATGGGGTTTTAGGACTGTTGTTAAAAAATATTTGTATGTATCTTACGTATTTGTTTGTATTTGCGCTTTTACGCTCAGGGCACTGACCCACAAAGTGTCCAAATTTGCCACATGCGTAGCACGATCCGGGCTCTTGTTTCGGTTTCTGGCAGTCCTTGGCGTAGTGGCCTTTTGAGTTGCAATTGGCGCAACGGAAGTCCTTTGTATCTGCAACCTTTCCGGAAGAGCGCTGCGAAGAATTGACTTCCTGCTTTCGTTCAGGTAAACGGATTCCTGAGAAGGCTTCCAAAATCTGCCCAGGTTCGGCGAAACATTGTAAGCGAGCTTGGTCGCGTAGCCCTGGTGCCGGAATTCCTTCGATGATGTTTTCGATGAGCTCCTCCCTGTCGATGTTTATATCGTTGGCCAGCATAATTTTCTCCTCGAAATAAGAAGCGAACCTTTCTCCTGAACGCCACTGTCGACTTTGGAACGCGTTCCTTAGCTCCCCCTTTGACATCTTAGTTGCAAATGCTAGGATCAGCTGCTCACAAAGGCGGTCGGTTGGCTCCAAAATGCGTGTTGCGTTTGCGTGCAGCCAAATTTGGGCCTTTCCTTTTAGTTTGGCAATGAGGAGCATACGCACACCGAACGAGTCCAAGTTGTACACCTGCGCAATGTTTTGCAGTTGTGTGACCCAGTTACGGGCACACGAGTTGCCGTCGTAGTCCATTGTTACGTCCTTTGCCAGTGCGAGTGCTGTTGCTGGAGATTCTAACAATTTGTTTACATTTGTAAGCTGGCATTGATCAGCACTGTCTGTGGCGTGCTTTCCAACACTAAAACAAGGAAGAACGCTATAGTCGAGTACCTCGACTATCAGATACCCGTTACTCAGCTAAAGGGACCAAAGGGAAATGGAGATATGCAAGCAGCAAAGCGAGATTTAAATGCGCCACCTACCGGCGGAAGACAGATTTAAGCATTGTGGGCGTTAGGGTAGGCGTGGCAAATTTTTTTTTGGATCAATCGATAGGCATTGACAAGACCAATACATTTCAGTTAAAATTTTTAATCTAGCATAAAAATTGTGGGCGCCACAGGCTTGGGCGGTTTGTGGGCGTAACATAACAAACTTGCGCTGCGTACAAGGCTACGGAATCTAAATCTGAAATCCCAATACTCTATCTTTGATAGTTTCCGAGATATCCGCGTTAATATTTACGATTTTTTGAAGTTTGTAGGCGGTTTGTGGGCGTTAAAGTGGGCGTGGTAAACTTTTTTTTGGGTCAATCGATAGGTATTGATGAGAACAATTCATTTCAGTTTAAATTTTTACTCTAGCATCAAAACTGTAGAAGCCACAGTTTTGGGCGGTTTGTGGGCGTTAGAGTGGGCGTGGCACTCTACTGAAACAAACTTGCGCTGCGTAAGAAGCTCAGGAATCTGCACGCCAAATCTCAATAGCCTTGCTCTTATAGTTTCCAAGATCTCAGCGTTCATCCGGACAGACAGACAGACGGACAGACGGACAGACGGACAGACGGACATGGCTAGATCGACTCGGCTAGTGATCCTGATCAAGAATATATATACTTTATGGGGTCGGAAACGCTTCCTTCTGCCTGTTACATACTTTCCGACGAATCTAGTATACCCTTTTACTCTACGAGTAACGGGTATAATTATCGATATCGAAGCTATCCCTGGCGCTGTTAACCCTGGCGCTGTTAGCGTTAACAGCGTCGATGCAAGCGAAACTGTTAAGGTTTCCAGAAGTTTCGATGTTGCTTTCGATGACGTCATGGACTTGCTGAGCATGATTTGGCTTGTCCCTGGTGACGTCAGCGATCTCCGTTTGAAGCTGTTGCAATATGGCCTTGTTTGCGTCGATTTTGTCGAGAATTTTCTGCAGCTTCACCCTTTCGATATCTACCAGAGAAACGTTCTCCGTGCGTATACCGTCCACTGCCTGTGACGTCATCGTACCAGAGTCGAATAAAGCTTCCTGTGCGCCTTCCAAATGTTGTTGCAGCGGCAATGATGCGGCTCCCTCTACTTCGGTTTCTGGCGGCTGCTGGCTGTTAAATGGAGCTCCATTTGGTGGATCACCACGTGCCTCTGATGATAGGGCCTGCAGACGCGCCATCAACTCTGCTTTCGAGCCTGAGGTTTGTAGCCCGAGCACATTTAGCCAGTTTTTTAACTGAACTACCGTAAATTGGTTTAAATTGATGTCAGGCATTTTGAGTCAGAACCACTTCTGATATTGTAATAGGCAAATAAATGTACTCCGGCGATAGTTTCGGTTTAACTTCTTTATTTTATAATTTCACAACCGCTTTCCTTGAACGCATAACACAGAGTGCCACAACGATTCTCCCTCTTCCTTATTCTCGCTCATCTGTGTGAGCGAGACAGGTATACTTATCTGCGATCTTTATGCTGCAGTACTCGGTAGAAAGGGATGACAATATAACGTTTACAGTTAACTTAAACTAGGTTTCCCGCTTATTCTATAGTACAGTGGGTGTCGTATGAATATATTACATCATATGTCGTACGGTGGGCCATGTCAGTATATGTCCTACTACATATATTTAAATGCAGATAACAACATAATCATTCCAAAAGCCCAAAAAGGTATACCTTATCGAAATCCGAGTCCTTTTGACCAAGTTATGGGCTTTTAAGGATGGAGACAAGGCCCCTTTCTGTAAACCTTGGCAAAATTAAAATCAATGACATAAAAACGGTCATATTTTTTACTACCTTTAAAGCTGTATATTTTAATGCAGATAACAACATAATCATTTCACAAGCCCATAAAGGTATTCCATATCGAAATCCGAGTCCATTTTAAAGATGGAAAGAAGGCCCATTTCTGTTAACCTTTGCAAAATTAAAATCAATGACATAAAAACGGTCATATTTCTTACTACCTTTAAAGCTGTATATTTTAATGCAGATAACGACATAATCATTCCACAAGCCCATAAAGGTATTCCATATCGAAATCCAAGTCCATTTGACCAAGTTATGGGCTTTTAAAGATGGAAAAAAGGCCCATTTCTGTTAACCTTTGCAAAATTAAAATCAATGACATAAAAACGGTCATATTTCTTACTACCTTTAAAGCTGTATATTTCAATGCAGATAACGACATAATCATTCCAAAAGCCCATAAAGGTATGCCATATCGAAATCCAAGTCCTTTTGACCAAGTTATGGGCTATTAATGATGGAGAGAAGGCCCATTTCTGTAAACCTTCGCAAAATTAAAATCAATGACATAAAAACGGTCATATTTTGTACTACCTTTAAAGCTATATATTTTAATGCAGATAACAACATAATCATTTCACAAGCCCATAAAGGTATTCCATATCGAAATCCGAGTCCATTTGACCAAGTTATGGGCTTTTAAAGATGGAGAAAAGGCCCATTTCTGGCCTTTCGCAAAAATAAAATCAATGACATTAAAACGGTCATATATTTTACTACCTTTAAAGTTATATATTTAAATGCAGATAACAACATAATCATTCCAAAAGCCCAAAAAGGTATACCATATCGAAATCCGAGTTTTTTTGACCAAGTTATGGGCTTTTAAAGATGGAGAGAAGGCCCCTTTCTGTAAGCCTTCACAAAATTAAAATCAATGACATAAAAACGGTCATATTTTTTACTACCTTTAAAGCTATATATTTTAATGTAGATTACAACGACTCCTTTTGACCAAGTTATGGGCTTTTAAAGATGGATAGAAGGCCCATTTCTGGCCCTTCGCAAAAATAAAATCAATGACATAAAAACAGTCATATTTTTTACTACTTTTAAAGTTATATATTTAAATGCAGATAACAACATAATCATTCCAAAAGCCCATAAAGGTATGCCATATCGAAATCCAAGTCCTTTTGACCAAGTTATGGGCTATTAATGATGGAGAGAAGGCCCATTTCTGTAAACCTTCGCAAAATTAAAATCAATGACATAAAAACGGTCATATTTCTTACTACCTTTAAAGCTGTATATTTTAATGCAGATAACGACATAATCATTCCACAAGCCCATAAAGGTATTCCATATCGAAATCCGAGTCCTTTTGACCAAGTTATGGGCTTTTAAAGATGGAGAGAAGGCCCATTTCTGTAAACCTTTGCAAAATAAAAATCAATGACATAAAAACGGTCATATTTTTTACTACCTTTAAAGCTATATATTTTAATGCAGATAACAACGAGTCCTTTTGACCAAGTTATGGGCTTTTAAAGATGGAGAGAAGGCCCATTTCTGGCCCTTCGCGAAAATAAAATCAATGACATAAAAACGGTCATATGTTTTACTACCCTTAAAGTTATATATTTCAATGCAGATAACAACATAATCATTCCAAAAGCCCATAAAGGTATGCCATATCAAATTCCAAGTCCTTTTGACCAAGTTATGGGCTTTTAATGATGGAGAGAAGGCCCATTTCTGTAAGCCTTGGCAAAATTAAAATCAATGACATAAAAACGGTCATATTTTTTACTACCTTTAAAGCTATATATTTTAATGCAGATAACAACATAATCATTCCACAAGCTCATAAAAGTATTCCATATCGAAATCCGAGTCCTTTTGACCAAGTTATGGGCTTTTAAAGATGGAAAGATGGAGAGAAGGCCCATTTCTGTAAGCCTTCGCAAAATTAAAATCAATGACACAAAAACGGTCATATTTCTTACCACCTTTAAAGTTATATATTTTAATGCAGATAACAACATAATCATTTCACAAGCCCATGAAGGTATGCCATATCGAAATCCGAGTCCTTTTGACCAAGTTATGGGCTTTTAAAGATGGAGAGAAGGCCCATTTCTGGCTCTTCGCAAAATTAAAATCAATGACACAAAAACGGTTGTAACAAACTGATTTTGTGTGTCTGCTCGCTACGAGATTCGTGCGGCTAGCTCAGAAGATTGTGTGTTCGTCCCACCAAATTTTTATGACGTGACTGCCCCGTAGATCAGTGAGAAAACAAAGGGTTCAAATGGTAACAGTGGGATTTATTCTCGTAGTATGGGTAAAGCGAGTGTGTGGCTCGGCTGGCTTCTGTATCTCCTTGCTCTGTTTTCGCCGGCTGCTGGTGCTCCTCCTTCTGGCTTGTCGACGCGTTGATTCGGCTTCCGCTTGGCTCCTGGGTCTCGGGACGCTCGTAGTGGCCGCCTCTGCTCGCTCGCGGACGCGCTGCCTCGGGGTCGCTTGTTGCGCCTTAGACTCGCAGAGAGTTCGGCCTTGTGGGCTTAGGGAAGCGTCACCGTTCTCAGACTAGGGTGAACAAGCCTTGCTCTCCAGGCCGACGCCTTTCGAGGCAATACCTGTCCCTTGCTCTGTCCCGGACGTTCCCGCTAGGTTCTTGCTCAGATCGCGCTGACAGTCCAGGCTGCCGCCAGGAAGCTGCCTAGCAGTTCACTTTGCTTTACGCCTAGCGCATACGAACGTTCCACCCGGCTTCACCGTAATGCTTATTGTCCGCGCTCCCCAATGAGCTCCGCGCGGCGATGGTAACGTGGCTGCCGGAAATGTCTGCTGGCGTCGCTGCCGATGTCGTCTGCGCTGTCTCCTGGCCAGTAGCTTGTCGTTCTGGCACTCGGGGATTTGGACGGTTGCTATTCGGGAACTTCGCCGGTAATCGGAGGGCTCTCCAGGCGACCGCCTCTTGAAACCGCAAATCGATCTACCGCTCGTCCGTCACGCAAGGTACGCTGGGTCTCAGTTAACTTCCGTCCCCAAGCTGACGGTTCTTCGTCGTAGGACTCTTCCGCTTGTCTTTGACAGACCCGCCGGGCGACTCGCCAGGGTGTGGTCGTGACAAAGCCGTGTGATGCCTTCCGGAACTCAACCACTTGTGTCTCAATTCGGAGATTCCTGATGTCCCAATCCCGAACGTCTCGACGTGGCGATCTCGCTCCTTGTATGCTTCCCACGGCGCTGTTTCCGACGACTCGCTTGGTTGGGGCTCCCTCGTAGATTTCTTGCTTGACTGACTTGGTACTTTAACTGATCTTAAAGGTTTGACTCCTCGTGATCGACTGATCCAGCTGCCAGCGCTCTGCGGCCTTATATAGGGCCTCCGGGAACCGTTATTTCCCTTTTGCGCACGGCCCGCTGGATCTCTCCACTCCGGGTCCAAAGTTCGTGCCTCCTGGTTGACCCACTTGTCCTTCCCGTACCGCTTCCAATCGATGCTCTGCCCACAGCTGCCGTCCCGCTGATTCCCGTGATGCTTGTGGCACGCCTGTGTGCCACTCCACTGCCGAGATGTGGCACTTCTTCTCCCGGTCCAAAGTTCACGGGAGAGTCCAAAGTCCGGTGCAGTTCCGTTATCCGCTTTTGCACACGGCACTCTTGCTCTGCCCGCCAAGTCTCCATTCTCTCTCGATCTCCATCCTTGGTCTCCAAACTCTTTCGCTCTCCTTCATTGGTCTCCAAACTCTCTCGCTCTCCTTCGTTGGTCTCCAAACTCTCTCGATCTCCACCCTTGGTCTCCAAACTCTCTTGTTCTCCATCCAAGTCTCCAAACTCTCCTCGCCGCGCCGTTACTACGCGAATTCGCCGCGTATCTGGTAAGCGGCCGGCCATCTGCTGCTGCTTCTATTTGTGGGGAGTTATTCAACTCCTCACATTCCCCCCTTACTTCGGGAAACATTTAAAACTTGTCCCCCTCCTCCCCCTTTCCACGGGTAACAACTAGACGGGTTCGTGCGACGCCTTCCGTAAAGAATCTCCGGATGCTACGGTGTGCCTGGACTGCGCGCCTTGTGTTGCTTGTCTCCCTCCGCGCATACTCTCTTCTACGTGGCGTAAACGGTTGACTCTGGCTCGCCTTGCCTGTCTGTTGCCGTTTTGTAAGTGTCCCTTCCGCCTGGCGTAATCGCGGATGACTCTGGTAACTGCCCGACGCTGAATCCTGTTGCCTTGCGGTTGGGATCACCAACCATCCTTACCCACGTCCTTGTAACCTATCCTTATGGTTGACCTTTCTGCGTGGTGTGTGGATGACTCTCGCTTAGGCCTGACGCATAATCCTGTGGCCTCGCAGTCTGGATCAACGTGAAATCCTTATCCATGTCCATGTGCTATCCTGATTGTCCTTTCCGTGTGGCGTATGGATGACTCTCGCTTCGGCCTGACGCCTAATCTTGTCACCTCGTACCTGTTGTTAGACATCTGACGTTTCTGCTGTCTGCTCGTTTTGTTGTTGCTTGAGCTCGCCAACGTGAACCGTCCTTTCTTTCTTCGACTGTGTGTGGCGAATTTTACAGATCACTGGAGAGACGAAATCTACCACCTGGTAAGGGCCATCGTACCTCGGGGCTAGTTTTGCAGCGAATCCCTCAGCCGCTTTGGACAGGTGATGTCCCTTGGCCCACACTATGTCGCCCACCGCTGGTGACCATTGCCTCCTTCTCAGATTATAGTGTCTGGCTTGGTCCTGGGACGCCTTTTCCACATTTTGCCGCACGATCTCGAATACCTCTCTTAGTTTGTTGGCATTTTCCTCAGGGGTCTCCGTAGCTCGTCCAGTTCCTAGGGTTTCATTGTCATATAGGCTGCTGGGCAGACGTGGTTCCCTTCCCTGGGTAAGAAACGCCGGTGTATGGCCGGTGAATTCCGATGTGCTCGTGTTCACTGCTAGCATAATCTCCGGCCACTTCTCGTCCCAGTTTCTCTGGTCCTGCCCTGCGAACTGCGCAATCCTGGTCTTGACCGTTCTGTTTGCTCGTTCGGTCGGATTCTCTTGTGGTGTGCAAACTGTGTGCTTGCAAACTGTACTCCATTGTCCGTTATGACCACCTTCGGGTCCCCGTACCTTGCGATTATGCGATCCCTAAACGCCTTCTTGAGCTGTCGCACTGCGTAGGGGCACCAGTTCCGTCCATTTCGAAAACGTGTCTATCATGACCAGCAGCATTTGGTTCCCGTGCTTAGATCTTGGTAGGGGTCCAACGAAGTCTGCACATACCGTGGCCCATGGTTCCTCCGGCACTTGGGTCAACATCTTCCCGGCCGCCTGCATCTGATTGGGCTTAAACCGCATGCAAATCTCGCATTTTCGTACGTGGGCTCGGGCGTCTCTATGCATTCCTGGCCAGTAGTATCGGGCTGCCAACCGTGCAATTGTCCTCCGGCTCCCTACGTGTCCCGCAGACGGTACGTCGTGGTTTTCCCTCAACACTGTTTCTCGTAGTGACTTTGGGACGCACATCTTCCGTGACGCGACGTCTTCACTGCCTGCTCGGTGAGGTATGTTTCTGTACAGTGTCTCACCATCCATAACATAGTCCGGGTACTTCTGCGGTTGGGTCTTTATCTTTTTGCCCATGTCCTTGATCCAGCTGCACCCTCCTGAAGTTATTGTTGCCGATGCCTCTTTTAATCCTCGTAGCGTCTCCGGTAGTGGTTGTCTTGATAATGCGTCGGCCACCACGTTTAGCTGACCCTTTCTGTACGCTATCTCAAAGTCGTACTGTTGTAGCTCCAGGGCCCATCTGGCGATCCTTCCTGAAGGGCTTTCGATGCTGTTGAGCCACTTCAGGGCCATGTGGTCGGTTACTACCTTGAAGTGGTAACCTTCCAGATATGGCCTGAGCTTCCGGATCGCCCAGACGATCGCCAAACACTCCTTCTCCGTTGTTGAATAGTTCTTTTCCGCGCCGTTCAGTGTTTGGCTCGAGTAGGAGATTACTCTTTCGCCCTTTTCGGTGTCCTGGGTCAGTATCGCTCCGATGCCGTAGTCGCTGGCGTCTGTTTGCAGGATGAAAGTTCTACTGAAATCCGGGCATGCTAGCACTGGATCTGCCACGAGTCTTGCCTTAACTTCCTCAAACGCCATCTGGTGATCTGGTGTCCACTCTCACTTACTGCCTTTGCGCAGCAGGTCGTTCAGGGGTTTGACGATTCTGGAAAAATCTGGTACAAACCGGCGGTACCACGACACTATTCCTAGATATTGCCGGAGCTCTTTGACAGTCGATGGCGGTTCTAGTTCGGCGATGGCGGCTACTTTTTCTGGATCTGTTCCTATTCCCTCGCTAGTCACTCGATGTTCCAGGTACAGCAGCTCCTTTTTGAAGAATTGGCATTTTTTTGGATTCAGCCTCAGGTTTGCCTCCTCTAGACGCCGAAACACTTCCCTCAGGTTTCTTTTGTGTTCTTCCAGCGTGCGACCGATCACTATTATGTCATCCTGGTAAGCGAATGCGTGAGGTGACATCTCGGGGCCAATTACTTGGTCTAAGACTCGCTGAAACGTTGCCGACGCCGAGTGAAGTCCGACCAGCATTACCCTCCACTGAAACAGACCTTTGCCTGGTACCGTAAACGCTGTATATTGCCTGCTACTCTCTTCCAGTGGGATCTGCCAGTATCCACCCTTCAGGTCCAAACTGCTGATGTACCGCGCTTCCCTTAGTTGATCTAGGATGTAGTTTATGCGGGGCATTGGGTAGGCATCCTTCACTGACTTCGCGTTGATCTTCCTGAAGTCGACACACAGTCTCCACTTGCCTGTCTTCTTTTTCACCATCACGATGGGGGAGCTGTATGGGCTCTTTGAATGCTCTATGAACCCCATTTGGAGAAGCTCGTCCACCTTTGCGTTGATTTCCCCTTGAATTTTTGGGTTCTTTGGGTAGTATTTCTGCTTGATTGGCTTGTCGTCCTTCATTTTGATCTGGTGTTCTGCCATATTCGATGTTCCCGTCATTGTGCTGAAGTCTGCCAGCTCTGTTTCAAGGAACGCTGCAGTATCGTCCAACTCGTTTACTTGTTAAACGACTGCTACTGACAGCTTCTCCTCGAGCCATCCATTGTGTCGGTTCCCGGCTGGTATTATTATCTCGTGTCCAGCACACCTTATCTCGGTTCCGACTTGTTTCAGGAAGTTCCATCCCAACACTAATGGATCCACTACCCCGGTTAAAATCAACAGGCTCATGGTCACTTGTTTGTTGCCGAATTTGACCTCCACCTCGAGCTGCGCATCAATTCCGCCGCACCTTCCATCTGCCAACCTAACTTGCCGTCTCGTCCTGGTAATCTTTCCTAGAGCAGAAATATTGTCCGCCAATTCTTCGCTAACGAAGCTTGCCGTTGCTCCGGTGTCGATTGTGGCTTTGTAGCTTTTCCCACCAATCATCACAGCTGCGGACAACTGCTGCTCCTTCTCGATTAGCTTGCCCGTTAGTTTGGAGAGGTGGCATTGTGCGATCCCCGCTCGTCTCTCTGCGGCTGAGATCGCTGGCCATTTCCCGATCGTTGGCAGCAATCGACGCTCCTAACACCCACCTTGCCGCATATCCAGCAAAACAGCTGCCGCTGGTTTCGACATCCTCTAGCCCAGTGTCCGATCCCACCGCATTTCCGACAGGCCTCCTGTGGGTCTGTGATATGGGTGGCATCTTGTGGCCTCTGTGTGTTGCTTGGCGGCCTCCACAAGGTATTGTTTGGCTGTCTCTGTTGCTGTGGGGGTGGGGTCCAATGACCTCAGCTTGGTGCGTCTGTTGCCTGCTGTCGTCTGGCTTGGTGTGGTGGTGACCATTGGTCGTTTCCTCGTGTGTCCTGGTTATCTATCTCCTCGCATCTTCTGCATGTCACCTGTGTTGGTGACGCCGACTTGGTCCTTGAGAACTTGTTCTCCTGTGCGAAAACTTCCCGTTCCTTTTCAAGTTCTTCGTACTCATCGGCTAGGATCATTAGCGTGTCCAGGTCCGACACTTTGTATGCTCTTAAGAACATCCGTAGGCTTGGGGTGCAGTTCTCTTTAATGACCCTTAACGTCTCTTTCGTAGAATAGTTAAGTGGCCTCACCATCGTCTGCATGTCGATCATGTAGTCCTTGAACGACTCGCTGAAGCCTTGCTTCCTTTGCCGGACCTGGTCCGCCAGCCTGGTGAAGAAATCTCTTGGCAGGAAATATGTGTGGAAGCTTTCAATGAATTCTGCCCAAGTTCTCCATTGCTTATTGTTGGCGATGAACCCTTTCAAAGCCCTTCCTTTTAGCACCTCCGGCATCGCTCGAGGGATAATATCAAGCTCCAAACCGTACGTGTTGGCGGACCATTCTACCTACTCCAGGAACTCGAATGGTTTTTACGCCCCGCCGAACCTGAACGACCATTCGCGGACCTGTTTAGCGACCTTTGCATAGTCCGACTGGCTTGGTCTCGGGGTCAGCGCTGCTGTTTTCTTTTCTTGGCTTGATTCTCTCCTGTGGGCCTCTTTTTGCACGTTGTCAATGCTCAGGCTTGCCACCAGGTTGTCCCCTTCAGCGTTCGTTAACGTAATGCTTGGGCCGGCTCTGTCGTGGTATGTCGCCTCCAGCTCGGCCCAGATGTCGACGAGTTGTGGATCGTTCTCTGTTTCGGAGAAGTGTTCTGATAGTGCCTTCCTCATGTCGTCTAGCCTGGCCTCCAGGGCGACATTGAGCCTCTGTGCGACATGGGCGAAGTCCTCCTTCTTGAGGCGGTAAATCCACTTCTTTCCCATTTTTATTGTGCTGTTCTCACTGTTGGGACAATCACGTTGGGCGACAGATGTAACGAACTGATTTTGTGTGTCTGCTTGCTACGAGATTCGTGCGGCTAGCTCAGAAGATTGTGTGTTCGTCCCACCAAATTTATATGACGTGTCTGCCCCGTAGATCAGTGAGAAAACAAAGGGTTCAAATGGTAACAGTGGGATTTATTCTCGTAGTATGGGTACAGCGGGTGTGTGGCTGGGCTGGCTTCTGTATCTCCTTGCTCTGTTTCCGCCGGCTGCTGGTGCTCCTCCTTCTGGCTTGTCGACGCGTTGATTCGGCTTCCGCTTGGCTCCTGGGTCTCGCTCGTAGTGGCCGCCTCTACTCGCTCGCGGACGCGCTGCCTCGGGGTCGCTTGTTCCGCCTTAGACTCGCAGAGAGTTCAGCCTTGTGGGCTTAGGGAAGCGTCACCGTTCTCAGACTAGGGTGAACAAGCCTTGCTCTCCAGGCCGACGCCTTTCGAGGCAATACCTGTCCCTTGCTCTGTCCCGGACTTTCCCGCTAGGTTCTTGCTCAGATCGCGCTGACAGTCCAGGCTGCCGCCAGGAAGCTGCCTAGCAGTTCACTTTGCTTTACGCCTAGCGCAGACGATCGTTCCACCCGGCTTCACCCTAATGCTTATCGTCCGTGACGCGCCTGCGCTCCCCAATGAGCTCCGCGCGGCGATGGTAACGTGGCTGCCGGAAATGTCTGCTGGCGTCGCTCAGCCACTTGTGTCTCAATTCGGAGATTCCTGATGTTCCAATCCCGAACGTCTCGACGTGGCGATCTCGCTCCTTGTATGCTTCCCACGGCGCTGTTTCCGACGACTCGCTTGGTTGGGGCTCCCTCGTAGATTACTTGCTTGACTGACTTGGTACTTTAACTGATCTTGAAGGTTTGACTCCTCGTGATCGACTGATCCAGCTGCCAGCGCTCTGCGGCCTTATATAGGGCCTCCGGGAACCGTTATTTCCCTTTTGCGGGCCGTGCCGCTGGATCTCTCCACTCCGGGTCCAAAGTTCGTGCCTTCTGGTTGAACCACTTGTCCTTCCCGTACCGCTTCCAATCGATGCTCTGCCCACAGCTGCCGTCCCGCTGATTCCCGTGATGCTTGTGGCACGCCTGTGTGCCACTCCACTGCCGAGATGAGGCACTTCTTCTCCCGCTCCAAAGTTCACGGGAGAGTCCAAGGTCCGGTGGAGTTCCGTTATCCTGTTTTTGCACACGGCACTCTTGCCTTGCCCGCGAAGTCTCCATTCTCTCTCGACCTTTATGCTTGGTCTCCAAACTCTCTCGCTCTCCGTCCTTAGTCTCCAAACTCTCTCGATCTCCATCCTAGTCTCCAAACTCTCCTGTTCTCCATCCAAGTCTCCAAACTCTCTTGTTCTCCATCCAAGTCTCCAAGCTCTCCTCGCCGCGCCGCTACTACGCGAATTCGCCGCGTATCTGGTAAGCGGCCGGCCATCTGCTGCTGCTTCTATTTGTGGGGAGTTATTCAACTCCTTACTACCTTTAAAGTTATATATTTAAATGCAGATAACAACATAATCATTCCAAAAGCCCAAAAAGGTATACCATATCGAAATCCGAGTCCTTTTGACCAAGTTATGGGCTTTTAAAGATGGAGAGAAGGCCCCTTTCTGTAAGCCTTCACAATCAATGACATAAAAACGGTCATCTTTTTTACTACCTTTAAAGTTATATATTTTAGTGCAGATAACAACGAGTCCTTTTGACCAAGTTATGGGCTTTTAAAGATGGATAGAAGGCCCATTTCTGGCCCTTCGCAAAAATAAAATCCATGCCTTACAAACGGCCATATTTTTTACTACTTTTAAAGTTATATATTTAAATGCAGATAACAACATAATCATTCCAAAAGCCCATAAAGGTATTCCATATCGAAATCCGAGACCTTTTGCCAAAGCTATGGGCTTTTAAAGATGGAGAGAAGGCCCATTCCTGTAAACCTTCGCAAAATTAAAATCAATGACATAAAAACGGTCATATTTTTATATTATTATATTTTGACATAAAAACGGTCATATTTTTTACTTCCTTTAAAGCTAAATATTTTAATGCAGATAACAACGAGTCCTTTTGACCAAGTTATGGGCTTTTAAAGATGGAGAGAAGGCCCATTTCTGGCCCTTCGCAAAAATAAAATCAATGACATAAGAACGGTCATTTTTTTTACTAACTTTAAAGCTATTTATTTTAGTGCAGATTACAACATAATCATTCCAAAAGCCCAAAAAGGTATACCGTATTGAAATCCGAGTCCTTTTGATTAAGGGCTTTTAAAGATGGAGAGAAGGCCCATTTCTGGCCCTTCGCAAAATTAAAATCAATGACACAAAAACGGTCATATTTTTTACTACATTTAAAGTCTTATATTTTAATGCAGATAGCAACATAAGCATTCCACAAGCCCATAAAAGTATGCCATATCGAAATCAAAGTCCTTTTGACCAAGTTATGAGCTTTTAAATTTGGAGAGAAGGCCCGTTTCTGTAAACCTTCGCAAAAATAAAATCAATGACATACAAACGGTCATATTTTTTACTACCTTTAAAGCTATATATTTTAATGCAGATAACAACGAGTCCTTTTGACCAATTTATGGGCTTTTAAAGATGGAGAGAAGGCCAATTTCTGTAAACCTCCGTAAAATTAAAATCAATGACATTAAAACGGTCATATTTTGTACTACCTTTAAAGTTATATATTTTAATGCAGATAACAACATAATCATTCCACAAGCCCATAAAGGTATGCCATATTGAAATCCGAGTCCTTTTGACCAATTTATGGGCTTTTAAAGATGGAGAGAAGGCCAATTTCTGTAAACCTTCGCAAAAATAAAATCAATGACATACAAACGGTCATATTTTTTACTACCTTTAAAGCTATATATTTTAACGCAGATTACAACATAATCACTCCACAAGCCCATAAAGGTATGCCATATCGAAATCCGAGTCCTTTCGACCACGTTATGGGCATTTAAAGATGGAGAGAAGGCCCATTTCTGTAAGCCTTCGCAAAATTTAAATCAATTACACATAAACGGTCATATTTTTTACTACCTTTAAAGCTATATATCTTAATGCAGATAACAACATAATCATTCCACAAGCCCATAAAGGTATGCCATATCGAAATCCAAGTCCTTTTGACCAAGTTATGGGCTTTTAAAGATGGAGAGAAGGCCCGTTTCTGGCCTTTCGCAAAAATAAAATCAATGACATAAAAATGGTCATATATTTTACTACCTTTAAAGTTATATATTTAAATGCAGATAACAACATAATCATTCCAAAAGCCCAAAAAGGTATACCATATCGAAATCCGAGTCCTTTTCACCAAGTTATGGGCTTTTAAAGATGGAGAGAAGGCCCATTTCTGTAAGCCTTCACAAAAATAAAATCAATGACATAAAAACGGTCATATTTTGTACTACCTTTAAAGCTATATATTTTAATGCAGATAACAACGAGTCCTTTTGACCAATTTATGGGCTTTTAAAGATGGAGAGAAGGCCAATTTCTGTAAACCTCCGTAAAATTAAAATCAATGACATTAAAACGGTCATATTTTGTACTACCTTTAAAGTTATATATTTTAATGCAGATAACAACATAATCATTCCACAAGCCCATAAAGGTATGCCATATTGAAATCCGAGTCCTTTTGACCAATTTATGGGCTTTTAAAGATGGAGAGAAGGCCAATTTCTGTAAACCTTCGCAAAAATAAAATCAATGACATACAAACGGTCATATTTTTTACTACCTTTAAAGCTATATATTTTAACGCAGATTACAACATAATCACTCCACAAGCCCATAAAGGTATGCCATATCGAAATCCGAGTCCTTTCGACCACGTTATGGGCATTTAAAGATGGAGAGAAGGCCCATTTCTGTAAGCCTTCGCAAAATTTAAATCAATTACACATAAACGGTCATATTTTTTACTACCTTTAAAGCTATATATCTTAATGCAGATAACAACATAATCATTCCACAAGCCCATAAAGGTATGCCATATCGAAATCCGAGTCCTTTTGACCAAGTTATGGGCTTTTAAAGATGGAGAGAAGGCCCGTTTCTGGCCTTTCGCAAAAATAAAATCAATGACATAAAAATGGTCATATATTTTACTACCTTTAAAGTTATATATTTAAATGCAGATAACAACATAATCATTCCAAAAGCCCAAAAAGGTATACCATATCGAAATCCGAGTCCTTTTCTCCAAGTTATGGGCTTTTAAAGATGGAGAGAAGGCCCATTTCTGTAAGCCTTCACAAAAATAAAATCAATGACATAAAAACGGTCATATTTTGTACTACCTTTAAAGCTATATATTTTAATGCAGATAACAACGAGTCCTTTTGACCAATTTATGGGCTTTTAAAGATGGAGAGAAGGCCCATTTCTGGCCCTTAGCAAAAATAAAATAAATGACATAAAAACGGTCATATTTTTTACTACTTTTAAAGTTATATATCTAAATGCAGATAACATCATAATCATTCCAAAAGCCCATAAAGGTATGCCATATCGAAATCCAAGTTCATTTGACCAAGTTATGGGCTTTTAAAGATGGAGAGAGGGCCCATTTCTGGCCCTTAGCAAAAATAAAATCAATGACATAAAAACGGTAATATATTGTACTATCTTAAAAGTTATATATTTTAATGCAGAGAACAACATAATCATTCCACAAGCCCATGAAGGTATGCCATATCGAAATCCGAGTCCTTTTGACCAAGTTATGGGCTTTTAAAGATGGAGAGAGGGCCCATTTCTGGCCCTTCGCACAAATAAAATCAATGACATAAAAACGGTCATATGTTTTACTACCTTTAAAGTTATATATTTTAATGCAGATAACAACGAGTCCTTTTGACCAAGTTATGGGCTTTTAAAGATGGAGAGAAGCCCCATTTCTGGCCCTTAGCAAAAATAAAATCAATGACATAAAAACGGTCATATACTTTACTACCCTTAAAGTTATATATTTAAATGCAGATAACAACATAATCATTCCAAAAGCCCAAAAAGGTATACCATATCGAAATCCGAGTCCTTTTGACCAAGTTATGGGCTTTTAAAGATGGAGAGAAGGCCCATTTCTGTAAACCTTAGCAAAGTTAAAATCAATGACATAAAAACGGTTATATGTTTTACTACCCTTAAAGCTGTATATTTTAATGCAGATAACAACATAATCATTCCACAAGCCCATAAAGGTATTCCTTATCGAAATCCGAGGCCTTTTGCCAAAGCTATGGGCTTTTAAAGATGGAGAGAAGGCCCATTTCTGTAAGCCTTCGCAAAATTAAAATCAATGACATAAAAACGGTCATATTTTTATATTATTATATTTTGACATAAAAACGGTCATATTTTTTACTACCTTTAAAGCTAAATATTTTCATGCAGATAACAACGAGTACTTTTGACCAAGTTATAGACTTTTAAGGATGGAGAGAAGGCCCATTTCTGGCCCTTCGCAAAAATAAAATCAATGACATAAAAATGGTCATTTTTTTTACTACCTTTAAAGCTATTTATTTTAGTGCAGATTACAACATTGTTGAGGCCAGCGCCACCCTGTCCTCGACTTTACGTAGCACGTCCCGGTTCTAATAAAACTCGCAGGTTAACATATATCCAATTTATTATTCAATATATAACTGCTGGCTGTATGGCGTTACATATAGCCGTGAGACATAGAAGTAAGGAAACCGCTTTAAAAATAATCGTAGCAGACGGTGGCTAGTGCTGCACTGAATAAGCGCGGGCGAAGTAAGTGCTCGCGTACCCGACAAGTGCGCTTAAAGCTTGCGTTGAACGGTGCAATTCCAGCCACTCATCTGCTGATCGGAACATTATAGCGGGCTCATTATATCTGTCTATTGTAATAGATTTCGGCGGCGACATTCTCCCCCCGGTAAACTTGGCTCTCCTGCGTCTGGGTTACCCTCAATCTTGCCGACGTTCAATACAGCCAGCTTCGTTACGGGTCGTCGTAAGAGGCCGTGGGCAGTCTTGATCGTAGCACTTCTTACTTGCTGGTCCTTAGCTAAGACCACATCGGTGACTATTCCTTTCGGCCACGTGTTTCGTGGTAAGTTCTCGTCCACTATGAGGACGACGCTGCCAATCGTTAGAGGTGGCTGCTTGGCGTACCATTTTCCTCGGCGAGCTAAGTCGGGAACATATTCCCTGACCCATCGTTTCCAGAAATGGTCGGCGAATAGTTGAGTCGATTGCCACATGCATCGAACCGAGAGATTGTTGTCGAAGATGGGCTTATATTCGCTTACTGACCCCAGTAGCAAATGATTGGGTGTGATGGCTTCGTCGTCGTTGGTGTCCAGCGATACGAATGTGAGCGGCCTTGAGTTTATTATAAATTCGATCTCCCAGAGTGCGCTTTGTAGACTCTCGCTAGTAAACTTCATCGCTGGGCAGATGGCGGACAGGACCCTTTTTATGGAGCCTATAAGGCGCTCCCATGCTCCCCCCATATGAGGCGCTGCTGGTGGGTTAAAGCTCCACTTAATTGTGTCGAACGATCTGTACACTTCGTCGAAGTCAACCCTTGGAAGCCCCTCGCAGATCACCTTCTCGGAAGCTTTAAAATTAGTTCCGTTGTCCGTGAATATTTCTCTAGGTGTCCCGACGAGGAGTCGAGGGAGTGAGCTATTTCTAGATGCACTGCCCTGACCGTGAGACAGGTAAAGATTACTCCCCATCGTTTCTCCTTCCTCCTGCCAACGGTCACGAGAATTGGTCCAAAGTAATCGATTCCAACGTAGGTAAATGGGCGTTGATAAGCGGCGACTCTAGCAATGGGAAGTTGGGCCATTAGCGGCGGTTTTGGGGAGGCATTATCGTTTCTGCAGCGCTGACATGCTCGTCGGGCTGACTTATATAAAACTCTTAAGCGTGGTATATAATAAATGCCACGAATCCTATTGATGCAGGCCTCGTGCATGGTGTGGTGCATCTGACGGTGATACCAGTTAACAATTAGGCGTGTTACGTAATGCCCGTAAGGGAGTACTATTTGCTGTTGGGGGCACAAGTTTTCAGCTCTCCCTCGGATCCGTAGCAACTGGTCATCGTCTAGAAACACATTAAGACAAATTAGTTTTGAATTTGCGTTTAGAGCTTTACCTTTGGAGAGTAAACATATTTCTTTTCGGAACTCTGATACTTGCGCGTAGCGTATCAGTGTTGTTTGAGCGCGGCGTATTATCTCGGCGTTAATGCTCGTAATCGGAGGCGTTTTCCGCGCTGTTGCTTTCAGCTTTTCGATGTATAATATGAACGTTGCTACCGCTCGATATAGCCTCCGCCAGTCGGAAAAGTGTTCTACGTTCACGATGGGGTCCAGTGGTGTAGTAGCGACGAAAAACACCTGCTTCACTTCGATGTTGGTTGGGGCTCCTAGGTCGGTACAGGTGGGCCAACGAGAGCGTTCCTGGAGAAGATACTCCGGGCCATCAAACCATTTATGCATGGAAGTGAAACTCGAAGTCTTAGTGGCGATGTCAGCAGGGCTTAAATCTGATGGCACCCAGTGCCATTGGTCGACATTGGTGAGCTCCAACACTTCTCCTACGCGATGCATTACGTACTGCTGGAACTTGCGTGGGTCCATTCGCAGCCATTTGAGGACTGTTTTGGAGTCCGTCCAGTAGTGATGAGAGTTAACTGATAGCCGAGAATTTGTTTGAATTGACTGGCTAAGCTTGGCACCAGTGACTGCTGCCTGTAATTCCATACGGGGGATGGACAGCGGGCTTAGCGGGGCTACTTTGGTTTTGGCTGCTAGCAGGCTAAGATAAACGGAGTTGCCTTGTTGGATGCGAAGATACGAGACTGCTGCATATGCAAGTTCACTTGCGTCTACGAAGGTATGGAGCTGCACGTCATGGATGTCCTCGTTGGTTCTGAAGAAGCATCGCGGAATCTTAACCGTGGCGATTAGGGTTAATGCCTGCTTCCATCGATTCCATCTTGGGAGCAGGCTTTCTGGAATGCAGTCGTCCCAGTCGGTGGGGGTCCGCCACACTTCTTGTAATAATATTTTCAGCTCTATAGTGTAGCAGGCGATGAGGCCAAGGGGGTCGTACATTGACATAAGTACTTGGAGGAGTTCCCGCTTCGAGGGTGCATCGTTTTCAGTCCATATGTCGCGTTTCAGACGGGAGAATTTGAAGATAAACGTTAGGTCGTCCGTTTCCGGGATCCAGTATAGGCCGAGGACTTTCTCGGCGGTGGTGATTTCGACCTCGGTTGACGATGATTCTCCGCCTAGTTCGCCAAGCACAGTCTTCGAGTTCGATGCCCAGTTGCGAATATAGAACCCTCCTGCGGCGTGAATATGGCGAACTTGTGTGGCGATTTCTATCCCCTCCTTATTGTCGTTGCCGCTGTAGATAAAGTCGTCGACGTAGTGGTAATTTTTCACGGCTTGTGCGGCGGCGGGATATTGCTGTTGGAACCTGTCAGCGTTTCTGTCCCGTATGAAGTGTGCGATACATGGTGCGCAGTTTATGCCGAATGTGAGCGCTTCCATCGTGTAGACGCTTGGATGGTGTAGTTCGTCATCTTGGTCGTACCAAAGGAAGCGCTGAACATGGGCATCTTCCGGCTTGACTCGAATTTGGTGAAACATCTCCGCGATGTCACCGATGATCGCCACCTTTCCGGCGCGAAATGAGATCAGCAGATCCACCAATGGTTTCAAGAGGTCGGGACCGGCGTGTATGAAGTCGTTCAGGGATTGTCCCCCTGACTGCGCCGCTGCATCCCAAACTAGACGAACCCTATTAGGTTTGTTCGGGTTTGTAATTATAAATGTTGGTAGATACCATACCCTCGCGTGTTCTTCCAATATCCCGGTTGCACTTAGCTTACGGGCATACTTCTTTTGCACGAGATTGTCGATCTCCTTTTGGGTTTGAATCTTTAGTGCTGGTTCCTTGATGAATTTCCGTTGTAGGCACTTCAGTCGTCTAAGGGCGTTTGGGTAACTATCTGGTAGAGCTGCGTTCTCGCTCTTCCACAGCAGTCCAATTTCAAATCTGCCGTCCTCAAATTTGGCTGTCGAGTTCATGATGGCTAGGGCACGGGAGTCAGCTTCAGAATATAGGTGGGCACGTCGAGGAGTCTCTACTGCGAAGGTTTGCTTAATGGCCTCGTGTAAGGCGGTGTCGGCTTCGTAGCATCTACACTCATGAATGTTAACGTGTCCCTCTGCGTTAGATCTTTTGCTCGGAGGGATTTGCAACGTCCATCCCAGTCGAGTTTTGGAAGCAATTGGCTGGCGCCACGCTCCCTCCCGGATTCTAAGAGGTACGGCTAGATTCCAGTTATCCGCTCCAACGATTATAGTTGGTCGCACGTTGGCATATGAGGTAATTGGTAGTCCTTTAAGGTAAGGGAACTTCATGGCAAGCTCCTCCATGTTGGCGGACTGTATTGGTAAGTTTAGGCTTCTGACGCTGCGAACGTCTCTCAGTTTAAATTTGGCTCCGTTCTGCTGTTTTAGAAGTTTCTTCGAAACGGGTTGTATTGTCGGTCCACTTCAGGCAGAGTGGGTGTGGTACGCCTGTCACCCCCAGCTGCTGGAAGATAGTTTCCTCGATCAGCGTTACTGATGATCCTTCGTCTAGAAAGGCAAAGGTGTTAATTTGTTGAGTCTTATAATCGATTTTGATTGGTACGATACGGAAATTAGTTTGATCCGCATGTCTATGGGCGAGAATGTGACCGCTCTCCAGCTCGGGTGCTGTTGGCTGGCGCGGGTGTTCGGAGCGGTAAAGTTGTTCTGGATGCAGTAGGGGATGGTGACGTTCGCGACAGTTGTTTATGTTGCATGTCTTCCTTGAAAGGCACTGGCTTCGGTGCTTGTTGAGGCAATTGAGGCACAAGTGATGGGTGCGGGACACGTCCCATCTTTCTGCCGTGTTCATAGCGGAGAAGTTAGGGCAGGTTTGGATCTTGTGGTCTCCGGCATCGCATATCACGCATTTTCCTCTAAAACGAAGTGGCTCCTCACTCGCCGAATGGTAATTAAGGCGTTCGCTGCGCCCGAAGTAAAGTGGGGATGATACTTGACTAGCTGCTTCGGCGATTGTGTACATCCATTCGCTGAATACTTTCACCACCGGCACAGCGGTTTCTTTTGGGTGCATGGCCCATTGCAATTTTAGCTGCGAAGGAAGCTTTTCCACTAGTTCCTGCACAAGGAGTGGGTTGCTCATGTGGGCGACTAGCTCGCAGGCTTCCATCGTTGAATATATGTTTCTAACGCAGAGTGCGTACTCGATCAGAGGTTCTAGTTTGTCCTTTGGAGGCGGCATTTTCCGTGCTTTATCAAGCATTGTCTGAAGTACATGCTCTGGCCGACCGAAACACATTTGAAGTGTCTGTATGATTTCGGGGACCATCGCTGGTAATAGTAACTTACTTTGCACTAGTTCTCGGGCCCTACCTCTTAGGCTTGACTGTAGGCGCATGAGGTTCTCCGCGTTGGTGTAGCCGGCGATCTCTGTGCTAGTTTGAAAACTGCTATAAAATAATGGCCAAGCTTGGGGGTTGCCATCGAATGCTGGCAACTCCCTTGGGATCGCTTGACGAGCGGCAATCTGCGAAGGTGTTGGTATGCCAGAGGTCAGTATTATTTTGTTGGCTGCGTCTGGTCCCACTAATAAGCTCCCTGCGGCTTCGGGTTCCTTTGGTCTGATCAGCTGTTGCTTAACCGGGGACGGACCAGGTGAGGTTAGGTTCGATAAACCGCATGGCGTTTGAGCGGGCTTTTCGCCTAAAGCTGAGATACCACCCACTGCCATGCTAGTGGTCGTGACCGTCGTCGACGCGGATTGTGTATTTTTGTTAATGTGTTCCAGAGGGGAAGCTTGATATGACGGGTTGTATGGAAGTTTTGCCAATCCGTTTCCTTGCGTCGGTGATGAGGAGGCCTGAGGTTTGTGGAATGACATCGGCATCGTTGGCACCACCTCTGTGATGACGTCGCGTATTATATTCTCGCAGTCACATTGCCAGCTGTGATCATCACCAACGCCCACGCACTCGCTGTGGTACCAGGAGTGGCATTTGCTGCACTGGACCATTCGATCACAATCCTCATGTGCACATCGCTTGCAATGGTACACTCCTCTTGATAGGTTGTTGTTATCCATGTTGGGAATTGATGTAGGGCAGTTCCCCGAATATTGTTATTTTCACTTGGACGGGCTAATGGACTATTAAGTCGGGCACCACGTGATCCGCGTGATTAGTTACGTAATTTATTACGATTATTTTTAAAGATTGTTGAGGCCAGCGCCACCCTGTCCTCGACTTTACGTAGCACGTCCCGGTTCTAGTAAAACTCGCAGGTTAACATATATCCAATTTATTATTCAATATATAACTGCTGGCTGTATGGCGTTACATATAGCCGTGAGACAAAGAAGTAAGGAAACCGCTTTAAAAATAATCGTAGCAGACGGTGGCTAGTGCTGTACTGAAGCGCGGGCGAAGTAAGTGCTCGCGTACCCGACAAGTGCGCTTAAAGCTTGCGTTGAACGGTGCAATTCCAGCCACTCATCTGCTGATCGGAACATTATAGCGGGCTCATTATATCTGTCTATTGTAACAGATTTCGGCGGCGACAAACATAATCATTCCAAAAGCTCAAAAAGGTATACCATATTGAAATCGGAGTCCTTTTGATTAAGGACTTTTAAAGATGGAGAGAAGGCCCATTTCTGGCCCTTCGCAAAATTAAAATCAATGACACAAAAACGGTCATATTTTGTACTACCTTTAAAGTCTTATATTTTAATGCAGATAGCAACATAAGCATTCCACAAGCCCATAAAGGTATGCCATATCGAAATCCAAGTCCTTTTGACCAAGTTATGTGCTTTTAAAGATTTAAAGAAGCCCAATTTCTGTAAACCTCCGTAAAATTAAAATCAATGACATAAAAACGGTCATATTTTGTACTACCTATAAAGTTATATATTTTAATGCAGATAACAACATAATCATTCCACAAGCCCATAAAGGTATGCCATATTGAAATCCGAGTCCTTTTGACCAAGTTATGGGCTTTTTAATATGAAGCGAAGGCCCGTTTCTGTAAACCTTCGCAAAAATAAAATCAATGACATACAAACGGTCATATTTTTTACTACCTTTAAAGCTATATATTTTAACAAAGATTACAACATAATCACTCCACAAGCCCATAAAGGTATGCCATATCGAAATCCGAGTCCTTTTGACCACGTTATGAGCATTTAAAGATGTAACCCTTCGCAAAATTTAAATCAATTACACATAAACGGTCATATTTTGTACTACCTTTAAAGCTATATATCTTAATGCAGATAACAACATAATCATTCCACAAGCCCATAAAGGTATGCCATATCGAAATCCGAGTCCTTTTGACCAAGTTATGGGCTTTTAAAGATGGAGAGAAGGCCCATTTCTGGCCTTTCGCAAAAATAAAATCAATGACATAAAAACGGTCATATATTTTACTACCTTTAAAGTTATATATTTAAATGCAGATAACAACATAATCATTCCCAAGGCCCAAAAAGGTTTACCATATCAAAATCCGAGTCCTTTTGACCAAGTTATGGGCTTTTAAAGATGGAGAGAAGGCCCCTTTCTGTCAGCCTTCACAAAATTAAAATCAGTGACATAAAAACGGTCATATTTTTTAGTTCCTTTAAAGCTATATATTTTAATGCAGATAACAACGAGTCCTTTTGACCAATTTATGGGCTTTTAAGGATGGAGAGAAGGCCCATTTCTGGCCCTTCGCAAAAATAAAATCAATGACATAAAAACGGTCATAATTTTTACTACTTTTAAAGTTATATATTTAAATGCAGATAACAACATAATCATTCCAAAAGCCCATAAAGGTATGCCATATCGAAATCCAAGTCCTTTTGACCAAGGTTTGGGCTATTAATAATGGAGAGAAGGGCCATTTCTGTAAACCTTCGCAAAATTAAAATCAATGACATAAAAACGTTAATATATTGTACTACCTTAAAAGTTATATATTTTAATGCAGAGACCAACATAATCATTCCACAAGCCCATGAAGGTATGCCATATCGAAATCCGAGTCCTTTTGACCAAGTTATGGGCTTTTAAAGATGGAAAGAAGGCCAATTTCTGTAAACCTCCGCAAAATTTAAATCAATTACACATAAACGGTCATATTTTGTACTACCTTTAAAGCTATATATCTTAATGCAGATAACAACATAATCATTCCACAAGCCCATAAAGGTATGCCATATCGAAATCCGAGTCCTTTTGACCAAGTTATGGGCTTTTAAAGATGGAGAGAAGGCCCATTTCTGGCCTTTCGCAAAAATAAAATCAATGACATAAAAACGGTCATATATTTTACTACCTTTAAAGTTATATATTTAAATGCAGATAACAACATAATCATTCCCAAAGCCCAAAAAGGTTTACCATATCAAAATCCGAGTCCTTTTGACCAAGTTATGGGCTTTTAAAGATGGAGAGAAGGCCCCTTTCTGTCATCCTTCACAAAATTAAAATCAGTGACATAAAAACGGTCATATTTTTTAGTTCCTTTAAAGCTATATATTTTAATGCAGATAACAACGAGTCCTTTTGACCAATTTATGGGCTTTTAAGGATGGAGAGAAGGCCCATTTCTGGCCCTTCGCAAAAATAAAATCAATGACATAAAAACGGTCATAATTTTTACTACTTTTAAAGTTATATATTTAAATGCAGATAACAACATAATCATTCCAAAAGCCCATAAAGGTATGCCATATCGAAATCCAAGTCCTTTTGACCAAGTTATGGGCTATTAATGATGGAGAGAAGGCCCATTTCTGTAAACCTTCGCAAAATTAAAATCAATGACATAAAAACGTTAATATATTGTACTACTTTAAAAGTTATATATTTTAATGCAGAGACCAACATAATCATTCCACAAGCCCATGAAGGTATGCCATATCGAAATCCGAGTCCTTTTGACCAAGTTATGGGCTTTTAAAGATGGAAAGAAGGCCAATTTCTGTAAACCTCCGTAAAATTAAAATCAATGACATAAAAACGGTCATATTTTGTACTACCTTTAAAGTTATATATTTTAATGCAGATAACAACATAATCATTCCACAAGCCCATAAAGGTATGCCATATTGAAATCCGAGTCCTTTTGACCAAGTTATGGGCTTTTAAATATGGAGAGAAGGCCCGTTTCTGTAAACCTTCGCAAAAATAAAATCAATGATATACAAACGGTCATATTTTTTACTACCTTTAAAGCTATATATTTTAACAAAGATTACAACATAATCACTCCACAAGCCCATAAAGGTATGCCATATCGAAATCCGAGTCCTTTTGACCACGTTATGGGCTTTTAAAGATGTAACCCTTCGCAAAATTTAAATCAATTACACATAAACGGTCATATTTTGTACTACCTTTAAAGCTATATATCTTAATGCAGATAACAACATAATCATTCCACAAGCCCATAAAGGTATGCCATATCGAAATCCGAGTCCTTTTGACCAAGTTATGGGCTTTTAAAGATGGAGAGAAGGCCCATTTCTGGCCCTTCGCAAAAATAAAATCAATGACATAAAAACGGTCATATTTTTTACTACTTTTAAAGTTATATATTAAAATGCAGATAACAACATAATCATTCCAAAAGCCCATAAAGGTATGCCATATCGAAATCCAAGTCCTTTTGACCAAGTTATGGGCTTTTAATGATGGAGAGAAGGCCCATTTCTGTAAGCCTTCGCAAAATTAAAATCAATGACATAAAAACGGTTATATGTTTTACTACCCTTAAAGCTGTATATTTTAATGCAGATAACAACACAATCATTCCACAAGCCCATAAAGGTATTCCATATCGAAATCCGAGACCTTTTGCCAAAGCTATGGGCTTTTAAAGATGGAGAGAAGGCCCATTTCTGTAAACCTTCGCAAAATTAAAATCAATGACATAAAAACAGTCATATTTTTATGTTATTATATTTTGACATAAAAACGGTCATATTTGTTACTACCTTTAAAGCGAAATATTTTAATGCAGATAACAACGAGTCCTTTTGACCAAGTTATGGGCTTTTAAAGATGGAGAGAAGGCCCATTTCTGGCCCTTCGCAAAAATAAAATCAATGACATAAAAGCGCGCATATTTATACCCGTTACTCGTAGAGTAAAAGGGTATACTAGATTCGTCGGAAAGTATGTAACAGGCAGAAGGAAGCGTTTCCGACCCCATAAAGTATATATATTCTTGGTCAGGATCACTAGCCGAGTCGATCTAGCCATGTCCGTCTGTCCGTCTGTCCGTCTGTCTGTCCGGATGAACGCTGAGATCTTGGAAACTATGAGAGCTAGGCTATTGAGATTTGGCGAGCAGATTCCTGAGCTTCTTACGCAGCGCAAGTTTGTTTCAGTAGAGTGCCACGCCCACTCTAACGCCCACAAACCGCCCAAAACTGTGGCTTCTACAGTTTTGATGCTAGAGTAAAAATTTAAACTGAAATGAATTGTTCTCATCAATACCTATCGATTGACCCAAAAAAAATTTTGCTACGCCCACTCTAACGCCCACAAACCTCCCAAGAAAAAAAAGCTATGACGTCAGAGCCAGACAATGCGAAATGTATGTGTGTGTATGTAAATAGTTGCCGGCCGAACTTAGCGGCAAAGAAAAAAAGTGCGCGGCTAACTTATTCTATTGAATAATGCATTTTTCACGCCTACCCTAACGCCCACAACGCTTTAATCAGTTTTCCGCCGGTAGGTGGCGCATTTAAATCTCGCTTTGCTGCTTGCATATCTCCATTTCCCTTTGGTCCCTTAAGCTGAGTAACGGGTATCTGATAATCGAGGTACTCGACTATAGCGTTCTCCCTTGTTTTTACTACCTTTAAAGCTATATATCTTAATGCAGATAACAATATAATCATTCCACAAGCCCATAAAGGTATGCCATATCGAAATCCAAGTCCTTTTGACCAAGTTATGGGCTATTAATGATGGAGAGAAGGCCCATTTCTGTAAACCTTCGCAAAATTAAAATCAATGACATAAAAACGGTAATATATTGTACTACCTTAAAAGTTATATATTTTAATGCAGAGACCAACATAATCATTCCACAAGCCCATGAAGGTATGCCATATCGAAATCCGAGTCCTTTTGACCAAGTTATGGGCTTTTAAAGATGGAAAGAAGGCCAATTTCTGTAAACCTCCGTAAAATTAAAATCAATGACATAAAAACGGTCATATTTTGTACTACCTTTACAGTTATATATTTTAATGCAGATAACAACATAATCATTCCACATGCCCATAAAGATATGCTATATTGAAATCCGAGTCCTTTTGACCAAGTTATGGGCTTTTAAATATGGAGAGAAGGCCCGTTTCTGTAAGCCTTCGCAAAAATAAAATCAATGACATACAAACGGTCATATTTTTTACTACCTTTAAAGCTATATATCTTAACGCAGATAACAACATAATCATTCCACAAGCCCATAAAGGTATGCCATATCGAAATCCGAGTCCTTTTGACCAAGTTATGGGCTTTTAAAGATGGAGAGAAGGCCCATTTCTGGCCCTTCGCAAAAATAAAATCAATGACATAAAAACGGTCATATATTTTACTACCCTTAAAGTTATATATTTAAATGCAGATAACAACATAATCATTCAAAAAGCCGAAAATGGTATACCATATCGAAATCCGAGTCCTTTTGACCAAGTTATGGGCTTTTAAAGATGGAGAGAAGGCCCATTTCTGGCCCTTCGCACAAATAAAATCAATGACATAAAATCGGTCATATTTTTTACTACCTTTGAAGTTATATATTTAAATGCAAATAACAACATAACCATTCCACAAGCCCATGAAGGTATGCCATATCGAAATCCGAGTTCTTTTGACCAAGTTATGGGCATTTAAAGATGGAGAGAAGGCCCATTTCTGGCCCTTCGCACAAATAAAATCAATGACATAAAAACGGTCATATATTTTACTACCTTTAAAGCTATTTATTTTAGTGCATATTACAACATAATCATTCCAAAAGCCCAAAAAGGTATACCATATTGAAATCCGAGTCCTTTTGATTAAGGGCTTTTAAAGATGGAGAGAAGGCCCAATTCTGGCCCTTCGCAAAATTAAAATCAATGACACAAAAACGGTCATACCTTTTACTACCTTTAAAGTCTTATATTTTAATGCAGATAGCAAAATAAGCATTCCACAAGCCCATAAAGGTATGCCATATCGAAATCCAAGTCCTTTTGACCAAGTTATGGGCTTTTCAAGATGGAAAGAAGGCCAATTTCTGTAAACCTCCGTAAAGTTAAAATCAATGACATAAAAACGGTCATATTTTGTACTACCTTTAAAGTTATATATTTTAATGCAGATAACAACATAATCATTCCACAAGCCCATAAAGATATGCCATATTGAAATCCGAGTCCTTTTGACCAAGTTATGGGCTTTTAAATATGGAGAGAAGGCCCGTTTCTGTAAGCCTTCGCAAAAATAAAATCAATGACATACAAACGGTCATATTTTTTACTACCTTTAAAGCTATATATTTTAATGCAGATAACAACGAGTCCTTTTGACCAATTTATGGGCTTTTAAAGATGGTGAGAGGCCCATTTCTGGCCCTTCGCAAAAATAAAATCAATGACATAAAAACGGTCATATTTTTTACTACTTTTAAAGTTATATATTAAAATGCAGATAACAACATAATCATTCCAAAAGCCCATAAAGGTATGCCATATCGAAATCCAAGTCCTTTTGACCAAGTTATGGGCTTTTAATGATGGAGAGAAGGCCCATTTCTGTAAGCCTTCGCAAAATTAAAATCAATGACATAAAAACGGTTATATGTTTTACTACCCTTAAAGCTGTATATTTTAATGCAGATAACAACACAATCATTCCACAAGCCCATAAAGGTATTCCATATCGAAATCCGAGACCTTTTGCCAAAGCTATGGGCTTTTAAAGATGGAGAGAAGGCCCATTTCTGTAAACCTTCGCAAAATTAAAATCAATGACATAAAAACAGTCATATTTTTATGTTATTATATTTTGACATAAAAACGGTCATATTTTTTA
This sequence comes from Drosophila subpulchrella, assembly GCF_014743375.2. Lineage (NCBI taxonomy): Eukaryota > Metazoa > Arthropoda > Insecta > Diptera > Drosophilidae > Drosophila > Drosophila subpulchrella. The sequence continues at coordinate 919,550 of NW_023665530.1, forward strand.
CTACCTTTAAAGCGAAATATTTTAATGCAGATAACAACGAGTCCTTTTGACCAAGTTATGGGCTTTTAAAGATGGAGAGAAGGCCCATTTCTGGCCCTTCGCAAAAATAAAATCAATGACATAAAAGCGCGCATATTTATACCCGTTACTCGTAGAGTAAAAGGGTATACTAGATTCGTCGGAAAGTATGTAACAGGCAGAAGGAAGCGTTTCCGACCCCATAAAGTATATATATTCTTGGTCAGGATCACTAGCCGAGTCGATCTAGCCATGTCCGTCTGTCCGTCTGTCCGTCTGTCCGTCTGTCCGTCTGTCTGTCCGGATGAACGCTGAGATCTTGGAAACTATGAGAGCTAGGCTATTGAGATTTGGCGAGCAGATTCCTGAGCTTCTTACGCAGCGCAAGTTTGTTTCAGTAGAGTGCCACGCCCACTCTAACGCCCACAAACCGCCCAAAACTGTGGCTTCTACAGTTTTGATGCTAGAGTAAAAATTTAAACTGAAATGAATTGTTCTCATCAATACCTATCGATTGACCCAAAAAAAAGTTTGCCACGCCCACTCTAACGCCCACAAACCGCCCACAAACTTCAAAAAATCGTTAATATGAACGCGGATATCTCGGAAACTATTAAAGATAGAGTATTGGGATTTCAGATTTAGATTCCGTAGCCTTGTGCGCAGCGCAAGTTTGTTACGCAAATATGCCACGCCCACTCTAACGCCCACAAACCGCCCAAGCCTGTGGCGCTCACAATTTGTATGCTAGATTAAAAATTTTAACTGAAATGTATTGGTCTCGTCAATGCCTATCGATTGATCCAAAAAAAAATTTGCCACGCCTATCCTAACGCCCACAATGCTTAAATCTGTATCCGCCGGTAGGTGGCGCATTTAAATCTCGCTTTGCTGCTTGCATATCTCCATTTCCCTTTGGTCCCTTTAGCTGAGTAACGGGTATCTGATAGTCGAGGTACTCGACTATAGCGTTCTTCCTTGTTTTTACTACCTTTAAAGCTATTTATTTTAGTGCAGATTACAACATAATCATTCTAAAAGCCCAAAAAGGTATACCATATTGAAATCCGAAACCTTTTGATTAAGAGCTTTTAAAGATGGAGAGAAGGCCCAATTCTGGCCCTTCGCAAAATTAAAATCAATAACACAAAAACGGTCATATTTTTTACTACCTTTAAAGTCTTATATTTTAATGCAGATAGCAACATAAGCATTCCACAAGCCCATAAAGGTATGCCATATCGAAATCCAAGTCCTTTTGACCAAGTTATGGGCTTTTAAATATGGAGAGAAGGCCCGTTTCTGTAAACCTTCGCAAAAATAAAATCAATGACATACAAACGGTCATATTTTTTACTACCTTTAAAGCTTTATATTTTGACGCAGATTACAACATAATCACTCCACAAGCCCATAAAGGTATGCCATATCGAAATCCGAGTCCTTTTGACCACGTTATGGGCATTTAAAGATGGAGAGAAGGCCATTTCTGTAAGCCTTCGCAAAATTTAAATCAATTACACATAAACGGTCATATTTTTTACTACCTTTAAAGCTATATATCTTAATGCAGATAACAACATAATCATTCCACAAGCCCATAAAGGTATGCCATATCGAAATCCGAGGCCTTTTGACCAAGTTATGGGCTTTTAAAGATGGAGAGAAGGCCCATTTCTGTAAACCTTCGCAAAATTAAGATCAATGACATAAAAACAGTCATATTTTTATGTTATTATATTTTGACATAAAAACGGTCATATTTTTTACTACCTTTAAAGCGAAATATTTTAATGCAGATAACAACGAGTCCTTTTGACCAAGTTATGGGCTTTTAAAGATGGAGAGAAGGCCCATTTCTGGCCCTTCGCAAAAATAAAATCAATGACATAAAAGCGCGCATATTTTTTACTACCTTTAAAGCTATTTATTTTAGTGCAGATTACAACATAATCATTCCAAAAGCCCAAAAAGGTATACCATATTGAAATCCGAAACCTTTTGATTAAGAGCTTTTAAAGATGGAGAGAAGGCCCAATTCTGGCCTTTCGCAAAAATAAAATCAATGACATAAAAGCGGTCATATATTTTCCTACCTTTAAAGTTATATATTTAAATGCAGATAACAACATAATCATTCCAAAAGCCCAAAAAGGTATACCATATCGAAATCCGAGTCCTTTTGACCAAGTTATGGGCCTTTAAAGATGGAGAGAAGGCCCCTTTCTGTTAGCCTTCACAAAATTAAAATCAATGACATAAAAACGGTCATATTTTTTACTACCTTTAAAGCTATATATTTTAATGCAGATAACAACGAGTCCTTTTGACCAATTTATGGGCTTTTAAAGATGGTGAGAGGCCCATTTCTGGCCCTTCGCAAAAATAAAATCAATGACATAAAAACGGTCATATTTTTTACTACTTTTAAAGTTATATATTAAAATGCAGATAACAACATAATCATTCCAAAAGCCCATAAAGGTATGCCATATCGAAATCCAAGTCCTTTTGACCAAGTTATGGGCTTTTAATGATGGAGAGAAGGCCCATTTCTGTAAGCCTTCGCAAAATTAAAATCAATGACATAAAAACGGTAATATATTGTACTACCTTAAAAGTAATATATTTTAATGCAGAGAACAACATAATCATTCCACAAGCCCATGAAGGTATGCCATATCGAAATCCGAGTCCCTTTGACCAAGTTATGGGCTTTTAAAGATGGAGAGAAGGCCCATTTCTGGCCCTTCGCACAAATAAAATCAATGACATAAAATCGGTCATATTTTTTAATACCTTTGAAGTTATATATTTAAATGCAAATAACAACATAATCATTCCACAAGCCCATGAAGGTATGCCATATCGAAATCCGAGTTCTTTTGACCGAGTTATGGGCACTTAAAGATGGAGAGAAGGCCCATTTCTGGCCCTTCGCACAAATAAAATCAATGACATAAAAACGGTTATATATTTTACTACCCTTAAAAATATATACTTAAATGCAGATAACAACATAATCATTCCAAAAGCCCAAAAAGGTATACCATATCGAAATCCGAGTCCTTTTGACCAAGCTATGGGCTTTTAAAGATGGAGAGAAGGCCCATTTCTGGCCCTTCGCAAAAATAAAATCAATGACATAAAAGCGGTCATATTTTTTACTACCTTTAAAGCTATTTATTTAGTGCAGATTACAACATAATCATTCCAAAAGCCCAAAAAGGTATACCATATTGAAATCCGAGTCCTTTTGATTAAGGGCTTTTAAAGATGGAGAGAAGGCCCAAAATAAGCATTCCACAAGCCCATAAAGGTATGCCATATCGAAATCCAAGTCCTTTTGACCAAGTTATGGGCTTTTTAAGATGGAAAGAAGGCCAATTTCTGTAAACCTCCGTAAAGTTAAAATCAATGACATAAAAACGGTCATATTTTGTACTACCTTTAAAGTTATATATTTTAAAATTTGCCACGCCTACCCTAACGCCCACAATGCTTAAATCTGTCTTCCGCCGGTAGGTGGCGCATTTAAATCTCGCTTTGCTGCTTGCATATCTCCATTTCCCTTTGGTCCCTTTAGCTGAGTAACGGGTATCTGATAGTCGAGGTACTCGACTATAGCGTTCTTCCTTGTTTTTACTACCTTTAAAGCTATTTATTTTAGTGCAGATTACAACATAATCATTCTAAAAGCCCAAAAAGGTATACCATATTGAAATCCGAAACCTTTTGATTAAGAGCTTTTAAAGATGGAGAGAAGGCCCAATTCTGGCCCTTCGCAAAATTAAAATCAATAACACAAAAACGGTCATATTTTTTACTACCTTTAAAGTCTTATATTTTAATGCAGATAGCAACATAAGCATTCCACAAGCCCATAAAGGTATGCCATATCGAAATCCAAGTCCTTTTGACCAAGTTATGGGCTTTTAAATATGGAGAGAAGGCCCGTTTCTGTAAACCTTCGCAAAAATAAAATCAATGACATACAAACGGTCATATTTTTTACTACCTTTAAAGCTTTATATTTTGACGCAGATTACAACATAATCACTCCACAAGCCCATAAAGGTATGCCATATCGAAATCCGAGTCCTTTTGACCACGTTATGGGCATTTAAAGATGGAGAGAAGGCCATTTCTGTAAGCCTTCGCAAAATTTAAATCAATTACACATAAACGGTCATATTTTTTACTACCTTTAAAGCTATATATCTTAATGCAGATAACAACATAATCATTCCACAAGCCCATAAAGGTATGCCATATCGAAATCCGAGGCCTTTTGACCAAGTTATGGGCTTTTAAAGATGGAGAGAAGGCCCATTTCTGTAAACCTTCGCAAAATTAAGATCAATGACATAAAAACAGTCATATTTTTATGTTATTATATTTTGACATAAAAACGGTCATATTTTTTACTACCTTTAAAGCGAAATATTTTAATGCAGATAACAACGAGTCCTTTTGACCAAGTTATGGGCTTTTAAAGATGGAGAGAAGGCCCATTTCTGGCCCTTCGCAAAAATAAAATCAATGACATAAAAGCGCGCATATTTTTTACTACCTTTAAAGCTATTTATTTTAGTGCAGATTACAACATAATCATTCCAAAAGCCCAAAAAGGTATACCATATTGAAATCCGAAACCTTTTGATTAAGAGCTTTTAAAGATGGAGAGAAGGCCCCTTTCTGTTAGCCTTCACAAAATTAAAATCAATGACATAAAAACGGTCATATTTTTTACTACCTTTAAAGCTATATATTTTAATGCAGATAACAACGAGTCCTTTTGACCAATTTATGGGCTTTTAAAGATGGTGAGAGGCCCATTTCTGGCCCTTCGCAAAAATAAAATCAATGACATAAAAACGGTCATATTTTTTACTACTTTTAAAGTTATATATTAAAATGCAGATAACAACATAATCATTCCAAAAGCCCATAAAGGTATGCCATATCGAAATCCAAGTCCTTTTGACCAAGTTATGGGCTTTTAATGATGGAGAGAAGGCCCATTTCTGTAAGCCTTCGCAAAATTAAAATCAATGACATAAAAACGGTAATATATTGTACTACCTTAAAAGTTATATATTTTAATGCAGATAGCAAAATAAGCATTCCACAAGCCCATAAAGGTATGCCATATCGAAATCCAAGTCCTTTTGACCAAGTTATGGGCTTTTTAAGATGGAAAGAAGGCCAATTTCTGTAAACCTCCGTAAAGTTAAAATCAATGACATAAAAACGGTCATATTTTGTACTACCTTTAAAGTTATATATTTTAATGCAGATAACAACATAATCATTCCAAAAGCCCATAAAGGTATGCCATATCGAAATCCAAGTCCTTTTGACCAAGTTATGGGCTTTTAATGATGGAGAGAAGGCCCATTTCTGTAAACCTTCGCAAAATTAAAATCAATGACATAAAAACGGTAATATATTGTACTACCTTAAAAGTTATATATGTTAATGCAGAGAACAACATAATCATTCCACAAGCCCATGAAGGTATGCCATATCGAAATCCGAGTCCTTTTGACCAAGTTATGGGCTTTTAAAGATGGAGAGAAGGCCCATTTCTGGCCCTTCGCACAAATAAAATCAATGACATAAAATCGGTCATATATTTTACTACCTTTGAAGTTATATATTTAAACGCAAATACCAACATAATCATTCCACAAGCCCATGCAGGTATGCCATATCGAAATCCGAGTCCTTTTGACCGAGTTATGGGCTTTTAAAGATGGAGAGAAGGCCCATTTCTGGCCCTTCGCACAAATAAAATCAATGACATAAAAACGGTCATAGTTTTTACTACCTTTAAAGTTATATATTTAAATGCAAGTAACAACATAATCATTCCACAAGCCCATGAAGGTGTGCCATATCGAAATCCGAGTCCTTTTGACCAAGTTATGGGCTTTTAAAGATGGAGAGAAGGCCCATTTCTGGCCCTTCGCACAAATAAAATCAATGACATAAAAACGGTCATATTTTTTACTACTTTTAAAGTTATATATTAAAATGCAGATAACAACATAATCATTCCAAAAGCCCATAAAGGTATGCCATATCGAAATCCAAGTCCTTTTGACCAAGTTATGGGCTTTTAATGATGGAGAGAAGGCCCATTTCTGTAAACCTTCGCAAAATTAAAATCAATGACATAAAAACGGTCATATTTTTTACTACCTTTAAAGTTATACATTTTAATGCAGATAACAACGAGTCCTATTGACCAAGTTTTGGGCTTTTAAAAATTGAGAGAAACCCCATTTCTGGCCCTTAGCAAAAATAAAATCAATGACATAAAAACGGTTATATATTTTACTACCCTTAAAAATATATACTTAAATGCAGATAGCAACATAATCATTCCAAAAGCCCAAAAAGGTATACCATATCGAAATCCGAGTCCTTTTGACCAAGTTATGGGCTTTTAAAGATGGAGAGAAGGCCCATTTCTGGCCCTTCGCACAAATAAAATCAATGACATAAAATCGGTCATATTTTTTAATACCTTTGAAGTTATATATTTAAATGCAAATAACAACATAATCATTCCACAAGCCCATGAAGGTATGCCATATCGAAATCCGAGTTCTTTTGACCGAGTTATGGGCACTTAAAGATGGAGAGAAGGCCCATTTCTGGCCCTTCGCACAAATAAAATCAATGACATAAAAACGGTTATATATTTTACTACCCTTAAAAATATATACTTAAATGCTGATAACAACATAATCATTCCAAAAGCCCAAAAAGGTATACCATATCGAAATCCGAGTCCTTTTGACCAAGTTATGGGCTTTTAAAGATGGAGAGAATGCCCATTTCTGGCCCTTCGCAAAAATAAAATCAATGACATAAAAGCGGTCATATTTTTTACTACCTTTAAAGCTATTTATTTTAGTGCAGATTACAACATAATCATTCCAAAAGCCCAAAAAGGTATACCATATTGAAATCCGAGTCCTTTTGATTAAGGGCTTTTAAAGATGGAGAGAAGGCCCAATTCTGGCCCTTCGCAAAATTAAAATCAATGACACAAAAACGGTCATACTTTTTACTACCTTTAAAGTCTTATATTTTAATGCAGATAGCAAAATAAGCATTCCACAAGCCCATAAAGGTATGCCATATCGAAATCCAAGTCCTTTTGACCAAGTTATGGGCTTTTTAAGATGGAAAGAAGGCCAATTTCTGTAAACCTCCGTAAAGTTAAAATCAATGACATAAAAACGGTCATATTTTGTACTACCTTTAAAGTTATATATTTTAATGCAGATAACAACATAATCATTCCACAAGCCCATAAAGATATGCCATATTGAAATCCGAGTCCAAGTTATGGGCTTTTAATGATGGAGAGAAGGCCCATTTCTGTAAACCCTCGCAAAATTAAAATCAATAACATAAAAACGGTAATATATTGTACTACCTTAAAAGTTATATATTTTAATGCAGAGAACAACATAATCATTCCACAAGCCCATGAAGGTATGCCATATCGAAATCCGAGTCCTTTTGACCAAGTTATGGGCTTTTAAAGATGGAGAGAAGGCCCATTTCTGGCCCTTCGCACAAATAAAATCAATGACATAAAAACGGTCATAGTTTTTACTACCTTTAAAGTTAATTATTTAAATGCAAGTAACAACATAATCATTCCACAAGCCCATGAAGGTGTGCCATATCGAAATCCGAGTCCTTTTGACCAAGTTATGGGCTTTTAATGATGGAGAGAAGGCCCATTTCTGTAAACCTTCGCAAAATTAAAATCAATGACATAAAAACGGTCATATTTTTTACTACCTTTAAAGTTATACATTTTAATGCAGATAACAACGAGTCCTATTGACCAAGTTTTGGGCTTTTAAAAATTGAGAGAAACCCCATTTCTGGCCCTTAGCAAAAATAAAATCAATGACATAAAAACGGTTATATATTTTACTACCCTTAAAAATATATACTTAAATGCAGATAACAACATAATCATTCCAAAAGCCCAAAAAGTTATACCATATCGAAATCCGAGTCCTTTTGACCAAGTTATGGGCTTTTAAAGATGGAGAGAAGGCCCATTTCTGTATACCTTCGCAAAATTAAAATCAATGACATAAAAACGGTTATATGTTTTACTACCCTTAAAGCTGTATATTTTAATGCAGATAACAACATAATCATTCCATAAGCCCATAAAGGTATTCCATATCGAAATCCGAGACCTTTTGCCAAAGCTATGGGCTTTTAAAGATGGAGAGAAGGCCCATTTCTGTAAACCTTCGCAAAAATAAAATCAATGACATACAAACGGTCATATTTTTCACTACCTTTAAAGCTATATATTTTAATGCAGATAACAACGAGTTCTTTTGACCAAGTTATGGGCTTTTAAAGATGGAGAGAAGGCCCATTTCTGTATACCTTTGCAAAATTAAAATCAATGACATAAAAACGGTTATATGTTTTACTACCCTTAAAGCTGTATATTTTAATGCAGATAACAACATAATCATTCCATAAGCCCATATAGGCATTCCATATCGAAATCCGAGACCTTTTGCCAAAGCTATGGGCTTTTAAAGATGGAGAGAAGGCCCATTTCTGTAAACCTTCGCAAAATTAAAATCAATGACATAAAAACGGTCATATTTTTATATTATTATATTTTGACATAAAAACGGTCATATTTTTTTACTACCTTTAAAGCGAAATATTTTAATGCAGATAACAACGAGTCCTTTTGACCAAGTTATGGGCTTTTAAAGATGGAGAGAAGGCCCATTTCTGGCCCTTCGCAAAAATAAAATCAATGACATAAAAGCGTTCATATTTTTTACTACCTTTAAAGCTATTTATTTTAGTGCAGACTACAACATAATCATTCCAAAAGCCCAAAAAGGTATACCATATTGAAATCCGAGTCCCTTTGATTAAGGGCTTTTAAAGATGGAGAGAAGGCCCAATTCTGGCCCTTCGCAAAATTAAAATCAATGACACAAAAACGGTCATATTTTTTACTACCTTTAAAGTCTTATATTTTAATGCCGATAGCAACATAAGCATTCCACAAACCCATAAAGGTATGCCATATCGAAATCCAAGTCCTTTTGACCAAGTTATGGGCTTTTTAAGATGGAAAGAAGGCCAATTTCTGTAAACCTCCGTAAAGTTAAAATCAATGACATAAAAAACGGTCATATTTTGTACTACCTTTAAAGTTATATATTTTAATGCAGATAACAACATAATCATTCCACAAGCCCATAAAGATATGCCATATTGAAATCCGAGTCCTTTTGACCAAGTTATGGGCTTTTAAATATGGAGAGAAGGCCCGTTTCTGTAAGCCTTCGCAAAAATAAAATCAATGACATACAAACGGTCATATTTTTTACTACCTTTAAAGCTATATATTTTAACGCAGATTACAACATAATCACTCCACAAGCCCATAAAGGTATGCCATATCGAAATCCGAGTCCTTTTGACCACGTTATGGGCATTTAAAGATGGAGAGAAGGCCCATTTCTGTAAGCCTTCGCAAAACATAAATCAATTACACATAAACGGTCATATTTTTTACTACCTTTAAAGCTATATATCTTAATGCAGATAACAACATAATCATTCCACAAGCCCATAAAGGTATGCCATATCGAAATCCGAGGCCTTTTGACCAAGTTATGGGCTTTTAAAGATGGAGAGAAGGCCCATTTCTGGCCTTTCGCAAAAATAAAATCAATGACATAAAAACGGTCACATATTTTACTACCTTTAAAGCTATATGTCTTAATGCAGATAACAACATAATCATTCCAAAAGCCCAAAAAGGTATACCATATCGAAATCCGAGTCCTTTTGACCAAGTTATGGGCTTTTAAAGATGGAGAGAAGGCCCCTTTCTGTAAGCCTTCACAAAATTAAAATCAATGACATAAAAACGGTCATATTTTTTACTACCTTTAAAGCTATATATTTTAATGCAGATAACAACGAGTCCTTTTGACCAATTTATGGGCTTTTAAAGAAGGTGAGAGGCCCATTTCTGGCCCTTCGCAAAAATAAAATCAATGACATAAAAACGGTCATATTTTTTACTACTTTTAAAGTTATATATTAAAATGCAGATAACAACATAATCATTCCAAAAGCCCATAAAGGTATGCCATATCGAAATCGAAGTCCTTTTGACCAAGTTATGGGATTTTAGTGATGGAGAGAAGGCCCATTTCTGTAAACCTTCGCAAAATTAGAATCAATGACATAAAAACGGTAATATATTGTACTACCTTAAAAGTTATATATTTTAATGCAGAGAACAACATAATCATTCCACAAGCCCATGAAGGTATGCCATATCGAAATCCGAGTCCTTTTGACCAAGTTATGGGCTTTTAAAGATGGAGAGGAGGCCCATTTCTGGCCCTTTGCACAAATAAAATCAAAGACATAAAATCGGTCATATTTTTTACTACCTTTGAAGTTATATATTTAAATGCAAGTAACAACATAATCATTCCACAAGCCCATGAAGGTATGCCATATTGAAATCCGAGTCCCTTTGATTAAGGGCTTTTAAAGATGGAGAGAAGGCCCAATTCTGGCCCTTCGCAAAATTAAAATCAATGACACAAAAACGGTCATATTTTTTACTACCTTTAAAGTCTTATATTTTAATGCAGATAGCAACATAAGCATTCCACAAGCCCATAAAGGTATGCCATATCGAAATCCAAGTCCTTTTGACCAAGTTATGGGCTTTTTAAGATGGAAAGAAGGCCAATTTCTGTAAACCTCCGTAAAGTTAAAATCAATGACATAAAAAAAGGGTCATATTTTGTACTACCTTTAAAGTTATATATTTTAATGCAGATAACAACATAATCATTCCACAAGCCCATAAAGATATGCCATATTGAAATCCGAGTCCTTTTGACCAAGTTATGGGCTTTTAAATATGGAGAGAAGGCCCGTTTCTGTAAGCCTTCGCAAAAATAAAATCAATGACATACAAACGGTCATATTTTTTACTACCTTTAAAGCTATATATTTTAACGCAGATTACAACATAATCACTCCACAAGCCCATAAAGGTATGCCATATCGAAATCCGAGTCCTTTTGACCACGTTATGGGCATTTAAAGATGGAGAGAAGGCCCATTTCTGTAAGCCTTCGCAAAATTTAAATCAATTACACATAAACGGTCATATTTTTTACTACCTTTAAAGTTATATATTTTAATGCAGATAACAACGAGTCCTTTTGACCATGTTATAGGCTTTTAAAGATTGAGAGAAGCCCCATTTCTGGCCCTTAGCAAAAATAAAATCAATGACATAAAAACGGTCATATATTTTACTACCCTTAAAGTTATATATTTAAATGCAGATAACAACATAATCATTCCAAAAGCCCAAAAAGTATACCATATCGAAATCCGAGTCCTTTTGACCACGTTATGGGCATTTAAAGATGGAGAGAAGGCCCATTTCTGTAAGCCTTCGCAAAATATAAATCAATTACACATAAACGGTCATATTTTTTACTACCTTTAAAGCTATATATCTTAATGCAGATAACAACATAATCATTCCACAAGCCCATAAAGGTATGCCATATCGAAATCCGAGGCCTTTTGACCAAGTTATGGGCTTTTAAAGATGGAGAGAAGGCCCATTTCTGGCCTTTCGCAAAAATAAAATCAATGACATAAAAACGGTCATATATTTTACTACCTTTAAAGCTATATGTCTTAATGCAGATAACAACATAATCATTCCAAAAGCCCAAAAAGGTATACCATATCGAAATCCGAGTCCTTTTGACCAAGTTATGGGCTTTTAAAGATGGAGAGAAGGCCCCTTTCTGTAAGCCTTCACAAAATTAAAATCAATGACATAAAAACGGTCATATTTTGTACTACCTTTAAAGCTATATATTTTAATGCAGATAACAACGAGTCCTTTTGACCAATTTATGGGCTTTTAAAGAAGGTGAGAGGCCCATTTCTGGCCCTTCGCAAAAATAAAATCAATGACATAAAAACGGTCATATTTTTTACTACTTTTAAAGTTATATATTAAAATGCAGATAACAACATAATCATTCCAAAAGCCCATAAAGGTATGCCATATCGAAATCGAAGTCCTTTTGACCAAGTTATGGGATTTTAGTGATGGAGAGAAGGCCCATTTCTGTAAACCTTCGCAAAATTAGAATCAATGACATAAAAACGGTAATATATTGTACTACCTTAAAAGTTATATATTTTAATGCAGAGAACAACATAATCATTCCACAAGCCCATGAAGGTATGCCATATCGAAATCCGAGTCCTTTTGACCAAGTTATGGGCTTTTAAAGATGGAGAGGAGGCCCATTTCTGGCCCTTTGCACAAATAAAATCAAAGACATAAAATCGGTCATATTTTTTGCTACCTTTGAAGTTATATATTTAAATGCAAGTAACAACATAATCATTCCACAAGCCCATGAAGGTATGCCATATTGAAATCCGAGTCCCTTTGATTAAGGGCTTTTAAAGATGGAGAGAAGGCCCAATTCTGGCCCTTCGCAAAATTAAAATCAATGACACAAAAACGGTCATATTTTTTACTACCTTTAAAGTCTTATATTTTAATGCAGATAGCAACATAAGCATTCCACAAGCCCATAAAGGTATGCCATATCGAAATCCAAGTCCTTTTGACCAAGTTATGGGCTTTTTAAGATGGAAAGAAGGCCAATTTCTGTAAACCTCCGTAAAGTTAAAATCAATGACATAAAAAACGGTCATATTTTGTACTACCTTTAAAGTTATATATTTTAATGCAGATAACAACATAATCATTCCACAAGCCCATAAAGATATGCCATATTGAAATCCGAGTCCTTTTGACCAAGTTATGGGCTTTTAAATATGGAGAGAAGGCCCGTTTCTGTAAGCCTTCGCAAAAATAAAATCAATGACATACAAACGGTCATATTTTTTACTACCTTTAAAGCTATATATTTTAACGCAGATTACAACATAATCACTCCACAAGCCCATAAAGGTATGCCATATCGAAATCCGAGTCCTTTTGACAACGTTATGGGCATTTAAAGATGGAGAGAAGGCCCATTTCTGTAAGCCTTCGCAAAATATAAATCAATTACACATAAACGGTCATATTTTTTACTACCTTTAAAGCTATATATCTTAATGCAGATAACAACATAATCATTCCACAAGCCCATAAAGGTATGCCATATCGAAATCCGAGGCCTTTTGACCAAGTTATGGGCTTTTAAAGATGGAGAGAAGGCCCATTTCTGGCCTTTCGCAAAAATAAAATCAATGACATAAGAACGGTCATATATTTTACTACCTTTAAAGTTATATATTTAGATGCAGAGAACAACATAATCATTCCAAAAGCCCAAAAAGGTATACCATATCGAAATCCGAGTCCTTTTGACCAAGTTATGGGCTTTTTAAGATGGAAAGAAGGCCAATTTCTGTGAACCTCCGTAAAGTTAAAATCAATGACATAAAAAACGGTCATATTTTGTACTACCTTTAAAGTTATATATTTTAATGCAGATAACAACATAATCATTCCACAAGCCCATAAAGATATGCCATATTGAAATCCGAGTCCTTTTGACCAAGTTATGGGCTTTTAAAGATGGAGAGAAGGCCCCTTTCTGTAAGCCTTCACAAAATTAAAATCAATGACATAAAAACGGTCATATTTTTTACTACCCTTAAAGCTATATATTTTAATGCAGATAACAACGAGTCCTTTTGACCAATTTATGGGCTTTTAAAGATGGTGAGAGGCCCATTTCTGGCCCTTCGCAAAAATAAAATCAATGACATAAAAACGATCATATTTTTTACTACTTTTAAAGTTATATAATAAAATGCAGATAACAACATAATCATTCCAAAAGCCCATAAAGGTATGCCATATCGAAATCCAAGTCCTTTTGACCAAGTTATGGGCTTTTAATGATGGAGAGAAGTTCCATTTCTGGCCCTTTGCACAAATAAAATCAATGACATAAAAACGGTCATATTTTTTACTACCTTTGAAGTTATATATTTAAATGCAAGTAACAACATAATCATTCCACAAGCCCATGAAGGTATGCCATATCGAAATCCGAGTCCTTTTGACCAAGTTATGGGCTTTTAAAGATGGAGAGAAGGCCAATTTCTGGCCCTTCGCACAAATAAAATCAATGTCATAAAAACGGTCATAGTTTTTACTTCCTTTAAAGTTATATATTTAAATGCAAATAACAACATAATCATTCCACAAGCCCATGAAGGTATGCCATATCGAAATCCGAGTCCTTTTGACCAAGTTATGGGCTTTTAAAGATGGAGAGAAGTTCCATTTCTGGCCCTTTGCACAAATAAAATCAATGACATAAAAACGGTCATAGTTTTTACTACCTTTAAAGTTATATATTTTAATGCAGATAACAACGAGTCCTTTTGAACATGTTATAGGCTTTTAAAGATTGAGAGAAGCCCCATTTCTGGCCCTTAGCAAAAATAAAATCAATGACATAAAAACGGTCATATATTTTACTACCCTTAAAGTTATATATTTAAATGCAGATAACAACATAATCATTCCAAAAGCCCAAAAAGTATACCATATCGAAATCCGAGTCCTTTTGACCAAGTTATGGGCTTTTAAAGATGGAGAGAAGTCCCATTTCTGTAAACCTTCGCAAAATGAAAATCAATGACATAAAAACGGTAAAATTTTTTACTACCTTTAAAGCTAAATATTTTAATGCAGATAACAACGAGTCCTTTTGACGAAGTTATGGGCTTTTAAAGATGGAGAGAAGGCCCATTTCAGGCCCTTCGCAAAAATAAAATCAATGATATAAAAACGGTCATATTTTTTACTACCTTTAAAGCTATATATCTTAATGCAGATAACAACATAATCATTCCACAAGCCCATAAGGGTATGCCATATCGAAATCCAAGTCCTTTTGACCAAGTTATGGGCTTTTAAAGATGGGGAGAAGGCCCATTTCTGTCAACCTTCGCAAAACTAAAATTAATGACATAAATACGGTCATATATGTTACTACCTTTAAAGCTATATATTTTAATGCAGAGAACAATATAATCATTCCACAAGCCCATAAAGGTATGTCATTTCGAAATCCGAGTTCTGTTGACCAAGTTATGGGCTTTTAAAGATGGAGAGAAGGCCCATTTCTGTAAACCTTTGCAAAATGAAAATCAATGACATACAAACGGTCATATTTATACCCGTTACTCGTAGAGTAAAAGGGTATACTAGATTCGTCGGAAAGTATGTAACAGGCAGAAGGAAGCGTTTCCGACCCCATAAAGTATATATATTCTTGATCAGGATCACTAGCCGAGTCGATCTAGCCATGTCCGTCTGTCCGTCTGTCTGTCTGTCTGTCCGGATGAACGCTGATAGCTCGGAAACTATGAGAGCTAGGCTATTGAGATTTGGCGTGCAGATTCCTGAGCTTCTTACGCAGCGCAAGTTTGTTTCAGTAGAGTGCCACGCCCACTCTAACGCCCACAAACCGCCCAAAACTGTGGCTCCTACAGTTTTGATGATAGAATAAAAATTTTAACTGAAATGTATTGTTCTCATCAATACCTATCGATTGATAAAAAAAAGTTTACCACGCCCACTTTTACGCCCACAAACCGCCCACAAACTTCAAAAAATCGTAAATATGAACGTGGATATCTCGGAAACTATCAAGGATAGAGAACTGGGATCTCATATTTAGAATCCGTAGCCTTGTGCGCAGAGCAAGTTTGTAACGCAGATATGCCACGCCCACTCTAACGCCCACAAACCGCCCAAGCCTGTGGCGCCCACAATTTTCATGCTAGATACAAAATTTGAACTGAACTGTATTGGTCTCGTCAATACCTATCGATTGACCCAAAAAAAAATTTGCCACGCCCACTCCAACGCCCATATCGCTTAAATCTGTCTACCGCCGATAGGTGGCGCATTTCAATCTCGCTTTGCTGCTTGCATGTCTCCATTTCCCTTAGGTCCATTTAGCTGAGCAACGGGTATCTGATAGTCGAGGTACTCGACTATAGCGTTCTTCCTTGTTTTTACTACCTTTAAAGTCTTATATTTTAATGCAGATAGCAACATAAGCATTCCACAAGCCCATAAAGGTATTCCATATCGAAATCCGAGACCTTTTGCCCAAGCTATGGGCTTTTAAAGATGGAGAGAAAGCCCATTTCTGGCCCTTCGCAAAATTAAAATCAATGACACAAAAACGGTCATATTTTTTACTACCTTTAAAGTTATATATTTCAATGTAGATAACAACATAATCATTCCACAAGCCCATGATGGTATATTATATCGAAATCCGAGTCCTTTTGACAAAGTTATGGGCTTTTAAAGATGGAGAGAAGGCCCATTTCTGGCCCTTCGCAAAATTAAAATCAATGACACAAAAACGGTCATATTTTTCACTACCTTTAAAGTTATATATTTCAATGTAGATAACAACATAATCATTCCACAAGCCCATGATGGTATATTATATCGAAATCCGAGTCCTTTTGACAAAGTTATGGGCTTTTAAAGATGGAGAGAAGGCCCATTTCTGGCCCTTCGCGAAAATAAAATCAATGACATAAAAACGGTCATATGTTTTACTACCCTTAAAGTTATATATTTCAATGCAGATAACAACATAATCATTCCAAAAGCCCATAAAGTCCTTTTGACCAAGTTATGGGCTTTTAATGATGGAGAGAAGGCCCATTTCTGTAAACCTTCGCAAAATTAAAATCAATGACATAAGAAGGTCATATTTCTTACTACCTTTAAAGCTATATATTTTAATGCAGATAACAACATAATCATTCCACAACCCCATAAAAGTATTCCATATCGAAATCCGAGTCCTTTTGACCAAGTTATGGGCTTTTAAAGATGGAGAGAAGGCCCTTTTCTTGCCCTTCGCGAAAATAAATTCAATGACATAAAAACGGTCATATGTTTTACTACCCTTAAAGTTATATATTTCAATGCAGATAACAACATAATCATTCCAAAAGCCCATAAAGGTATGCCATATCGAAATCCAAGTCCTTTTGACCAATTTATGGGCTTTTAAAGATGGTGAGAGGCCCATTTCTGGCCCTTCGCAAAAATAAAATCAATGACATAAAAACGGTCATATTTTTTACTACTTTTAAAGTTATATATTAAAATGCAGATAACAACATAATCATTCCAAAAGCCCATAAAGTTATGCCATATCGAAATCCAAGTCCTTTTGACCAAGTTATGGGCTTTTAATGATGGAGAGAAGGCCCATTTCTGTAAACCTTCGCAAAATTAAAATCAATGACATAAAAACGGTAATATATTGTACTACCTTAAAAGTTATATTTTTTAATGCAGAGAACAACATAATCATTCCACAAGCCCATGAAGGTATGCCATATCGAAATCCGAGTCCTTTTGACCAAGTTATGGGCTTTTAAAGATGGAGAGAAGGCCCATTTCTGGCCCTTTGCACAAATAAAATCAATGACATAAAATCGGTCATATTTTTTACTACCTTTGAAGTTATATATTTAAATGCAAGTAACAACATAATCATTCCACAAGCCCATGAAGGTATGCCATATTGAAATCCGAGTCCCTTTGATTAAGGGCTTTTAAAGATGGAGAGAAGGCCCAGGTGTGGCCCTTCGCAAAATTAAAATCAATGACACAAAAACGGTCATATTTTTTACTACCTTTAAAGTCTTATATTTTAATGCAGATAGCAACATAAGCATTCCACAAGCCCATAAAGGTATGCCATATCGAAATCCAAGTCCTTTTGACCAAGTTATGGGCTTTTTAAGATGGAAAGAAGGCCAATTTCTGTAAACCTCCGTAAAGTTAAAATCAATGACATAAAAAGCGGTCATATTTTGTACTACCTTTAAAGTTATATATTTTAATGCAGATAACAACATAATCATTCCACAAGCCCATAAAGATATGCCATATTGAAATCCGAGTCCTTTTGACCAAGTTATGGGCTTTTAAATATGGAGAGAAGGCCCGTTTCTGTAAACCTTCGCAAAAATGAAATCAATGACATACAAACGGTCATATTTCGTACTACCTTTAAAGCTATATATTTTAACGCCCATAAAGGTATGCCATATCGAAATCCGAGTCCTTTTGACCACGTTATGGGCATTTAAAGATGGAGAGAAGGCCCATTTCTGTAAGCCTTCGCAAAATTTAAATCAATTACACATAAACGGTCATATTTTTTTACTACCTTTAAAGCTATATATCTTAATGCAGATAACAACATAATCATTCCACAAGCCCATAAAGGTATGCCATATCGAAATCCGGGGCCTTTTGACCAAGTTATGGGCTTTTTAAGATGGAAAGAAGGCCAATTTCTGTAAACCTCCGTAAAGTTAAAATCAATGACATAAAAAACGGTCATATTTTTTACTACCTTTAAAGTTATATATTTTAATCCATATAACAACATAATCATTCCACAAGCCCATAAAGATATGCCATATTGAAATCCGAGTCCTTTTGACCAAGTTATGGGCTTTTAAATATGGAGAGAAGGCCCGTTTCTGTAAACCTTCGCAAAAATAAAATCAATGACATACAAACGGTCATATTTTGTACTACCTTTAAAGCTATATATTTTAACGCAGATTACAACATAATCACTCCACAAGCCCATAAAGGTATGCCATATCGAAATCCGAGTCCTTTTGACCACGTTATGGGCATTTAAAGATGGAGAGAAGGCCCATTTCTGTAAGCCTTCGCAAAATTTAAATCAATTACACATAAACGGTCATATTTTTTTACTACCTTTAAAGCTATATATCTTAATGCAGATAACAACATAATCATTCCACAAGCCCATAAAGGTATGCCATATCGAAATCCGAGGCCTTTTGACCAAGTTATGGGCTTTTAAAGATGGAGAGAGGGCCCATTTCTGGCCTTTCGCAAAAATAAAATCAATGAAATAAAAACGGTCATATATTTTACTACCTTTAAAGTTATATATTTAAATGCAGATAACAACATAATCATTTCAAAAGCCCAAAAAGGTATACCATATCGAAATCCGAGTCCTTTTGACCAAGTTATGGGCTTTTAAAGAAGGAAAGAAGGCCCCTTTCTGTAAGCCTTCACAAAATTAAAATCAATGACATAAAAACGGTCATATTTTTTACTACCTTTAAAGCTATATATTTTAATGCAGATAACAACGAGTCCTTTTGACCAATTTATGGGCTTTTAAAGATGGTGAGAGGCCCATTTCTGGCCCTTCGCAAAAATAAAATCAATGACATAAAAACGGTCATATTTTTTACTACTTTTAAAGTTATATATTAAAATGCAGGTAACAACATAATCATTCCAAAAGCCCATAAAGGTATGCCATATCGAAATCCAAGTCCTTTTGACCAAGTTATGGGCTTTTAATGATGGAGAGAAGGCCCATTTCTGTAAACCTTCGCAAAATTAAAATCAATGACATAAAAACGGTAATATATTGTACTACCTTAAAAGTTATATATTTTAATGCAGAGAACAACATAATCATTCCACAAGCCCATGAAGGTATGCCATATCGAAATCCGAGTCCTTTTGACCAAGTTATGGGCTTTTAAAGATGGAGAGAAGGCCCATTTCTGGCCCTTTGCACAAATAAAATCAATGACATAAAATCGGTCATATTTTTTACTACCTTTGAAGTTATATATTTAAATGCAAGTAACAACATAATCATTCCACAAGCCCATGAAGGTATGCCATATCGAAATCCGAGTCCTTTTGACCAAGTTATGGGCTTTTAAAGATGGAGAGAAGGCCCATTTCTGGCCCTTCGCACAAATAAAATCAATAACATAAA
This sequence comes from Drosophila subpulchrella, assembly GCF_014743375.2. Lineage (NCBI taxonomy): Eukaryota > Metazoa > Arthropoda > Insecta > Diptera > Drosophilidae > Drosophila > Drosophila subpulchrella. The sequence continues at coordinate 939,538 of NW_023665530.1, forward strand.
AACGGTCATAGTTTTTACTACCTTTAAAGTTATATATTTAAATGCAAATAACAACATAATCATTCTACAAGCCCATTTCTGGCCCTTCGCAAAAATAAAATCAATGATATAAAAACGGTCATATTTTTTACTACCTTTAAAGCAATATATCTTAATGCAGATAACAACATAATCATTCCACAAGCCCATAAAGGTATGTCATTTCGAAATCCGAGTTCTGTTGACCAAGTTATGGGCTTTTAAAGATGGGGAGAAGGCCCATTTCTGTCAACCTTCGCAAAACTAAAATTAATGACATAAATACGGTCATATATGTTACTACCTTTAAAGCTATATATTTTAATGCAGAGAACAACATAATCATTCCACAAGCCCATAAAGGTATGTCATTTCGAAATCCGAGTTCTGTTGACCAAGTTATGGGCTTTTAAAGATTGAGAGAACGCCCATTTCTGTAAAACTTTGCAAAATGAAAATCAATGACATACAAACGGTCATATTTTTTACTACCTTTAAAGTCTTAAATTTTAATGCAGATAGCAACATAAGCATTCCACAAGCCCATAAAGGTATTCCATATCGAAATCCGAGACCTTTTGCCCAAGCTATGGGCTTTTAAAGATGGAGAGAAAGCCCATTTCTGTAAACCTTCACAAAATTAAAGTCAATGACATAAAAACGGTCATATTTTTTACCACCTTTAAAGCTATATATTTTAATGCAGATAACAACGAGTCCTTTTGACCAAGTTATGGGCTTTTAAAGATGGAGAGAAGGCCCATTTCTGGCCCTTCGCAAAATTAAAATCAATGACACAAAAACGGTCATATTTTTTACTACCTTTAAAGTTATATATTTCAATGTAGATAACAACATAATCATTCCACAAGCCCATGATGGTATATTATATCGAAATCCGAGTCCTTTTGACCAAGTTATGGGCTTTTAAAGATGGAGAGAAGGCCCATTTCTGGCCCTTCGCGAAAATAAAATCAATGACATAAAAACGGTCATATGTTTTACTACCCTTAAAGTTATATATTTCAATGCAGATAACAACATAATCATTCCAAAAGCCCATAAAGGTATGCTATATCGAAATCCAAGTCCTTTTGACAAAGTTATGGGCTTTTAATGATGGAGAGAAGGCCCATTTCTGTAAACCTTCGCAAAATTAAAATCAATGACATAAAAACGGTCATATTTCTTACTACCTTTAAAGCTATATATTTTAATGCAGTTAACAACATAATCATTCCACAGCCCCATAAAAGTATTCCATAACGAAATCCGAGTCCTTTTGACCAAGTAATGGGCTTTTAAAGATGGAGAGAAGGCCCTTTTCTTGCCCTTCGCGAAAATAAATTCAATGACATAAAAACGGTCATATGTTTTACTACCCTTAAAGTTATATATTTCAATGCAGATAACAACATAATCATTCCAAAAGCCCATAAAGGTATGCCATATCGAAATCCAAGTCCTTATGACCAAGTTATGGGCTTTTAATGATGGAGAGAAGGCCCATTTTTGTAAACCTTCGCAAAATTAAAATCAATGACATAAAAACGGTCATATTTTTACTACCTTTAAAGCTTAATATTTTAATGCAGATAACAACATAATCATTCCACAAGCCCATAAAAGTATTCCATTTCGAAATCCGAGTCCTTTTGACCATGTTATGGGCTTTTAAAGATGGAGAGAAGACCCATTTCTGTAAACCTTTGCAAAATTAAAATCAATGACATAAAAACGATCATATTTTTTACTACCTTTAAAGTCTTATATTTTAATGCAGATAGCAACATAAGCATTCCACAAGCCCATAAAGGTATGCCATATCGAAATCCAAGTCCTTTTGACCAAGTTATGGGCTTTTAAAGATGGAAAGAAGGCCAATTTCTGTAAACCTCCGTAAAATTGAAATCAATGACATAGAAACGGTCATATTTTGTACTACCTTTAAAGTTATATATTTTAATGCAGATAACAACATAATCATTCCACAAGCCCACAAATGTATGCCATATCGAAATCCAAGTCCTTTTGACCAAGTTATGGGCTTTTAAAGATGGAAAGAAGGCCAATTTCTGTAAACCTCCGTAAAATTGAAATCAATGACATAGAAACGGTAATATATTGTACTACCTTAAAAGTTATATATTTTAATGCAGAGAACAACATAATCATTCCACAAGCCCATGAAGGTATGCCATATCGAAATCCGAGTCCTTTTGACCAAGTTATGGGCTTTTAAAGATGGAGAGAAGGCCCATTTCTGGCCCTTTGCACAAATAAAATCAATGACATAAAATCGGTCATATTTTTTACTACCTTTGAAGTTATATATTTAAATGCAAGTAACAACATAATCATTCCACAAGCCCATGAAGGTATGCCATATCGAAATCCGAGTCCTTTTGACCAAGTTATGGGCTTTTAAAGATGGAGAGAAGGCCCATTTCTGGCCCTTCGCACAAATAAAATCAATAACATAAAAACGGTCATAGTTTTTACTACCTTTAAAGTTATATATTTAAATGCAAATAACAACATAATCATTCTACAAGCCCATTTCTGGCCCTTCGCAAAAATAAAATCAATGATATAAAAACGGTCATATTTTTTACTACCTTTAAAGCAATATATCTTAATGCAGATAACAACATAATCATTCCACAAGCCCATAAAGGTATGTCATTTCGAAATCCGAGTTCTGTTGACCAAGATATGGGCTTTTAAAGATGGGGAGAAGGCCCATTTCTGTCAACCTTCGCAAAACTAAAATTAATGACATAAATACGGTCATATATGTTACTACCTTTAAAGCTATATATTTTAATGCAGAGAACAACATAATCATTCCACAAGCCCATAAAGGTATGTCATTTCGAAATCCGAGTTCTGTTGACCAAGTTATGGGCTTTTAAAGATTGAGAGAACGCCCATTTCTGTAAAACTTTGCAAAATGAAAATCAATGACATACAAACGGTCATATTTTTTACTACCTTTAAAGTCTTAAATTTTAATGCAGATAGCAACATAAGCATTCCACAAGCCCATAAAGGTATTCCATATCGAAATCCGAGACCTTTTGCCCAAGCTATGGGCTTTTAAAGATGGAGAGAAAGCCCATTTCTGTAAACCTTCACAAAATTAAAGTCAATGACATAAAAACGGTCATATTTTTTACCACCTTTAAAGCTATATATTTTAATGCAGATAACAACGAGTCCTTTTGACCAAGTTATGGGCTTTTAAAGATGGAGAGAAGGCCCATTTCTGGCCCTTCGCAAAATTAAAATCAATGACACAAAAACGGTCATATTTTTTACTACCTTTAAAGTTATATATTTCAATGTAGATAACAACATAATCATTCCACAAGCCCATGATGGTATATTATATCGAAATCCGAGTCCTTTTGACCAAGTTATGGGCTTTTAAAGATGGAGAGAAGGCCCATTTCTGGGCCTTCGCGAAAATAAAATCAATGACATAAAAACGGTCATATGTTTTACTACCCTTAAAGTTATATATTTCAATGCAGATAACAACATAATCATTCCAAAAGCCCATAAAGGTATGCTATATCGAAATCCAAGTCCTTTTGACAAAGTTATGGGCTTTTAATGATGGAGAGAAGGCCCATTTCTGTAAACCTTCGCAAAATTAAAATCAATGACATAAAAACGGTCATATTTCTTACTACCTTTAAAGCTATATATTTTAATGCAGTTAACAACATAATCATTCCACAGCCCCATAAAAGTATTCCATAACGAAATCCGAGTCCTTTTGACCAAGTAATGGGCTTTTAAAGATGGAGAGAAGGCCCTTTTCTTGCCCTTCGCGAAAATAAATTCAATGACATAAAAACGGTCATATGTTTTACTACCCTTAAAGTTATATATTTCAATGCAGATAACAACATAATCATTCCAAAAGCCCATAAAGGTATGCCATATCGAAATCCAAGTCCTTATGACCAAGTTATGGGCTTTTAATGATGGAGAGAAGGCCCATTTTTGTAAACCTTCGCAAAATTAAAATCAATGACATAAAAACGGTCATATTTTTACTACCTTTAAAGCTTAATATTTTAATGCAGATAACAACATAATCATTCCACAAGCCCATAAAAGTATTCCATTTCGAAATCCGAGTCCTTTTGACCATGTTATGGGCTTTTAAAGATGGAGAGAAGAC